>NC_092694.1:2956253-3331253 GCF_964275005.1 Diadema setosum | reverse complement strand
ACTCTATGTATTTGAATGGTTGTGGTATATTAGTATTATTTACCACATTATACGATAGCCAGAAGATGACGCGTGACTGATGTAGTGTATTATATAGCCACTTACGTCTTGCAATGCTGCCACATGCTGTATTATCGTCGACAACATAGAAATGTCTAGTTTGCTATTATTACAGTCGTCTGTCACACAACACATAAGATGAGGATACTGAATTGGTGTTTTTGTTATATACCTTCATCTCAATTAATAACACGAGTTTGATATGAAATGTATTCAATAATATGCAAGATATATTATTATTGGAATATGTTATATACAGCTGTAATTACGGATTGATTGATTACACAGTCATTATAGACTCACGCCAGTTAGATTTATATTACTATATATATATTTATTAGTGTAGCCATACGAGTGTGTCATTTTTGTATCGTTACAGCCCTGATGAAGGTCCGTTTGGGACCGAAAGCTCGGCGGCAATAAACAGGCACGTTGACCCTAGCTACGTCCACCTTGCTCTTGCTTTCACACTGAATGTAAGAAGGAGCTACACTGGTACTGTAAATGGTCGAGACCCCTTCTCGCAGTCTATATATATATATATATATACAGAGAAAGAGAGGGAGAGATGAATTAAGATCTCGTATGGTTCGAAAGTTACGGGCATCCTCAAAAAACACTGTTCAACTGATACCTCGATATTTGGAGTGACTTTTATACCTCTTAGCAAACAAATGCATGTATTTGGAGATACGCAATCAGATAGTAATGGTGTGATTTTTTTAGTGTCTAAACGTTTATTAAATTTAGGTGTTCTCAGTAAACATATCATTCAGTAACGAAAGCTTTGTACATAACGTCATAGGTCGCTCTCGACTCGATAATGGGCCACAGCTGCAAGAGCAAAGGTACATGTAGTTAATAATGAATGTGGTTTAATCCGAAATGTAAAGGTGCAATCACACATCGCCGGTTTAGATGGCGGTTCATGGCGGTTCAGCAAATCGCCGTGCTCCGCCAAAGACCGTGTTTACACCGTACACAAACCGTGGTCATCCGTCACCCATCCGCCATGAACCCCGAGAACCGCGGGGAACCGCGGGGAACCGCCAGAAAAATTAAACATGTTTAATTTTTCGTGGCGGTCTTGGCCGTTTGAAATGGACCGTGTTCACATCGCCGTTCATCGTGTTAAGAACGGCATCCTCCGTGTTTGCACCGCAGGATCCGTGATAATACCGTGCGAAAAGAAATAATGAACTTAAAAGAGAATAATGGCTCCGGCGACACTTCGTGGCGGAGCAGTAAAAAATGGAGATAAACGCAAAGATGAACCCATAATGCAAGATCGGGCAAATATATTGAATGCTGCAGTTTCCTTACTTCTTTAACACATATACAGTAACAAATAAAGTTTAATGTTCAAAAAGTTGTTAGGTATGTTGAATAGTACATCATTTACATAAAAAGGTAAGTTCATAATTCTATCAAAGCTTTACAGCTTTTAAGATGGCCAGCAACGTGTTACACACAGAAGACTTATAATGTAAATATGTTAGGTTCTGCTTTCGTGATTATGTATGCCATTTTTGTAAGACATGTTGATACAGATATAGTGAAACTTAGGTGAGTAGAGGGAAAAGCAATGTTGAAACTTGAAAAAACACCATTATTATGTTACATGAACCTGTAAGTAAAGAGGAAACTATGCACATAATACTATAATATGCTTCTTTGATAATGTATAATGTACATAATATGTCTTTTTTTATTGACTGCTGTTAAAGATATCATGATTATATCATCATCATTACCGGCCTTTAATATAGCGCATAATACCTTTGGCAAGGTCTCTATGCGCTTTAGAGGGGAAACAAAAAGATAAACAGGAAAAGGTAATTTCAGAAACAGTAACATGTTGCATAAATCATCATCTACAATCACTATGTTACTATTTTAACAGTTAAGTATTTAAAAACATTTTGGACTTATTGATGGAATTTGCATGTTCTATCACTTGGGATGCTGTTCCACAGTTCTGGGGCGGCATAAACCACGTTTGCCATCTATAGTAGTTTGTCGTAATGGATCGAGGATATCACATACAGATTCCCCTTACGATTTAGGAACTCTCCTAGGCTCATATTTCACAAGAAGCTCTGAAAGATAAGAAGGAGCAATTTTGTGAAAACATGGATAAACAAGCAACAAGATCTTAAATTCAACACGCCAAATAATTATGTGAAAACTTATTTAAGAAAGAATAAAAAAAAAGAGAGATGTTAAAACAAGCAAGTACTTGTACATCACTTGATAAATAAACCTACAAATGAACAGGAAACTTTGGAAACTATTTTGGATTCTGCTTTGATAGGTATGTCTTTTTAATGACAGTTAATACGGATATTTTAAGAATTAAAAGAGAAAGAGAAAAGTCACATTGAAACTTGAAGGTAATTGGTTGTTGCATCACTAATATCAATCTGTAAAACACAGGTGGTTACAACGTTTCATAATTTCTTTGAAATTGTGTTTACCTAACAAAGCAAAACGCTCATCGTTGAAACCCATTGAGGACAAGTGAAAGGGCTCTGATTGCATGCAACTACATGGGCTTGGTATGGACTCCTCCACCTTCCGGGACGATACGTGTTACTACCGCGTCAATACGCGTTTGCTCCGTGTTCAAAACGTGTTGAGAACGTAGTCAAAGTGCTTTCCGCCATCATTGGGACACGGTTCACGGCGGTTTGAGAACCGCCATGAACCGCCATCTAAACCGGCGATGTGTGATCGCACCTTAAGGTGGCAGATATTCTTATTTCTTACTTCTTTCATCCGCAGACTTCTCCATCTGGTCCTTAATGAGTATACGGTCATGCAAGTGACATTTGGCGGACACGTCAAGAATGTGATTGCTTCAAACGCACTTCTCTCACACCACAAACGTATAAATTTTGAACGTAAGTATAGCTGTATATTGCAACCTTGGAAAGCTATTTTTGTTTTCATTTTATTTACGTTAAATTGTTATTTTGTAATACCTGGAACGTAATTTGGGCTTCATCTTCATTTCATTTCTTTTAGAGTCCATTGCCGATCGCTACTACTATTAAGCACTTAATATGACGAAACTATTTTTCCTTAAAGATCATTAATCAATATCCACATTTTTTTTTTAATTTTGTAAAATTACACATTCAAATACTTTTTTTTTTTTACTTTTGAAAATACGTACGCATACGTATATGTCGAAATGATATAACAATGAGCCAATTCATTGCTGTTTTTAAAAGCAACGTACTCCATCGTACATGATAATCGTCACTACATTTAGGTATCAGCGCAAAGAGGAAAAATTCCCAGTTTCTTACGACCTACGTTGTGGTCTCCATAGTAGAATATTTTGAAATAGTATCCATCCAAAGGTTTTGATTTTCCTAATTTTAAAAGCACTGTAGAAACTAAAAAATCCCTCGCTCTGCAAAACATAATGCAAAATACTGTAGATATCACCAAACTCCAAACACCAATCACCAAAATCTTCTTGCAGCTTACCTTGTTCAGTCAAAAAGAAGCAGACTGAAATACAATGATAATCTAACTATCCGATTCTACTTACAATTTATTCGGCTATTGTGGGCTTAACACAAATAAGTGATGCAGAGCAATGCAGAGAATAATAGTTTCGGTGCTGTCTCTCACATTATATAACGTATATGGGCTACACGATATTGAAAGAGATATGTTTTATTTTGTATTTTGTATACTATATATTGTGTGCATCTACACAGGTATGGAATTTTACTGGTGCGACGTTAACGAGAATTATGTGAGAATTCACACAGCAGATAGTTCGAAGTATGATTTGCGTCCTCCCGGAGTCACCTGGTGTGTCATTCGCCACTTTTGCGGACCCTTTTTCGTGATGATTAGTAACAATATTATGTTGGAGCTAAAGATACTACCATCAACTCTCCTATCGGCATATCCTCTTTTAGAAAAGAATAGTGAAGTAGGAAATTTCTTATATGATAATGTGGATCATTTTGATTTTGTGAAAGTGTACATTAACTGATCATCTAAGGAGGTGTCAGAAAGAGGAACATATCAAGCTAAGTACAACTGTTCTGTAGGAACCCTTTGTTTTTTGGCATTGCTTTATGAATCGAAGTGACACCCTTTCATGTATCTAAACTTAAGGCTTACTTTGGCAATTATTGAAATAAACGAATCCGAAAATGATTTGCATTCTGAGCAGTATCTATGTTTCCACTACATCTCTTATATGTCTTTAATATGGATAATTAAATTATACTTGAATTTACTAATATAGGTATCTATGTCGATTCCGT
Source organism: Diadema setosum (assembly GCF_964275005.1). NCBI lineage: Eukaryota > Metazoa > Echinodermata > Echinoidea > Diadematoida > Diadematidae > Diadema > Diadema setosum. The sequence continues at coordinate 3,326,898 of NC_092694.1, read as the reverse complement.
TTCTTTTAGCATATAAAGTTTTCTTCAAAGGCTACCTTGGGTGTGTTTGTGTTTGTGTTTGTGTTTATGAGTATGTGTGTGTACATAGTATGTGTGCCTAGATAATTCGGTGCTGCATTGTATATATATATATATATATATATATATATATATATATATATATATTATACTTCTTACCAAATATATTTCAATGATTGATTTTTTTTTGTACCGTATCGTAAAGTTCAACAGTATTCTATTGTTTTATAAGAAAATGAGATATACAAATGAAGTGAATTGAATTGGAAAAAAAAGGATCATTGTTGCCTTGAATCCATAAAGTTTCGGTGTATTTATTGTCTGGATAAAAGATGTAGGAGAGTAGACCATGTATACGGTTTTGGAAAGTGGATAAAGTACATGGTTGTTGTTGTTTGTTTGTTTGTTTTTTATTCGCGTTCTATAAGTAAGGATATTGAAGTAGATTTAGCTTCGCCGCCACCTTGGCAACCTTGGGCATTTTTCTTTCATAGCTTAGTATAATCATCAAATTACCATTGCCTATGTAAAATATGTAATATTATTATTGTTGTTATACAGGAAGCCTGAAAACATGGAAAACACCACTTTTGAACCCGTTGAGGACGGATTGTTTTGATATTAAAAGCATCTCCCATATCTCAGGATGGTGAAGGCAAAGAAATCCATTCACAACACCAATTTTCAATATTTTGAATGACGCAAGTGTCTTAAATATCGTAATTAGCATAGTGAGTTAATTTGAGTATGTACAATAGTGAAGTAGATGGTAAAATTATCATATACCATGTATGACTTGAAAATGTTCTTGAGCACAAGTTCTTGTTCTGTTGGTGATGATTGATATTTGAGAGGAGTATTGAAGTAGACTGAGCTTGGGTGGTACCTTCACAACCTCATGCAATTGTAATTATTTGTCTCCTATACTCAGCTAATTAGCGCAGTGTGTAATACGCTGTTAATTTCACAAAACGAATGTATGCTGTGGACATTCATATTTGTCAAATGCTCTATGACCATTAATAATTTAAGTCAGGTCTTAGACTAGATCATCTTCAGTTGTCAGTGCGACACATATGTGACCCTGAATAACAAAACCAAAAAAAAAAAAAAACAAAACAAAACAAAACAAAACAAAAAACAAAAAACAAAAAACAAAAAACAAACAAAAAAAAAAAATCGCCAAACATGGATTTTTAGTTAAGGGCAGATTCTTAAAGAGCAGGTTCTGAAATTTAAATGATGTATAATTCAATTCAAATGGACTCTCCTAACCTATCTAGATACTGGAAAAAAAAAGCACACACTCAGGAAAAGTGTGAACTTTACATAGAAAATAAAGAAAATAGACTCTGAAGTACATGGTCTATTCAAGCCCTTAATCTTTCTTTACCAAGCCGTGCTAGCTGTGCAATGAAAGAGACAAAAACACAGGATGTAAACAACCGGACCAACAACAATGAAGGGATTATCAGATTAGCTGTAATTAAGCATGCTCTATCAACAGATTCTGTCAATGATTAATGTCAACTTTCAAAGCAGTAGAGTTATTCTTTCAAGTTATTAGACTTGAAAGTGAAGAGTGTGTAAAGGATTTCAAGAAATGAAAAGGGGATTTTGAGACACACTTCATCATTCTATTCTCCCCAAAAAAGGGTTGTAGAAAAAACTGCTGTAAACACAATAATCATTTTATGAATCCAAACTAAATAATATTGTAAAAGAAGGATAGCTCTTGCAGAAAAAAAAAACACAACAAATTAAGATTGACTCGGTTGACACATTTCACCATTTATAAGTTCTCACGTAAAATCAAGGGGTGCGAATTTTTGTTCGTTTTGTGATGCATGGTTACATATGGTGCTTGTCGCATTATAAGTGTTTGTATGGTAAAATATTTCTGTCTGAGATTTTCTGTAACTCGATGTTCAAAGAATGTGGATAAGATCCTAATTTTAGCCTAAATAGACGTCTATTAGATTTGAGAATAAAATGCCTAATTTTGGCTTTTCTCCTTTTCATCATTTTGTGTTAGTTATATCGTCGCGTCATTATGTATATTTGTGTAAACCGTTTTGTTTACTCTTGTGAATAGTCGTGAATAAGTGAATGCGCGACGTAAAAGGAAAATGTGTTTTTGCCGATGAATAAACTATGAATCAGTGGTAAGCAATAACTTGTTTTGCTGTTGTACCTAGGACTCTGGTAAATATCCTGGTTAAGATGTGCTATATGACAACTTAACCTGTTTTGTACGGCTTTATTCAACAATCTGTCAGTAGAAAGCAGAATGCAAAGTGATGTTGACAATACTTTGTTTCGCTTGTACATTCTGATTTTTGTGTAACCATCAGTTCACTTGTTGACAATAAATGGAAACATTTTATTTTATTTTTATTTATCTATTTCCAGCAATAGGGTGGATAGTCCTTTCAGCACAGCTGATTTTCAAAGGGGTCCACTTGACATACATATAAAATTCATATGAAAACAACAACAGCAATAAGTACACATTAAGACTTGTACAGCATGGGTATGAAATCATTGTAAAAATAAAAAAAAAAGGTGACTTACAGTCGACAAATTGATATAATTAATCAAAATTATTTCAGTAGCAATAAAAAAGTATGCACAAAAGAACTTACAGTCGACATATTAATACAATATATTGAAATAATGGCAGTAATAGAAATAGCCGGACCAAAAAACGATAGAAATATGCTCAGAGAGCTCAACTTAACACAAATAAATGCCTAACCAAAATATTAATCAACAACAACAAAAATGTATTTGAGTGTATGTGTATATATTAGGAGGAAACTAATATCCAAAACCGGAAACTTGGAACCGGTGACCAAATACTTTACGTAAAAAAAAAGATATTGAGAATAATGAATAAAAATATATCAAATTACAATTTAAAAAGTCTGGATCTCATTTTTCATCTTCTTACAAAAACAACGTAATTTTAGTGTTCCGGGTGACCAATGACAATGAAATTCATAAACATAAACTTGCATATTAAAGAAAAAAACAAACAAACAAAAAAAAAACTTCTTTTTCATAAAATTTGTTTTAGGTTTAGGTAACCAAATTTCAACCTGAGATTTTTTTTTTTTTTTTTTTGGGGGGGGGGCAACTTTAAAATTCACACAAAACCCGATTTTCCTCAGTAGGAACAAATTTCTCAAAATTTTACCTTTTGTATAATCCACGTGAAGTTTCCATGTAAGGTTTGGATCAAATACTACTCCTAAATATTTACATTTATATAGTCCCCACACCCCTTAAAACTGTGTGTATTTCAAAGGTTTAAGTGATAGCATCTCAAAGAAAAGAACAAAATAGTGATCTTTAAATATCACAGTTTGTATTACCATTGCATCATTTTACTCGAATCTCTACAGGATCTACACACTCATCCCTCTCCTGAACATTGATTGCCATATCATTCATTGCCAGAACGAATAAAGACAAAAGTCAAAACATCATGAATGAACATCGACAACAAAAACAAATATTCGCTACAAGAACTTAACCTACATACTACCAGTTGAGAGGTGCACATATTTAGCATATTTCTTACAAATTCTAAACAAAAATCCTACATCTTTCATAGAAGTACAAGAGCATCGTGCTGATAGCGGGAAAGAAGGTCGGTGAGTTCCGTGTCACCCTCACACCCCTTATTAAAATGTCTCAAGGGGCGACCGATGTTGTACAGAGGCGGATAAATGTTTGTCTGGTCTGTTAGCTTCTCTCTGTACTGGTCGAGGGTTAGGTAATCACATAGACACCAAACATCTTCAAATTTCCAAACGTCAGAAAGAGAATAAATATTTCTTCACAACAACAGTGAATATAAAATGCGGGAGAATGATAAAATTTACAGGGGCAATGTCAATGCTGCTAACAGCATATTTATTCACCGACCTGCCTTCTCGTAGGTCTGAGGTTTCTTTTCTTACTACACAATGGATCACATCAGTCATCACTTAACTCTTCTACACCTTTGGATATCATTACTTCATTAACGCTTTTCAAGGGAAGGGGAGGGGTTTTGTAAGCAGGGATAAATGATGTTAGTGGGTGTGGCCACTTATCTCGACATCGACATGGTTGCGGGATGAGGTCTCGCCTGCATGTCGAGCTCGTCCAAGGGCTGTGGCGTCTGTTTTAACCGGTCTGCTTTCACCGCGTCCTTAAACGATTCGTCACCACCGCCGTCCACGTTGTAGCAATCTGACAGGACGCTTCAACATCTCCGATGACACCAGTCGATTATTTGGAGTTCGTTACACCCAGATTGGTGTAAACCAAAGTTCTGTCTGGTCGTGGTGTACAGTTTCTCAACTTGTCGTTGTCCACCAGTTAACTCGTTAACTCTTGAGCAGTCCAACCAAGATCCTTGTCACATTCGATCACAGCGTCAATAGAGTTTAGCTGATTAATATGGAGGGGAGCATGATGTACAAGGGAGGGGATCTCCTGACTCTATCTCTGTGGTCTCCAGCTATTCTTGCCCCTTCTCTATCTTCCGGTCTCTCTCATCATGTAGCTCCTCTGCTCTGATTCTCGTTTCCCCTCTCTAATAATCTCTGCTCAAACAAGGCCTTTTATAACAAATTTACTATTGGCATCCTTTCCCTAAAAGTATTTCATTGGCTAAATCTTATTTTCGGGTATGATCTTTACTGGAAATTAATTTCGTATTGGCCAGATATTCCATTAGCTCCTCTCATTTGTTTCTGTGGAACTCTGTTTTTTGTGATTCATCTCCATTTCTGATTAACTCGCCCACTGTCTTTTAGTTTCTTTATTTCCTCTTTCTCTGTAACCAGTGGTCAAGGCTTTATTGTTTCTTGGATATTAAAATGATAAAGCAAATGAATACTAGTGTCCTTATGGTGGCTAACGTTATCGTCATGATTGTTCTGAGTTGTTGTCCCTTAATTTGTCTTTGGAAAAGTAGCCAATGTCAAACTCATAAATTCCTAGGACCAATAACTTTTCTTGGGAGAGGGGAATTGAAAGAGTCCAGCTGGAAGCAAAATAAAGGGTTTCGTAAACTCCAAGAAGGGGAAAGACTAATTGTGACCCTGCACCTCAAAACAAACAAAAAGTCGCCAGACATGAATTTTTAGTTATTTATAGACCATATTCTGAAAGAGCAGTCTTTAAGCTTTTGAAATGATGTATAACTCAAATCAAATGGACTCTCCTAACCTATCTAAATATTGGAAAGAAAGCACAAACTCAGGAAAAGTGTGAACTGAGAAAAGAGGCTCTTAAGTACAGTGTCTATTCAAGCGCTTAATCTTTACCAAACCGTGCTGGCTGTGCGATGAATGGGACAAAAAAAAAAAAAATACAGGAAGTATAGGGCAAGCCAAAGGGGAATATATTCATCTCTTGTATTTATAGTCATCTCTGCGGAAATATATTCATCTCTGAAGAAATATATTCATCTTTTGAATGTAGCCTATTCATCTTCAACACATATATTTATCTTCTAATAACGTTTGTCATTCTAAGATATCCATCTTTTCTATATGTTCGTCTTTGAATTTATTTATATAATATTGACTGGCCTCGAGGGAGATACCAGAAAATATCGGCCAAACTGAAAGAATATTGCCCGAGACGAAGACGAGGGCAATATTCTTTCAGTGCGGGCAATATTTATCTGGTATATCCCTCAAGGCCAGTCAATATCATAATTATTACCTATCCCCTAGTTAAATTAGGAAAATATGTGAATACGGCTATACACCATGATATAGATCAAGCGACATTTGATTACCTGTAGATCATCACCAACATGTCGAATAATTGACAAATTGTTCATCAATGTATATCGTTCAACTCCAACTTCAAAGATACATATGTAGTTGTAACAGGCGAACTTCAAACATCTGAACGCGTTTACACTTTATTTTTGCTTCTGTTTCAATTTGGAGAGTTGTAATAACTGATGGTCACTGTGCAGTTATTGAGCACAAATGGACTAGTCATTGTTTGACGCGTAGTGCTGCTGGAAGTGGTCGACCTTGTATGAATTGATTTATCGGCGTTCTTCTGCGGTGCGTGTAATCGACACGCAGCGACCTCCTTGAATGTTTTCTCTTCGTGGTCGACCGGAATGTTTACATATAAAGCAGGGAGGTTAGATTCCACTCCTTCTCTTCCCACCTCCCTGTTTTACAGTGCACTCCCATTACAACGAACACGGTTATAAAAAAATTCTGGTTATATAAGGAAGTAAAAATTTGGGCTGCAATGTCATCCACTCTATGTATTTCTATTGTTTATTTGATCGGTTATAACAAAATTCCGATATAACGAAAGAAAACTGCCGGTCCCGAGGATTTCGTTGTAACGGGAGTTCACTGTATATGTAAAAACCCGGATGCTCGTGATATGCTCTAATATCGCCCGCTGAACTCCCGACCCTGCAAAGTACCAACTGTAATTGCCTCGCAAAACTATCTCGTATAGGTAATAGTCATCATCATAATCATCATAAATCAACTCATACAAGGTCGACCACTTCTAGCAGCACTACGCGTCAAACAATGATAGTCCATTTGTGCTCAATACAACCATCAGTTATTACAACTCTCCAAATTGAAACAGAAGCAAAATAAAGTGTAGAGCGTTCAGATGTTTGAAGTTCGCCTGTTACAACTACATATGTATCTTTGAAGTTGGAGTGGAATGATATACATTGATGAACAATTTTCAGTTATTCGACATGTTGGTGATGATCTACAGGTAGTCAAATGTGGCTTGATATATATCATAGTATATAGCCGTATTCACATACTTTCCTAATTTACCTAGGGGATAGGTAATAATTATGATATTGACTGGCCTTGAGGGAGACACCAGATAAACATTGCCCGCACTGAAAGAATATTTTCTGGTATCTCCCTCGAGGCCAGTCAATATTATATAATTGTTTATGTTCATCTTATCACTATATTCATCTTTTTTATCTATTCATCTTTCTAATGTATTCATGTATGGAATATATTCATATTTTCAATATTTTTGTCTTTTTAATTCATTTATCTTTTCAATATTTTTATTTTTTATTTATATTCATCTTTTTCATTTATTCATTTTTTCATAATTATATTCATCTTTTAATTTTATTCATCTTTTTCTTATATTCCTCTCTTTTACTTATCTTTACAATTTATTCATCTTTTAAATTATATTCCACTTTTTTGATTAGATTTTTTTTTGTTCGTCTGTTTAAAATGGCACGAGATAGCGCTCATATCTATGCGACTCTAGAGCCCTTGATCTGTGCGACTCTGTGCGACTATTATTCATGCATTTATTCCGCCTCAGGTTTGTTCGCCTTTCAAATACCAATAAGTTCATCTCTCAAATATCATTCGTCTTTGACAACAGTTATACTCATCTTCTCCAATGGGCACGAGATGGCGCTGCTCTCTGCTCTACTAGCTAGATATACGGTGCACGTACACGTACCCCCAATACACCAAGGATAGGCTGCGCCAGGGCGCCGGGCACACCGCCGCCGGGCGGGCAGGTAAGGGCTCTGCTAGTGTGCTCTGCTTGAGCTCGAGGGAACTGAGCTCACTCGAGCTAACACTACCTACACTCTCAGAAAAAAATAAAATAAAAAAAATAAAAAAATAAAAAAATAAAATAAAAGTTCTCAAATGGTTCTCGTCGGCTCCAAAATGGTTCTCATCAGATGGTTCTCGCAAAATGGTTCCGATGAGCACCTATAAATGGTTCCCAATCGAAATGGTTCCGTTCGTCACCATTTGCTAGTATGCGACCCAGTCCCCGAGTGTTATTTGTGGTACTCCTGCAAGTCAAACAATATCTTTAAGTCCACTTTCATTTTTCCCCTTGCTGTATATTCGAATGTCAGATGTAAGAATCACCAAAAAATGCGGTATTGGTACAACAATATTACATTTGATTCTACTGCTGTGATAATAAAAAGTACATATTGTTTCTATCGTAGACTAATGACTTCTCTTGGCTGCGTGCCAACTGACAGCTGCCACCATCCAATTTAGCGCTCGATCAGATATGCGTACGCGTAAACGCACACATACTAGTACTGCACTGTTGCACCACCGCATGGGAATCTTGTGTATGTATCCATCGCGCGCGCCGCGGCTATGTAGCCCTGTGCTGCCTGCCTAGCGCCTGCCTAGCTAGCTATGCAAACCCACCACCACGCTGCGGGCAGAGTGCCAATGCAATACCATGCATGCAGCAGCAGACGGCTAGAGTGGACACACATAATACGTACAGTAACCAGGTCTATGCATCACAGGCACCCGGTACCATAACGAACGGCACCCGGTAACGTTAGACATTAATTTTGTCAAAGTGGACTGGAAACGTGTCACTGTCAACTCCATTTTCGTCATGGCAGTCATCACAATTTAGGAGAATAGGTAAGACCTTTAGTTTTAATGTGGATTCATCTCATTTTTAGATGACATTCGTTGGTACAAAATCAAGTTAGATTCATCACTCAGTTTTCAGTCAGGCTCAGTGATTAACCTGTGGCGATAACGGTTAGATCCTAATGTTAGATCTAATTTCATCGAAGCTGTTATCTTGTGTAATGTTTACCAGGTACAGTTGATCAAAATCTAACAATATCATGTTAGGCCTAACGTTAAAGGTACTAGCCCACATTTGCAAACCCACGAAAATCAAAACTGCATAAAACAGGTTCAATACGACTTCAAGTACAAGTTATAACAGTAACATACCTCACCTGTTGCTCGTTGTCTATACCATTCGATAAAAGAGAGAAAATCATCGTTTTAAAATCAATTTTCAAACCGGGTCAACCCGACCCAAAATCGAATTACGAGCGCGGGCTAGCTACGTACTAACTGCGACCAGCCCCAACGTGCAGCGTTGGGGCTGTGCCGTTTTCGCATTCAGATCGAGGAGTTGTACAAAACGGGTGCCGTTTCGGCGCTATATTTCCTTAATTTTTCAACAAAAACTACTAGGAATACTTACATGGGTCGATTAAACCTAAATGATTAATTTCGGCGACTGTTTGATGCATTTCATTGCTTATGATGCAGAAAATGTTGTCTTATAACGCGAATATCTTCAGCTCGCCGATGCTCACTGAAACTTACAATCACTTGCACAGGCGCACAGCATGCATGCAGTGCAGTGCATTGAGAGCATGTGTAATGCATACTAATGGATATAGCAGCAAGTCTCTCCACTGTTGCACTAGGGCAGGCCGCTTATTAACTCCTAAAAAAATGTCGAAAATTTTGCACTTTCTAGATAAATGGGTGAGAAAAACAAAGTCGAAAAGGTAATGTATCAATTGTCTCTGTGTTTATGATAGAAATTTAGCCGTGCTTTATTTGTGAAGTCGCCGTGAATGTGGCAGTAATTTCTGCTCCCGCTCAGCTGCGAGGTAGCCGCCAGGAACGCGCCTTGCGGCACGGTCTCCGGGGCTAGCTACTAGTAAGGCCAAAAAAAAAAAAAAAATTGTTGCATTGGCGTAACCGACCCTAAAAATTCCGCCGACCCCATGTTTTTTTATTATTTTTTTTGCTATCGATATCAAATATCTTGTTGATTGCGATCGCGATCGCACAAACCCGGAAGTGGAAACGGCTCTGGGGATATCGGATGTACGAGGGAGAGATCTAGCGCCTCGCATAAGCCTTCCTTGATCAGTACGTCATCTGTTTCCAACACGGACACGTACTCTAACAAGATTTATTCAGTGTATACGTAGCATTCAGACTGCGATGTATTGTGCACAGTTTTGCCATAGGTTTCTTGTGTGGAGAACTTACACGAATCTGTATATGTGGGACTGTAATAGAGATCGCCGTGTGCGATGAAAAGATCGTACATATGGGTCAATTTGCATCTATCTTATCTCAGTCAAACTAGTAAAATATGAAGTGAAAACATTCAGGATAGGGATTTCAACATCTTTAAATTCTGTGAAGGGGTATAATTCCAGTAATATCGGCCTCATAAATGATTTGTAGAATAGATGAACACAGCACATTCGGTGCAGCAGTTGTAACCGTTTACTGAGCTGAGCACGAGTTTTACACGTAAAATGCAGGTAGCAAAAAAAAAAAAAAAAAAAAAAATCCGCCCGACCGACCCTATTTGAAAATCTCATGTTACGCCAATGCAACATTTTTTTTTTTTTTTTTTTTTTGGATTAACTTACACATGTATCGCATGCAAGTAGTACGTACGTGGACCGGAGCTAGCGAGCGTTATACGCATGCATACGGTGCATTTTCATTTATTTTTATGAAAGTAATGGACTAATTGGAACGAAATTTTGCACAGGTGTTACTGCAATCATACCCAAACTCCATGCTAACTATTAGACCAATTGCTGCAGGTTTACAAATGTGGGCTAGTACCTTTCACTTTACAATTAGAAATTTGGCATAGCAATGGGCTAGCCCGAACAGACGCCGTGTTTATGCGGAGCATGGCTGTCACGTTTTTATAGCGACTGGGCCGGGCTAAGTTACTTAACTTAGTTAGGCCTGCATGTAACGTTTATGCCTATTAAAAGTAGAGTCTATACTCCGAAACACAGCCCAAACGCCGAACGCAAAGATATAACTGTGTATAAGGAGCGCCCCGGGGTAAGGGCTATACCGGTGCATGCAATAAGGAAATTTGTTCTAGATTCTATTTAAGTAATAAATGTTGTTAGTGTTAACGTTCGGAGCCAACACTAGAGGTCTGTCTACAGCCCAGTAGGCCTAACGTTGGGTCAAAATCTCTTCAGTATGTTTTAATTTCAGGCTTCCCATACCGAAAAAGAATATCATCCGATAGCCATCGGATGATCATCCGATGGTTATCGGATAGCATTTGGGCATTGATTTGGTAGCTATCAGCAATCACCCGCTACCCGATGTCTTCCTGATAGTTTCTAACCCAGTTATCAGCAAGACATCGGCTAGCCGATGGCCAATTGATAACTATCAGGAGCACATCAGCAAACTTGGTTTTCAAAACAGCTTCTCACCTAACCATCGGGAAGACATCAGGTAGCTGATGTCTTTCTGATCGTTTCTAACCCAGTTATCAACAAGACATCGGCTAGCCGATGGCCAATTGATAACTATCAGGAGCACATCAGCAAACTCGGTTTTTTAAACAGCTTCTCACCTAACCATCAGGAAGACATCAGGTAGCTGATGTCTTTCTGATGGCAAAGCATCAACCATCAAGATGACATTGGCAAATAAAAACAGTTATCAGGAAGCCATCAGAAAACTTGTAGTTTCAAAAATCTGATCATGTGTATCACCAGGAAGACATCAGCAAACATAGTCTCTGAAACCAGGAGTTCATATACAATATATGTTTGTGTGTCATTAAGAAAATTTATGGGCCAGGCCAAGAGACTGGGGGAGAGACTGTATGGGGTGATGATGACCTTGTGGTCAGACCAATGAGGTGCCCACCTCCCTGGTTAAACCATCTTTGAAATAACCGTTGGCCATCATCATTCCTACACCACTCCATGCACAACTCCAGTAGGGTCTATGTCTCTCCTCCATCATTCATATCAGCAGGTAAGCAAGTTTCTCATTTTATCCCATACTGTAATGTCACACAGTAACAGAATGTTGTGAAAACTGAAGAGCCTGCAATTATGGTGGATCAAGTGTAGCTGCAATGTTCAGTATGAGCCTTATAGTATCCAGTCCCTGTGTCAGCTAGAAGATGATGAATCAACATGATTACCCGGTACTGTACAGCTGTACCAACTGAATGGTGAGTGATTGTGAACCCGCGAGATGTTAATGGTAGTCTCTAAAAGGACCAAGCAATGTTACATGGTATCAGGAGTGGAGCCTAAACGTTTTTGCATCGGAAATTGTGTCAATTAACTCCATGAGACATATTTACGCAAATAGCTATGAGTGGGACTGTGTGTGTTGTGCACTGGATATATACCTGCGTGATGGTAAGTCTACCGATCGGACTTTGAGATATTGGTGGGAAATGCTTTATAGTACTAGTATCTCTATGAACCGAGATGATAGAGTCTCTGCATGGATTGTGGCAATGACATATAAATTGAAAATTGATCGTAACAGAGATTCCTGCAGAAGGGTGCTGACTTCGTGTGACCGCGGATACACCAGCCAGAAATTGCCCCATTACTATAACATACAAGGATTGTGATGTGGTTTGTGGATGCATGCGGATTTCTTCATTTGATTTTACATGATGGAGTAGCTATACAGCCTCGACCCAAACGGCTTGAATTTGAATCTACAGCTAATCTTCCAAGAGAATGGACAGTGGAAAGAGGAATTCCTGCTACCGGTACTTATGTTTCTCTAGCAATTATGGATGGGAAAACTGAGCAAATCAAAGTTTAGATACTCGCAATACCGTACCTGATGTTGGCCAAGAGGTCATGAGGTACCAGATGGTCAAGCCTGCAGAAGAGACTCTTCAGAGTGTGTTCGAAATGTACCCGTCAGCAAGCCATTGCGGGTGGCTGGTATATAGGCATACATCCATAGTGCTATCAGCCATCGGAAAATGTACCCATGTATCGGAAAGCCATTGGCAAATGTATACCCATCAGCAAGCCATCGGGAAATTTACCCATCAGCAAGCCATCAGGAAATTTACCCATCAGCAAGCCATCGGGAGATTCACCCATCAGCAAGCCATCGGGAAATGTACTCATCAGCAAGCCATCTGCTAGCGGATGGCTTGCTGAAGGTAACTAATTTGCATGTGAAATTGCCATCCGATAGCCATCGGATAACCACCAGATAGCCATCGGATGGCCAGTAGGTATAGCGATCCGCAGTGCTATCAGCAAGCCATCAGGAAATGCACCCATCGGCAAGCCATCGGGAAATTTACCATCAGCAAGCCATCAGGAAATTTACCCATCAGCAAGCCATCTGCTAGCGGATGGCTTGCTGATGGTAACTAATTTGCATGTGAAATTGCCATCCGATAGCCATCGGATAACCACCGGATAGCCATCGGATGGCCAGTAGGTATAGCCATCCGCAGTGCTATCAGCAAGCCATCGGGAAATGTACCCATCGGCAAGCCATCGGGAAATGTACCCATCGGCAAGCCATCGGGAAATGTACCCATCAGCAAGCCATCTGCTAACCGATGGCTTGCTGATGGTAACTAATTTGCATGTGAAATTGCCATCCGATAGTTATCGGATGGCATAGCATCGGATAACTATCGGATGGCCTGCAGATGGCCATCTGCAGATGGCCATCTGCAGACCACATTTATTTCGCTATGGGTTGTTCTTAAGGAGTCACGTCATGTATGATGTAATGCTGTGTTCTGTTTATCGAATTATAGCAATGACTTTGTTTTATTAGCGCGGTGTAGGTCTATTGTATCTTTCAATTCATAGGTCAGGGAAGTGGACACACCAACATGCACAGAAACCAGGGAACAAGTAACTCCGGCCGGGACGATAACCAGTACGGACGTGTTTGGGTCGCTGGTGCGGTTAGGGAACAAGGTAGACTCTACATTGATCAGAGAGACAGCCCGTGACAGACCGTTGACAACATCGGCCAGAACCGTAGGCTTAACTGTGATTACACTAGCCAAGAATGAGCTGGGCGGCCACAATAATTCATCGATCAGAATAAGAGCCCGAGATAGCCCATCCACAGCATCAGCCAGAACCGGTGGAGAAAACACTGATGCTGCAGGGTAAACCTTTTAGGAATATGTAGATAGGGTAGGTAAGTCCGTTTGCATTGACTTCTATAGTGTATTTCATAGCTGCTCTTTCAGAATCTGCCGTGAACCAAAAATTCATGTCTGGCGACTTTTTGTTGGTTTGTGTGATGGAGGGTCACATATGTTTTGTTATGATCCCAATACAGTATTTGCAATTTACAATGTACCAGTGATAATGTTTCACTGTAATTCGCATTTAACAGCTTTGAATCGACTGTATTGGGGGGGGGGGGGGGGAGGGGGGTAGACGTAATGACATTAGACCGGATGCCAATCTGAGAAGTGGAGTCATTCTATTCATAGTTTTAAACTTTAAAAGCACAAACGGAAAATGCTCTTTATACTTCTCCAGTCACTGTGTGGTCGATTTCTGCACACTTTTAAAGTTTGCACATAGACTGGTAAAACTTATTGCATTTATAGCCACGCGGGAATAACGTATTGTGTAGAGAATTGAATATCATGTAATTTATTTCAAAGCACTGATGCACCTCTTGTCACCAGTTTATACTGTTTTTGCAGAAATACAAAATGTACATGTACATGTACGCGGTGGTGGTGGTGTTTAAAAGACTGCTGCCAAATTGCTAACAACACATTATTGTCAAAGGCAGGTTATAGGACAGCAAATTCTAACCTCAGCTTTAGGCCTGCATTGTATGTAGTTTACTCTAATGAATGTATGGCTCTGCTTTTAAATTAGTGTAAATTTTTATTGATTCCCAATGTTATACATTTTAGATCATGGTTGAGGAATTTTGTTCATTCATGCTTGTGAAACTATGTGGGTGTGGTATCCTAGCTCTTTTCCCCTTGGGATTCTTATTATCCTTCACATTTGAAACAATGTGTTCCTTTGTGTGTGTGTGTGTGTGTGTGTGTTTCCAAGGACATGCTGTAAATTGTCAGAGGTCATGATTAACCCGAATTGATACTCTTCTTGTATTTGCAGTTGTATAGATGTGTCTATGGTGCTTTCAAATTGCATAACAAAAAAAAAGGCACTCGTATACAAACAAAGATAAGTTAATTCGAGTACTCGACGTTATAAATGTGAAGTGAAGTGAAGTGGAGAAGTGTAAAGCTTATACTCTCCCAAGTATCATACCAGCAATATAATGTATGTTTTCTGTGACAATACCAAAGGTCCTGTTTAATGGAATTGTTTTCCTGCCCTTTGTAGTTGCTTTTAGGACATTATGCTTTAAAAGAAACAAAAAAAAAAAAAAAAACCCGACACCAAACAAACTAGCAAAAATGTGGAAAAAGTTCCTCATACTACTTAAGTAATGTACTTGACGTCTTAAGACTGACACAATTACTCTGTCTCATCCATGCAGGAATTATTTCACAGAGAATTAGAAATTTTGTTATGTATTTCAAAAGCCTGATGCACCTCTTGCTATTTCATATCATCTGTACAGAGATGTGTGATGGTGTTTCAAGAAGTGCTTGGTACACAAATGACACATATTGTGGAAAAAAAATAGTGAACAAATGAAAATATTTTGTTAAGAATATTTGACAGATTATAACGTGACAAATACAAACATCACCTTTAGATTGTAAAATTTAAGGTGAATAAATACATTTGTGCGAATTTGTGAAAGAGCAAATTTCTATGGTTTTCAGTTGTGGAGTGATGTTTCATGAAAAAATATTGGTGAATTTCATGTACATGTGAAAGTTTGTTTGCCAAATCCGACAAGTCCATTTTTGAAGATTTTGAAGAACGGTCCCTGTCATAAAGTACAAAATAATACATGTACCTTTTAAATGATATATTGGTTTTGATGGTCAAAAGAAGCAAAATTTTTCTTATTATTCTCTTTATTTTTCTTGACCTTTAATCGCAAATATCTCCATTTGGCAAATATGGACTTATCGGTTTTTGCGAACAAACGCATCATATACATGTTTGTATTCATGCTTGTGAAACTGTGTGTGCATGGGTGTGTTATCCTTGCTTTTTTTTTCCAGTGTCAACGATAATGTATGACATGCTTATGTATTGCTAATATGTAGATTTTGTACGAATGTTTGACTGATGAGAGGAAATTCAGTTCAATTCATTTCATTTCAAATGAGTTTGTGATGCACATTTTCGATGCAGATATGTACAAATGTACCTTTAAGAATGGTGCCAGTGAAGCAACTTACCAGCACTGCGTGTGAAACACACAGAAAATACACAGACATCAATTCACATACTACATTCTAAGAAAAAAAACAAGTTCTTTTGAGCACCATTAAATGGTTCTCAGCACTGTCACAATAGCGACACCTTTTTGGAGCCTGTGAGAACCTTTTTAAATGGTGCCTGTCAGCACCTTTTAACATTGGTGCCCATTAGAACCTTTTCCAATGAAATGGTTCTCATGAGCACCTTTTGAAAAAGTCAAACAGGTGCCCATCTTTAGTCAAAAAGGGGCTCATGGGCACCTTTCAAATGGTACTCACGAGCACCATTTCATCGGGAAAAAGGTTCTAATGGGCACCTTTTGCAAAAGGTGCCGACAAGCACCATTTAAAAAAGGTTCTCACGAGCACCAAAAAGGGTGTCGCTATTGTGACAGTGCTGAGAACCACTTAATGGTGCTCAAAAGAACCTTTTTTTTTTCTAAGAGTGTAGCCAAAGGAAGTGCACGGAGACAAGGTAGACATGTCTGAAATAAAATAAGTTTACTGCAGCAATGAATCGAAAGATGTGATATGTGATGGCGTACTCACAAAAAAATCAAAATAAAAAGATCTTATCCATGAAATTCCTCTCCATCAATCAGGGATCTGGTTCACCGTCAGACGGCGTGTGCAGCCATCAAGCACATGGCGCTGGGTGTGTTTGGCTTCAGCTGCGAAGACGCCCTGGTCCACCTGCTGAACTTTGTGTGGCCTAACGTGTTTGAGAGGTCTCCCCACGTCATCCAGGCTGTCATGGAGGCCATCGAAGGCCTGAGGGTCGGGGTGGGCTCCATCAAGATGTTGCAGTACACTCTACAGGTGACTTCATTCATTCCCAGTCTGTAGGTTCTCTTCCCCTCCTGTGTGGCGCTATTGAAATGTCCTACCAGAAAATCTTATAATGTTTTGGGATGATGTATGACTTCCGCCATACCTCTGTTGACACTTAATTGGCAATGTGTTAGACGTAATCCCTTCATATGGGGTTAACAAAAAGCCATTGTGAATTTTAAACTCATATTTAGGTGTATAAGTTTAAGCAGGCTTGTTTGATTTGCTCAATCTGTATCTACCACCAACATTCTGCTCCCTTAGCCCTAGCTGTAAAGTAGGTCAAAATAAGATAAAAGTAAAACAGATGAAAAATGACAGTCCTAAGATTGCCTCAATTTTGGGATTGAGAGTGATGTTAGATAAATGAACAGTTACAAAAATAAATCAAATAAGTAGTGAAACACAAGACAACAGGAATTTGTGTTATTATGGATACCCCCAAATTTTCGTATTATTTGTGTTCTATGAAAATAGTGTTCTAGATGATAGGTTTTTATGCCTCCGCCACGATGTGTCGCCGGAGGCATTATGTTCTCGGGTTGTCCGTCCGTCCGTCCTCTCGTCCTTAATCAATTTTGTGGACAGCGTATCTAAAAAACTGTTATAGTGTCACAGCCGGTGAGAGTGTGTGATTGCTTGTTGGTCCAGTGTGACTCCTTGAATACAGAACTCAGACAAAGTAAGCACAAAACACCATAATTCCGGAAATTATAAGATTTAATTCCGGTCTTTCAATCTAGATACAAATAAGATGGTGGTACAAGAAACAAAACAACACACAGACACGTCACATACGCCCATGCACACAGTTCGGTCAATGCTTATCAGAACACCTCAAATCTCACTCTAACGACGTAATGCTTGAACGCCGGCTTCATATCAATCTCCTAACTATTCATAGCATAGAGAAAACTTAACAAATGCTTCGCAATATGGCCATGAATATTGCCTAAACTTTACTCCGGTTACAGATATGGTTTTGCATAAGCTTCTTTAATTAAACTCAACACTTGCGATAACTCGTCAGTTTATACTACCTGTGCGCACAGTTTACAATTAGGGGGTTGAATATTAACAGTCCAAAGTGTTTCTTTCGGGATAAACAAAACCTGGTGTTGTCATGCTGAAGTTGTCTCCGTGATCGTCGAAGTCGAACGCGAAACAGTTCGCTGCGAAGACGGAGTGCAAGACCTCGTCGAAGGGACGGTTTCCAACTGGACGTGTAGTACACGGCGGGTTCCTTCCTTGTCCGAAGTGGGCCGAACACATTGTCACGAGCTGGGGTTATCTTTGCACGGCGTGCACAGGTTGTCTACGTACACCCGAATGACCCAAGTTAACGCCATCTACAGAGTACAGTAACGAAATTACCACAACATAAAAACTACTTACTCTCTTACCATTTTATATCAATAAACACCTATCCACAAGGATTTAATACTGCAGCTACTAGTATCACTTCGGTGCCTACAGAAAAGAGTTAAACATTTTCTCATGTCTATAGTCTACATTGCATGAACACAACCATTTGTGGCCGTGCACCTCAAAACAAACAAAAAGTCGCCAGACATGAATTTTTAGTTAAGACCATATTCTGAAAGAGCAGACTTTAAGCTTTAAAATGATGTATAACTCAAATCAAATGGACTCTCCTAACCTATCTCAATATTGGAAAGAAAGCACAAACTCAGGAAAAGTGTGAAGTGAGAAAAGAGGTTCTGAAGTAGAGTGTCTATTCAAGCGCATAATCTTTACCAAACCGTGCTGGCTGTGCGATGAATGGGACAAAAAACAGGAAGTAAACCATCAGAGTAACAACAATGAAGGGATTATCAGATTAAACTGAAATTTAGCATGCCTCCTTAACACATTCTTTCCATAATTAATGCCAACTTTCAAAGCAGTAGCGCTATCCTTTCAAAAGTTATTAGAGTTGAAAGTGAAGAGTGTGGACAAGGTTTTTCAGAAATGAAAAAGGGATTCTAAAGACACACCCAATCACATTCTACCAAAAATGTTCGAGATAAACCGCTAAAAAACACACTTTCCTGCCCGTTTTATGATACCAAATTTTAGCATAATGTAAAAGAAGACCCGCTCTTTCAAAAAATGTGAAAAAGTCAAGTTCGACTAGGTTGACCCATTTCACTTATTTTCTGTCTTCACGCAAAATCAGTGTGTGCGACTTTATGTTCGTTTTGAGGTGCACGGTCACATTTTGACTTCGGTTGGGCATTTATCTTGCTTCATAATGCTCCTTTCCGTATATCAAATATCAACATAAAAGCACTTCAGCACTCTGCTTGAAAGTAATAATTACGCCAGTAACCACCATGTATAATCTATTATCCTCTTACACATGCATCGGTGTTATCAAACAGGGGGGGGGGGAATAACTTCTCTGCATTACACATTATCACAAACAATAACTTTCATCAACATATTATCACAGACGGTATATACTTCTAATTCAACCTGCTTTCATCTAGCTTGCTCTATACCAGAGACTACAAAAAGCTGTGCACATAATATAACACGTGGTCGGTTTACCAAAACCACTTTTCCTTTGTAGAATACAACTTCAAATAATGACTGATATTCGGAAAAAAGAGGATATCGTAATAAAATAATAAAACTAGTAACTTACAGTTTGGTGACTAAAAACTGCCGGTATCCGACCTCATATCGTCTGCTCAAGCCTTTTCCAGCAGACCTTGCAGTGTAACTGCTGCCCCTGCAACTGCTGCATAGCCACTGAGGTTACTTCTATGAAGCCAGTATGACATGTGGTTGTATTGCCCCTATGTATTAAATCAACTAGCATTGTTCTGTACAAACACCTGTAGCTTCCCCTGCACAGTGCTGCTCCACACTGGCAGCCAGACACACATTGCTGATTTCAGCAATGTATTGTTGGTTGGCCAGATTTCTATACACAGGAATGTTCTGTCCAGGTGTTCATAACTACCTTTTGTCTGTCGGTAGCAGCCCAGATTCTTGAGTAGGGCGTAACAATAGCAATAGGAAAATCAGGGGAAAAATGACTTGTAACATAGAGGTAGCCTAATGAAACTTGGCATGTATATGTATGAGTTGGCAAAGTTGTACTTATCAACTTTTGGGCGCACAGGCTCAAGGTCAAAGGTCAAAAGGTCAAGGTCAAATGCTCAAAATTCACTATTTCCCCTATATCTATGCAATGCCTGGAGGTATTGTCTTGAAACTTGGTGTATACATGAACTACCAAATAAAGATTCCCCAGAGAGGGCTTTGGGTCATAAGGTCAAAGGTCAAGCAAACATGTTAACATTTCTCTTTTTTTCTCCATATCTCTTATTTCAAGGTATCTTCATGGAACTTAGTATATATGCATGTACTGACTGTCAGTGATCATGTAGGGAATTTAGGGGTCATGGGTCAAAGGTCAGGGGGTGAAAGGTCAAGGTCAACTCATCAAAATGTCATTATTTCTCTCTTCTCTATGCAATGCCTACAGGATTGTTTCTTGGAAGTTTCTTGCCCAAAGGTCAAAAGGTCAAAGGTCAAGTGAAAGTGCTAAATTTCACTTCTTCTTTAAACTTATAACAGGGTCAAAAGTTGGGTACGAATCCTCAAATCCCCAAATACTTGCACTCTTAGACAGTATAGCCATTCATCCAAATAAACCTAGTTCAAGGATAGTGAACACTCAATGCATTTGTGACAAACCTGTCATTTTAATATTTTGCCAGTTATGTGAAGCTGTCATCACACATTGTCAAGACATTGTGCTATAGACCTATTCGGAGAACCATGCATTATGGCGGAGGCATACCAGTCACCATAGCGACATTTCTAGTTAATAAATTGTAGCCAGTGTTCCAGGTTCCATGTATTGATGATATGATAACCTCTTGCATGTCACATGATTATATGTTTTGAAAAGTTTTTTGTACCTTGTGTTCCCCCAACTCTAGTGTCTATTCCACCCAGCGCGCAAGGTTTGTGACACATACTGGAGGATCTACAACACACTGTACATTGGGGCACAGGACTCACTGGTTGCTGCATTCCCCAGGGTGCCCAATGATGAGAAGAACCAGTATCTGCACTATGAGTTGGATTACGTACTGTGCTGCCACCGTGCACCCCATAACAATACATCACACTCAATAAACTCATGGGCAAATACTCCAAAGACATTCAGTGCATTGTGCAGAACGGCAATAGTGGATTTGAGGACTCGGGGGCCAGGTCTGAGCTGCTCATCTCAAGAAGGTGGTATCCAACATTTATCAGCTCTTGTGTTCATGTTCTTGCGAGAATTTAACCCAAAAACCTGACACTTCATGCCTCCTTTGATTCCCATGCAAACTTGAGTCTAACGTGATCTGTGCACTCACACTCAGTGATTGTGTCTTGAACCTTGTACGATGTGATATTGTGTCGGTTCTGTGACTTTGGTGGAAATAGACACATGAGCACATTTTGTGAGAAGCCTTGTTCTATAGTAAACATAATACTCTCGATTTGTGGGCTTTAGATGGCAGTGTATACAAAGCAAATCTCCATCTTTTCTTATCATGATGCAGCAAGGTCAAGCATTTGCTTTACCTGTAACATGACATTGATTTCCAAATCACCCTCGTTTTACATCTGCTTTCATTCGTTTCTCCTATATGTAAATAATTGACATCCAAACTCCGTAGGTCTTTGCTGTTGAATATCGTGAATTTTCATCTTCACAAGTTGATAATGTGTTGTACTACTTTAAAGCAAGGAGTGTAACATAACATGTTATGGTATTGAACATGTATGGTATGAAGAGGATATGATGAGTGAAACATCCTGTATGGTAGACCCACTGTAGCACAAGTCTGGCTGCAGAAAAGGCAATGCTACACAGATATTACTGATACAAGATACTTTGTCTGATGGTACCAAAAAAAAAAAAAGAAGAATAACTTTCCTTAAACAAAAGATGGGGGAAGTGGCATACCGATAAAAACATTGCAGCCACTTTACTTTATCTTTAGTCTTCATTGGCATGAACTGTGCTTCACTAGGTTTACATTTTTGTTTGTTTGGATTTAGAGGGGGGAGGGGGAGAAAGAGAGAAGGCATGGGATGTTCTGTAGACAATAATCATAGGTTTAATTCTGTAGATCCACTACCATGCTCAAAAGAGAACTCGGCAAAGCATGTCACTTTTGTGTCAGGTCCAATGACCAGCTGACCCCAGTGTTTAGTGGATAGTGGGTCACTCTCTGGTGATTGTGTTTGCTTTGACATTGAACTGGTCAGTACCAGACAGACTAGTGTTGTACTTACAATAAATTTTTGGCAGTATTGTGTCATTTTCTATGTCGCATGTGTGGCCCGAGTTAATGTCTAGTCTACCGTGCCAGGAACGCAGCTTCTCCCATCAATTTGATTGATTGGATATATTATGATGTATTTCCCAAATTATTTACGTTGGTTGATCAATAATTTGGCTGGTTGATCACTATGTTCAGATTTCAACTCATTCACTAGAAGTTAAGGTAATAGTAATTATTACATTGTACTTTGATTTTCTATATTAATTCTAAGCTAATCAATTTTCTGTATGTTTGTGTGAGAAGTACTGTACATATGTGAGATTTCTAAGTCGTGCATCTTTGATCTGTGTACACAATTCTGTAGTTCTAAAAAAAGGCTTTTGGAAATCTTCAGCTTTATACAGATAGCTTTCCAATGCATGAAGTACACTGCGATGCCTATTCCACTGCATGACCCACATATGTAGCCGATCACATCAGGTGTGCTTTATGGCTTATATCATATGCTGTGATCAATGGACTTATATATGGGTACAACCACATCAGGCCTGAAGTTGTGTGTACATTTTGCACTGTGTCATGATGTGAAAAATGGACAGACCAGTGATATTGTATGACAAGAAAGTTTGCGAATGTGTTTTGGTCTATCCCGTGCTGAAGACTATTGTATCATCACTCTACATCACAACTGAGCTTACATCATTCTTGTACCTTTCTGTACAATACCAATTACAATTTTCCATTCATCGTGATATGATATACACAGGATACCCTCTTTATTACTTTTGTTTCCAATTCCTATGATGTACCCCCATGTTCCTAAGAAGAGGTTGGAGTTTGCCTTACTGTATACTTGAATTGTATGTTGAATTGTTTGTTCGTGATCAAGGTATTTCAAGTGGTTTGGTCCCATATGAAATATCACAATAAATTTGTAAATGTGTGGGACTTATTAGGATGTCATTTTATGTTTGCAGCACTACTTGTTCCACCTGTGGGAGAAGGGAGTTTGGAGAGAGAAAACATTGATTTGTTGTCCTTTCCTTGCCATTTTGACAAACCACGTGTAAAAAGAATGATGGCAAGACATACTTCAATAGGTCATCTTGGTATCCAAGATTTGATATTCATATGGGCTTGCTGTCAGTGTCCATACCTAGTTCATTGTCTCACATAGAAATGCATGGCAGCAGTTTGACATCATCCCATGCCATTATAAGTTGGCAAATTAATAGTCTTCAAACAGTCAGAGACATTTGGTTGGAAGCTGAAGCTGTTTGCTCTGATATTGCAAACTGATCCTGAGGGTAGTGAGGATGCTGGAACATACTTTTGGCGGTGTTTTTCTGCGAGATAGTCTTTTTAAAAGTTTTGCTTCCCTTTATCTCCTTGTTGCCATGATTTCTCAATTGGCAGCCTTCAGCATCTTCAGCAAAATGTTAGGTTTGGGTTACTAGTAGATGTGTCAGATTGTTGTCGATTTGAAAAAAAAAAATAGCTGTTACTTTGAACATGTTAATTGAATGTACAGATTTACTTATTCATATGTATGCTTCTTGTGTATTAGGAAGATGCAGGATAAAATGAAGATTATAAGTATTATTTTCCTTTACTGCATAAACTTTCCCACTGTTAGAAAGAAAACGAAAAAGAAAAAGTGTAAGCATTCACTCTCAGAGAATTTTGTCCAAGGCAAGTATGCGCCCAAGTTAAAAGCTGAACAAGACCAGATTTTCCCCCATCGCACTAGCGACACATGTATGTACATTAATTTTTATTATGTACTCATTATTCCTGGAAGTCAATTACCCGGTACAACGTATCCCTCCTGGTCCCAATGCATTTAAACCAACCCCCTTCTTCCATAGGGAGTTTTGACTTTGTTTCCATGTGTACTCTGTTTAATTAATGTGCTTGAATACAGCGATTGTAGGTCTTGACATTTCTCTGGTCGCCCATTTGGGTCACTGAAATTTTTGACATTGAAACTTTGGTGGCCTGAAAAAGAAATGTAGGAGCCTGAAATAAAAGAAAATACACAATGTCATTTTGAATTTAAAACTGCCAGATCATGCCACCAAAAGATAGCATTTCATGAAATTTGGTGCCCTGACATCTTTTTTTTAGTGGCCACAGGCCATTGCTAATGTGCAGCCCTGGCTGGTTGTACTGTAAAAGTGGAAATTTTCGCAGTGTTGAAGTTTTCGCGCATTTCGGGCACCCAGAAACTAGTGCGAAAATTAAAGCATGCAAATTTGCTTGCCATATGTTTCAGTAGCTGATGTCTTGATTCCGCAGAATTAAAATCACACAAAACTATTCCTACCCGGCAGAGCACAAAAAATTAGTCGCACAAAAATCCACTTTACAGTACTGCAGCATGAATCGATATGACCTGCCTCCCTCACCCACTTTGTTCCTAGCACTCTGTGTAGACAACTGAGATAATGTACAGCTGTACATCCATGTATCTATCAGTTATGTGAGAATAGGTGAACTCAATGATTACACTCTGAACTAGTATTTTGAATCTCAACTCCACCTTCCCTCTTCCCCCTCCCCCACCCCAAATGGAATAGATATTTCCCATATTATGTTAAACTGGTGTGACCAGAACTTTGGGTTTGGCATTACAGTGTATAAACTACATACAGCCCTGTCGCTGTACACAAGTGTTTCACGTGACACAGCATGTGGTGGGGCTCTGAACTTGGATAATTGTAGTCACATTTTGCGGTTATTTGAAAGAGAAGTGGTTAAAAAAAAAAATCTAGCGATCTTTCTTTTTGCAGTATTTTGAAGACAAAGATATATCTTTCAAGTAGCTTTGTCACAAATATTGAAGGTGATCACTAGAAAAACTTGTACATGTTATTCTCTCCACAGCTAAATTTATTTCTTCTTTGACATTCACAGTAGATCTTTATGTAAAAAAAAAAAAAAAATGTTTGGATGAAAAATAAATGCCTGTATATATTCTAAAAAAAAAAAAAGTTTCAATCTTGTTTACTGTGATGACAATGTGAAGTGAGAACCTTGACACAAAATCAACCCTTTCTGCAATGCAATGTTGTTGAAATTGGTCATTCTATTTTTAGCTCACCTGAGCCAAAGGCTCAAGTGAGCTATTGCGATCGCCCTTCGTCCGGCATCCGTCGTGCGTTGTGCGTCGTGCGTCGTCCGTCGTCCGTCGTGAGTAAACTTTTTACATTTTCATCTTCTTCTTGAAAACCCCAGGACCGATTTTCATCAAACTTGGCAGGTAGCATCCCTAGGGGGTTAGGAACTCAATTTGTTAAAATGGGCACCGTGCCCCACCCAGGGGGCCCCCAGGGGGGCCCCAAACCCCCAAAATTAAGGAATCTGTAGAACCAGAAGCGATAGAGCTAAGTTAATACTATGAGTTAGTACATTGATGATTGTAGTTTCAAGTTTGTTCATGGCAGAATCAGGGGTGTCCCCCTTGGGACCCAGGGGAGGGGGTGGGGAGGGGTCCTAATGGGCCTAAATTGTACATTTTCATCTTCTTGAGAACCCCATGACCCATTTTCACCAAACTTGGCAGGTAGCATCCCTAGGGGGTTAGGATCTCAATTTGTTAAAGTGGGCACCATGCTCCACCCAGGGGGCCCCCAGGGGGGCCCAAACCCCCCAAAATGAAGGAATCTTTAAAAACCTTCTCTAGAATCAGAAGTTATAGAGCTGAGATAATACTATGAGTGAGTACATTAATGACTGTAGTTTCAAGTTTGTTCATAGCAGATCCAGGGGTGCCCCTCTTGGGGGCGGGGGGGGGGGGGGGGTTGGGAAGGTCCAAATGGGGGCCTAAATTGTACATTTTCATCTTCTTCCTGAAAACCTCATGATGGATTTTCGTCAAACTTGGCAGGCAGCATCCCTAGGGGGTCAGGATCTCACTTTATCAAAATGGGCACCATGCCCCACCCAGAGGGCCCCAGGGGGCCCCAATCCCCCTAAATTAAGGAATCTTTAAAAAAATTTGGGCCCTTCTTGTATTTTTTCATCTTCTACTTGAGAATGCCTGGTCAAATTGTAGTAGAGCTGTGAATAATTTAGATTAGTGACTGCGTGAAAGGTGAACTTGCGATACTCACGTGAGCGCTAGACCCGCGGGTCTCTTGTTCTTTATTACAAGAAATCTCTCCGCAATACTGGAATACACGAACAATACCTGTAGTACACTGTCAATGCTATCACAATCCTGTCGGTTCTCATAGTATAAAATCTTATACACATAATCTTCATCATTAATTGACATCAGCAACACATGGGTTTATCGTCCCTTGACTAGAAAAGAAAACATCCCAACATTACGTGTGAGTACTCACTGGCTTTGGATACATTCACATAGGTGTAATAACCCCATCAAAACATTTCAGGTAACAAGAAATGAGGTACATAAAATAATAGGTCACAATGTCGTCATACAAAAGTAAAAAGCAGTAAAAGGAAATTTCTTACATGCTCTCAATCCTCACACATGATGACATAAACAGTGAGTTTGCAGATTTTGTACTTCTATAGAAAAAAATATATATATATTGATGTAATGATCCTGGTTACTGAGAACATTGTATGCTTCAAAATGTAAAAAGGCCATTTCAATTCAAGAAATCTAGTCTACGAGACGAGTGGAAGCTATTGCAATCATTAGCTGTCAGTTTCACAGTCTTATAATAGGATGGCTACGGCTCCAGGGGTCCGATTCAAGAAGTCATTCACATAAGAGTCTTTGCATGAATCACAGAATGGCCTAAGTCACTTATTATGTAGCTATTTGAGACTTTCAAATCCATTTCATGAAGTATGTCATAAATTGTGTCTTATGAGCAAAAAAAAAAACAAAAAAAAAAACACCCTCATAAGGCTTTAATGAAACAGACCCCAGGGTCATTAAACACAGCACATTCTCCTTCAAAATTTTTAGTTGAGTGAAAATTCTCTGCAGACCACCAGGTTTTGGGTCCTCTGTGACTTGACAAGATGCCACTGTTCTCAGGGCGTAACCAGAGTGATCAGAGCAGAGAGAGCAGGTAATCAGGACACACAAACTGTCCGACATGTATGATGGTGCTACCATTTACTGATTAGCCATCATTTGAAAAAGATGACCCCCCTGTCAACGAAACTGCCACAGGTAAATATAACAACTGGATGTGTTCCCAGAGCTCTTTGTATTCATCAACCATCAATCATTGACCAGAATTGAAGGGGGGAGAAAGAAGGGAAGCAATTCTACATGATTAAGAGGTAAAGAATGCAATTAAAGCACAAACCTGCTACAACCTGTAAATTCCATTCTACCTGCAAAAGATTGGTTTCCCTGAAACTGGCACAAGTGTTGATGGGGACCAATTTCCAAACCAGCTATGATTTCTTCAGGATTGCTCACAAAATAAATGACACATAATCACCACAAAGTTTATGATACTTTGTATCCCACTGTCAATTAAGAGATCATAGGCATTTCTCAAGCCATTCCTGTGCATATTTTCAGAATAAAGGGGGCCACATACCACATAAGGAACCTTACAGTCTGTTTCACAGTATTGATTTACATACTATATATGCATAAGGTCACATTGTCATCTCCTTGCCAATATGCAGCCATTTGGGCGGTGACAGTAAACAAAATCCAATTTCATGTGGACCAGGACAATACAGGTATCATGAATGCACCAATACTGAAAGCTGAATAGCAGCTCAGGCTGCAGTCATTCACATAATGATTCAGTTGCTTTGCTTCAAAAATATCACGGTTCACGACTGCTTGTCATACAGCAGTGATACACCCAACACCTCCTCAGCTCTAAATTCAAGTATTTTACATTCAGTATTTATATATGGTCTCAAAAAAAAAAAAAAAAAGAGAGAGAGATAGAAACTGAGAAAAAAAAAAATCCCTATCTTAGTGGCCTGGCCACGCCGAATAGTGAGGGTCAGCTAGGGCGGGGCTATTTTCACATCATGCCCCCCATACCTCCCATCCCACCCATACCACCAACCATAGGTATCTCCTTCCCCCCCCCCCCCTTAGGGATCTCTGTGATGACAGTCTCTGCTGTTGAGAGTTAGTAGCGATGCCACACCTGATTCATCAACGAGGGCCATCCTTACAACCTAAACACAAGAAGAAGAAGAAAAAAAAAAAAAAAAAAAGAGGGATCAAATCATAGAAAAATACACACAAAAGGACAAAAAGGAGATAAAGAGGGAGAAGTGTCGTGGTGTAAGTTGATGAAATAGGCAAAGTCAATACCAAATTGTTAAGTCTAGTAATGTTTGAGAACTTTCTCTTGTAAATTCACAAACATGTTGTGGCCCAAAGAGTTAATCAACTTTCTTGCAAAACTATGCATACCTTTGTTGTGTGACTGCATGCAGCTAAAACTTCAAGAAGTTTGTAAGGTAATAATTAATAGATCTGTTCGTGTGCTTTATTTCAGGCTCCTACATTTCTTTTTCACGCCACCAAAGTTTCAATGTCAAAAATTTCAGTGACCCAAATGGGCAACCAGAGAAATATGTTAGTGTCAAGACCCGAGTTTAAAATTAACAATGGCTTTTTGTTAACCCCACGTGAAGGGATTACGTCTAACACATTGCCACGTGTCAACAGAGGTATGGCGGGAGTCATACATCATCCCAAAACATTCTAAGATTTTCTGGTAGGACATTTCAACAGCGCCACACAGGAGGGGAAGAGAACCTACAGACTGGGAATGAACGAACTCACCTGTAGAGTGTACTGCAACATCTCGATGGAGCCCACCCCGACCCTCAGGCCTTCGATGGCCTCCATGACAGTCTGGATGACGTGGGGAGATGTCTCAAACACGTTGGGCCACACAAAGTTCAGCAGGTGGACCAGGGCGTCTTCGCAGCCGAAGCCAAACACACCCAGCGCCATGTGCTTGATGGCTGCACACGCCGTCTGCCGGTGAACCAGATCCCTGATTGATGGAGAGGAATTTCATGGATAAGATCTTGTTTTTTTGATTTTTTTTTATGCGTACAACAGCACATATCACATTTCTCGATTCATTGCTGCAGTATTTTATTTCAGACATGTCTACCTTGTAAACAACGCTGAACTATTTGAGGGTTGAAAATGCATTTTTAATTTTCTTTGGTGGAAAAACTGTATTTCTACCTTTCCTGCAATAGATATGCAAAGTAAACAAATTGGAAGTAAACAAATTGGAAGCATGCACACTATAGTGTAAACAAATCGGGTGCGTTCGGGCTGCCACAGTAAACCCACGGGAAGAGAGGTGACAGATTTCACGATAAGGCCGTCATTTTTCCCCAGAAACTGACGGTTATTTCTGTCTAAAGTTAGGTGAGCGGAGGCCTTTTAAGGCTAAAGGGTGTTTAAAACACTATTCAACAAGAAGCCAAAAAAAAAAAAAATGCCATACATGGGACTGAGCCTAACTGTAAGTACAGTTACTGTACAGTCTACTACAACTACTGTCTACTAGTCGGTGTAGCTAAGTCTACGGTCAGTATTTTAAATGAAAACCCTCGAATTTAAATAAACAGATTAAACGTATCGGCTCTTTGGCTTACCACTCGACTGATCTCCGTCCACTTCCTTTAGTTAAGGCTAGGTAGTGTTAGCTCGAGTGAGCTCAGTTCCCTTGAGCTCGAGCAGAGCACAGCCCTTCGCCGCTGCCCGCCCGACGGCGCTGCCCGGCGCCCTGGCGCAGCCTATATCCTTGGTGTATTGGGGGTACGTGTGCCGTATATCTAGTTATATACCTCATATATAGAATCCTCTCATCTGATTGGTTAAAAGGGGAGACATGAAAATAGCTGTGCCCCATTGATGATCAAAATGACGTCATGATTTACTGTGCCCGGGGCACAGTTGATTGACTGTGCCCTGTAAATACGTTTGGAGACAGACAGTCGCAACCGAACCCCGTACACATAGATCACATGTACGCACCAATGATACGACCGCCGCGCTGTCGACCAGCGTTGATTACGAATTCATGCTACTATATCTATATTTCGGAATCTATATTTTCGGTATATAAAACAAATAATGGCTGCTTAATATATTCGGGGCACAGTTAAAATTATGTAGGCCCTCGGTGATGTGAAAACCATAACCATGCCCTCAGCTTCGCTTCGGGCATAGTTACGGTTTTCACATCACCTTGGGCCCATAATTTTAACTGTGCCCTGAATATCAAGCAGTCATTATAGCAGAGAGCAGCGCCATCTCGTGCCCATTGGAGAAGATGAATATATGTTGTCAAAGACGAATGATATTTGAGAGATGAACGTATTGGTACTTGAAAGACGAACAAACCTGCATGCATGAATAAGAGTCGCACAGAGTCGCACAGATCAAGGGCTCTGGAGTCGCATAGATACGAGCACCATCTCGTGCCATTTTAAACAGACGAACAAAAAGACATCTACTGAAAAAAGAGGAATATACTTTAAAAGATGAATAAATTGAAAAGATGAATAAAAATGGTGAATATTAGAAAAAGATGAATAAAATTAAAAGATGAATATAATCATGAAAAGATGAATATAAATACAAAATGAAAATATTGAAAAGATGAATGAATTAAAAAGGCAAAAATATTGAAAAGATGAATACAGTGATAAGATGAACATAAACAATGATGAATAAATTCAAAGACGAACATATAGAAAATATGGATGTCTTAAAATGACAAACGTTATTAGAGGATAAATGTATGTGTTGAAATGAATATATTTCTTCAGAGATGAATATTATTTCCTCAGAGATGAATATAAATACAAGACATGAATATATTCCCCTTTGGCTTCCCATAGTGACTAACAACAATGAAGAGATTATCAGATTAAACTGAAATTAAGCATGCCTCATTAACGCATGCTGTCCATAATTAATGCCAACTTTCAAATCAGTAGCCCTATCTTTCCAAAAGTTATTAGAGTTGAAAGTGAAGAGTGTGGACAAGGTTTTTCAGAAATGAAAAAGGGATTCTAAAGACACACCTAATCACACTATTCTACCAAAAATGTTCGAGATAAACTGCTAAAAAAACACACTTTCCTGCCCGTTTTATGATACCAAATGTTAGCATAATGTAAAAGAAGACCCGCTCTTTCAGAAAATATGAAAAAGTCAAGTTCGGCCGGGTTGACCCATTTCACTTATTTTCAGTCCTCACGCAAAATCAGTGTGTGCGACTTTATGTTCGTTTAGAGGTGCACGGTCACAATTAATATTGACGTCACAGGGTGACTTGGAAAACAACTGTAATGCCCTGTTTTCCTAACCTTTCTATCCTATTCTATTCTTTATCATATGTGCTAGCAGCCATGCTGGGCTACATTTATATACTTCTTTCATTCGTATACCATTTTTTGAAGGATAATATCAGAATCATGAAAATACTTCAACTTCTTCCTGGAACCCAAAATCATATATTCTGATTTATCAGCATTCAAAACGAGGTTATTCGCCGTCAACCACATTGAAAACTCTTTCAAATCTTGATTTATACGTGTTGTCATTTCAACAGGTTTATTAGAAGAAAAATACATACATGTATCATCTGCATAAAGAGATAAATCACAATGTTTAACCGTGTGAGTAATATCGTTTATAAAAAGTAAAAATAATACCGGCCCCAGTATCGAACCTTGTGGCACCCCATGCACAACAGGAACAGGGTTAGACATGGCACCATTCACTTCTGTTCTTTGCATTCTTCCTTTTAAATAATTCGTAAACCGGTCCAGCAGCGTCGTTGCCATGGCTACTCGAGTGGCGTCGATTGACCCGGGGTGTGATCTGTCAATGGCGGCTGGTCCCATGTCGATTCCCAGGTGACGATTGATGACCTCTTGTACCTTGTCATCCGTACTTTCGTTTGGCGTTTCAACAATGCCATGTATTCGCAGACAGTTTCTCCTGCTATAGGGTCTACTGCTCAGCCTCATCCTTCGCAGCTTGCAAATCTTTTACAGAGTTTTGTAGAAGTTTTACTTTTTCATTCAACTGTTTAATCTCACTGCATTTTGACTCTAGATCAATGCTTATGGCTTCATATACTTTAATGGTTACTTCTTCTTCGAGCCGCTTTTCAACTAGTCCAAAAATGGCGTTCGCTACTTTGTCAATCACTGCACGAGAACAAAGAGCTTCAGAAACTTGCCTTTTGATAGCGTCTTTCAGGTCACTGTCCCCTTGGCTGTTCGATGCGGCTTATTGAACAGCTGATGGCTGGTCAACTGATCGCTCATCACCGGTCGCAGGAGGGCTGGCGGAATTATGTGGAGTATGCCCGGTACTTGGTACAGTTTTTGCAGTCGAGCTCGTTTCGTTGACTACACTATCAACATGGTCCTCATTCTGGTTGGAATTCCGCAGTTGATGGCGTTTATTTCCATCAGAGTCATGCGAAGTTGATTTTTCTTGTGATTTCGCGATTTGGTCATGATGATAAGAATCCACAAAAGCACAATTTTCACCGATTTTTTCCACCTTTCTCGGACAGTCCACAAAACACGTCCGTCGCTGTCGCGGAAGCGCCCTCTAAACATGACTACTGATAAGCAATACCTTATGTTTACTTGTGCCATTTTAAGCGGTTCGGTTAAATTTAATGCACAAACACCCTTTAACCTTAATCCCTTATAGGCAAAATTACATAATTATACAAGCTATAACAGTTCACATGCTAACGTTGAGACAAAAAAACAACAACAACAACCACAAGAAAATTCAAACAAGCACGAAATTCTAAGTTGTATCAATACTGAAAAAAAAAATGACAGAAATCTGAGCGTCCGAATAAGTAAGCCTATTCAATGTAGAGTAACAAGAATTGAAAACCACTTCCCTTAACATAATACGTAAGAGACAGGATCCAATCATTTCTGATAAGGTTACTTTACAGTGTTACAATAGTAAGCCTTCGAGCACTCCACATACGAAGACACCTTACCCGTACCACAAGAAACACAACAATAGGCCTACTTGGGTATTAGGTATTTGTAATAGGCCAAAGGAGGTTTAGGTATTTTTGTACTAGGTATTAGAAGCATGCAGCGTATAAAGCGCGGGCAATGTGTATGACCCAGTGGCTTAAGAAAGTGTAATCTCTCTTACTACTTACTACTTACTACTTACTACTTACTTACTCTTACTACTGGAGATATGTCAGCCACTTGGAAGGTTATTAATGACGTCATTGGTAAGCAAAAGAAGGTGTCAACATCTCAAATTACGAATAATGGACAAACGTTTTGTGATCCTAAAGATGTAGCATGCTGTTTTAATGAGTATTTTGTTAATGTAGGTCCTAGTCAAGCTTCTAAGATTGATCATACACAGACAGATTTCTCGCAGTACTTGGGCACGTCAGACGATAATTCATTATTCTTCAAACCAACAGATTTTAATGAGATCCTTGATATTGTGCATTCTATAAAATTTAGTCATACATGTGGTCATAATGAAATGAGCACGTCTTTTTTAAAACAGATTGTTGGGAGTATATTGACACCAGTCCTTTAGTACATATTTGTAATTTGTCGTTGTCAACTGGTGTATTTCCGAACGCATGTAAAATTGCAAAAGTTATTCCAATATACAAAAAAGATGACTCCTCTTTTGTTTCGAATTACCGACCTATCTCTATTCTTCCTAGTCTTTCTAAAGTCATAGAAAGACTTGTTTATAACAGACTGTATGATTTTTTGTTACAAAATGATATACTGAACCAAGACCAATATGGTTTCAGGAAATTTCACTCTACTGATATGGCACTAGCCCAGTTGTATGACAGAGTGTCGACTGCCCTAGCTGAACAAAAACATGTCATTGGTGTGTTCATGGACCTAAGCAAGGCATTCGACACTCTTGACCACACTATCCTTTTACGCAAATTACATTGTTATGGAGTTCGTGGCATTCCACTGGAATGGTTTGAAGATTATTTATCAAATAGACAGCAATACGTATACTATGAATCGGTAAACTCTGAAGTTTTACCCATACATTGTGGCGTCCCACAAGGATCCATATTGGGACCACTACTATTTCTAGTGTGTATAAATGATATTACAAATTCCTCTAAGTTACTGCAATATATACTGTTCGCCGATGACACCAACGTACTTTGTTCCAATTCTGATTTTCAGTCGCTTCTAAGAACTCTTAATACTGAATTCCCGAAATTATCTACATGGTTTAAGAGCAATGAATTGTCACTCAACTTAAAAAAGACAAATTTTATTTATTTTCATAATAAAAAGAATAAAAATGAAATGCGCCACTTGAATATAATGGTGGATGGTATATCATTGGAGCAAAAAGAAAGTGTCAAATTCCTTGGAGTATATATCAGTGAAAATATGAAATGGAATGCTCATGTGCAATACATCTCAGATAAAGTGTCTCGTAACGTTGGTATACTCTGTAAGCTTAAGTATTATGTCCCAAAGAATATTTTATTTATGCTTTATAATTCGTTGATATTGTCGACTATCTCATATTGTAACATTGTTTGGGCAACTGCGAAAAGTCACATTGACAGTATATTGCTTCTACAAAGGAAAGCTATACGTATATGTACCAATTCAGGCCATCGGGACCATTCGGATCCTTTGTTCGTAGAATTAAAAACACTAAAGGTAAATGATATTAATTTTCTGCAAAATTCACTTTTTATGTTTCGTTTGTACAACGGTCAGTTGCCATCTTCTTTCCTCCCATTATTTCAGTTAAACAAGGATATACATTCTTATCCCACAAGGCAATCTGATAAATTTCATCTACAAAATCCTAAAACGGTGATGGCTCTGAAATCTATCAGACACACTGGACCTGATATTTGGAACTCTCTTCCTTCAGAAATTCGAATTTTAAAGTCTATGTATTCTTTCAAGAAAGCTGTAAAGACAATGCTGCTTTCTGGATATCAGTGATCTTATAATGTCATTGCAATTGTATCGTATGTGAAATTCCCTTGTTGAATTATCGCCGTTCAGAAGTTATTGCGTAATGATATGTAACCGACCATGACCTGTAAGTGTTCACCTGTACCTCGGTGAGAAAATACTTTGCTATGCTTTACTATTCAGTGATCCAGGTGATCTAACGTTGTGTATAGTGAAAGCAGACAGACCTCTCCTCTCTCCTTTCTCCTATCCTATCTCTATGCAAGTCATCCCTCCCCTTATTTTTCTATATGTTATGTACGAGGACTGCATGCAAATCAAGCAATGCTTAAGCTGTAGCCCTTCTGCGTTATTCATTGCATCACTGATATGTTCTGTTGTACATTGTAAAAGCAATGAAGAAACTGTATTGCTGTACATTCTAAAGGTAATGAAGAAACTTACCTTGTTAGCACTTAATGTCTATGTATATCCATTTATATGTATGGTACCAACAATGTATATGATATATGTGTATGTATCTGCATAAGCAATGATATAATGCAGGAACCAATAAATCAAATCAAATCAAATCAAAACTTAAAAAGAGAGAACGAAAATAATAACTGTTGAGATACCTCCACAGGCAGCTCGAACGCTCCCTATCTGGCACGGTACTATACGGTACCCTACGGTACCAATCGGTCTAGTTAACTTTTAAGCGTTTGAACAGAGCCATTTAAGGAGTGTTTTGTCGTACAGTCCATGATGTCGACACTAGACAAACAAAGCCCAAAAGTTTGACAACGAATAAAAAAAAAACAGCACACGAGTTCGACAAAACAACACTGTGTATGTCTAGTTGGTTTTGTTTCCTTAGTGTTGAACTCATGGACTATATGACTCGTGGATGTCGGTCTTGCGACGTGCACCACAGACAATGGAACAAGAATTAGAGCAGAAGAGGTTCAAAAGAGATTAAAACAATATTTTGAACAAACTACAGAATACAGAACTCAATTCGCTATTAACTGTAAGGCCCATACTGACAGACATCTGAGTGAATGTTGAATAATTTTATTAAAAATAAAAAGATACAAGGATTCCTATTCAATGTTCAATTTGTTTTGTAAGGAAAAAAAGATGAAACTTGAATTGCGATTGTGCTTGTGAAGACATTGCAGCTACTCAAAACAGATACAATTTGTATATATAAATATATATATAAATAAATATATGTATATATATATATATATATATAGAGAGAGAGAGAGAGAGAGAGAGAGAGAGAGAGCGAGAGAGGGAGAGAGAGAGAGAGGGGGGGGGGGGAGGGGAGGGGCGACCGCCCCTATCGCCCCCCCCCCCCTGCTTCGTTATACACTGATGCCTCAAAGACGTAAGCTTTTCGGAAACTGGTCAACTTGTCATTATGATACGTCATATGTATATGTGTTATGTATTATATACATGACTAGTTTACATCATCATTATGACGTATTTTTGTAGTCAGTGCGTTTCGTCGTTATATTTACGACATAATATCACGTAGGTGTCACGTCAATAATTCAAGCCGGCATTAACGTCTTATCAAGATAAAAGAAGGGTTTTTCAAGATCAATTGTGACCCTGCACCACAAAACAAACAAAAAATCGCCAGACATGGTTTTTAGTTATGGGTAGATTCTGAAAAAGCACACTCTAAGCTTTGAAATGATGTATAACGCAATTCAAATGGATTCTCCAAACCTAAATGTTGGAAATAAAGCACACACTCTGGAAGGTGTGAACTGAGAAAAGAGGCTCTGAAATACAGGGTCTATTCAATCGCTAAATCTTCCCTAAGCTGTGCTACCTGTGCCATGAATGGGGTAAAAACATGATGTTAACCATTGTAGCACCAACAACTAGGGAATTATCAGACTAAAATTGAAATTAGGCATGGTCTATTACCACATTCTGACCATAAAAAATGCCAACCTTCAGAGCACTAGCGCCACCCTTTCAAAAGTTATCAGAGTTGAAAGTGAAGATGGTGCAAAGGATTTTCAGGAAATGAAAGGGGTGTCTAAGAAAAACCTGATCACAATACTCTACCAAACAAAAGGGTTGTAGAAAAACTGCTGAAAACTCACTTTCCCATTCAATTTATGATCCCAAACTCAAGAATCATGTAGAAGAATAATAGCTCTTTCAGAAAAAAAAAATGGAAAGCTCAAAATTTACTTGGTTGACCAATTTTACCTTTCTTGAGTCCTCACGTATAATCAAGGGGTGCGACTTTTTGTTTGTTTTGGATGCACGGTCACAAAATTATTGTTCCTCCTTTGACGTCTATAAGACCATGAGCTGACGTGTGTGCTTTTCAGTCAATTTCTATATAACACACTGGTGTATTTAAGGCGACATTAGCTGGTAAAAAATGGTCTGATCAGCATACGTCAAAGAGATGTCAAATTCATTTTTGCAGGCAATTTTCCCCGTTATATTTATGACCATAATAGTATTATGATACGATGCATTTAAGAGGAATTCAGACTTTATTCGATGAAAATCGGATTTATAATGGCTGAAATATCCAAAAGCAAAGTAAAACAAAGCAGTTGTAAAAAAAAAATGAAAAATGGGACCCATCTTTCATAACAACATCTTTGCTTCTGCATTTCGTATTGATTAGAAAAATCGGTTTTCATGAAATAAATAAAGTTCAAGTCTGAATCCCCATCTCCACTGAATCTAAACAATCCTTTTGATGGAATTTATGCTCTCGAAAGTCATGAAAAAACAGCTCACAGCGAGACTAGGGCTTAAATAATGGATTTTCTCCTCTCTGTCAAAACGTTGTCACCTCCGATGCTTTAGTTACAATTAAACTCGTGAAAAGGAGATATATTTTGTTATTGCTATTTCAATTTTCACTACGCCTGTCATTCAGTTGTGAATATTTTAAAGGTCCCCTGCCAGCAAAACTTAAGGAAAGGCTCCGCGAATTTGAATGTAGCCGCCGCAGCTCTAGGCCTATGCTGCATCCTCGGATGCAATCGTTATTGTAGCGCGATTAGTCTCAATTCAGACACACAGAGGATATTAACCCTGACTAAAAGCAAATTTCCAGTCAGCTGCCTATAGGTTAAAGTGGATGTGATAACATGCATTTGCGTAAAAAAAAAAATGACAAAGAAAATAGCTTCAACTTTGCTCCCTGTTTCGCTAGCACCGAGATTGCTTGCATTTGTAACATCGTATCCAGACCAAACTGGTGTACTAGCAGTTACTGGCAGGCCTTTTCCTCTTTCGTTGTGAAGTTTGGCTAAACTTGTAGACATGAAAGGAGTAATCTTTGCAGTGTTCATGTTATTTGATCTCACTGGTAAGTCATGCTAGCGTATTGTGTGGTTTTTTTTTTTTCATTAACCGAGCTGCCGATGTTTGTTTCATTGTTGCAATTTTTGCTGCACGGCTCTTTTCCTGAAATCCTTTTCCTGAAATCGACCTTAGAATAATTGTATTGGATATCTACTTTGGAGGTACCTATACACCTGAAATAAATAATTACAAGAACCTAAGTTAAAAAATGATAGGAAATGCACTAAATGTGACAGTGCACCTCAAAACGAACATAAAGTCGCACACACTGATTTCGCGTGATGACTGAAAATAAGTGAAATGGGTCAACCTAGCCGAACTTGACTTTTTCACATTTTCTGAAAGAGCGGGTCTTCTTTTTTTAATACATTATGCTAAAATTTGGTATCATAAAACGGGCAGGAAAATGTGTGTGTTTTTTTTTTTTAGCAGTTTATCTCGAACATTTTTGGTAGAATAGTGTGATTAGGTGTGTCTTTAGAATCCCTTTTTCATTTCTGAAAAACCTTGTCCACACTCTTCACTTTCAACTCTAATAACCTTTTGAAAGGATAGTGCTACTGCTTTGAAGGTTGGCATTGATTCTGGACAGCATGCGTTAATGAGGCATGCCTAATTTCAGTTTAATCTGATAATCCCTTCATTGTTGTTACTCTGGTGGTTTACGTCCTGTTTTTTGTCCCATTCATCGCACAGCCAGCACGGTTTGGTAAAGATTAAGCGCTTGAATAGACATTGTACTTCAGAGCCTCCTTTCTCAGTTCACACTTTTCCTGAGTTTGTGCTTTCTTTCCAATATTTAGATAGGTTAGGAGAGTCCATTTGATTTGAGTTATACATCATTTTAAAGCTTAAAGTCTGCTCCTTCAGAATAAATATGGTCTTAACTAAAAATTCATGTCTGGCGACTTTTTGTTTGTTTTGAGGTGCAGAGTCACAAATGGTTCTTAGTTGTATGAGGAAGAAACTCAGGATCCATGTCTGTACCACCTTGAAGTTTTAAATGGGATCTCCAAGAGCGCTTTCCAGGAAGGATTTATGAGGGTTGACAAGAGTAGGGAAGTTATTCACTTAGCTTTGGGAGATTTTTCCTTATATAATTTCATCTAGAGAACTACTGAACGTATGGATGTTACGACTGCTTTTGGACGGTTATTCATATTGAACATTAGGTGTGTTTGCTAGCTGGAGATTAAGATATAACGTTTGACATGTCATTACACCCTTCAATATGGGTCTGTCGTACCATACTTCCTTTTTTATATTGTATTCATCTATTAAAGGACAAGTCCACCTTCATGTATATAAGGATTGAGAGAATAATCAGCAATATTAGTAGAACACATCAGCGAAAGTTTGAGGAAAATTGAACAATACTTTTATAAGGAAAATAAAAAGAGAATTTCACAAAACTTTACTTTTTGAATAAAGTACACATTTCTTCGACTTGCTACTGTTTATTAAGGGTATTCCCCCTGCCTTCTGAAAGAGAGAAGTCGAGTGTTCTTCTGTTATGCGAGAAATATGGAAATATGTTGAATTTTCTTTATTCTTTCTTTATATCGTTGTACTCATGTGACATCACAAGCTATAGTAGTCTTCTCATCCAGCCGTGACTGAGCAGAAACTGCAAAAATTCATAACTTTTGAACGGATTCTCCGATTTTGCTCAAACTCTCACTGATGTGTTCTGATAATATCGCTGCATTCACTCAACCCACATGTCTATGAAGGTGAACTTGTCCTCTAAGAGTAGGTCAAGTTCTCCATGTGTGAGCCTTTAGAAGATGATGACGCGTTGATGTCTCCTATCCAATAGCTCAATGAGTGGATAGAAAAATTTATCCGCAGTAGAAATACGCAAATATTATGTCCTGTATTGATTTCTTAATAACTGTCCACATTGGAATAGATTACTTTACTGCATTTTGATTGAAATTAGAATAGGGGAAATAAAAAAAAAAAAAAAAAACTGACATAAGATACGTATGAGCTGTAATATATATGCATGTATACAATTATATATAATATATCAAGGAATATTTTTTTTTTTTATTTTACAGAATAGAAGTGCACATTCGGTGGACATTTTGACCCTGCCTTAAAACGTCTATAACCGGTTTAAAACACTCTCATGGAAATAGTAACTCTTTTTTCTATGAATTTTTATTTCCTCCTGTGTCGCAGGTTAGATATTTTATGATACGTTGTTCCTTGTTTACGGCTGTTAAAATGATTTTACATTGCTGTTTATACAAAAAAAGTACAGTTGCAAACGAG
The DNA here is from genome assembly GCF_964275005.1 of Diadema setosum. Taxonomy (NCBI): domain Eukaryota; kingdom Metazoa; phylum Echinodermata; class Echinoidea; order Diadematoida; family Diadematidae; genus Diadema; species Diadema setosum. The sequence continues at coordinate 3,286,213 of NC_092694.1, read as the reverse complement.
ACGTACCGGTGTTAAAATCCTTTTAATAATACCTTCCTACTTTTTATTGAAAACAAAATTACCTATCTTCTGGAGATAGCAAGACTATGAAAGGAAACTTTGTGAAGTCAAAGTACTTGGAGATGGCATGTCAAAGACGACTTGGCAGTGACATATAACTTTATATTCCCTGTAAATATAGAGCTTGAACTCACAAACTTTACGGAGGAGATTATAAAATACTACTCGTGACCTAATTGTAATGCACGTAACAATCGATTTGGTAGTGGAGATCAAAAGAATAAGCGAAAAGGAGAGAGAAAAGAGAGAAAGAGAAAGAGAGAAAGTTGTATTGATATTATGGTTTGTATTAACTACGTTATTTTTATCAATGAATTTTTAATACATAATCATATTTGTATATATTCATAACTATAACGAAGACCCTAAGTGCGGCGGGCGGGGGAAGGCTGGAAAGAGGAAATATCTTGTGTTTCTAACAATTTGATTTCTGCTCACTCGGAATCGCATACAGTTTTGGATATTTTGGAAAATCTGAAAAGCGCTGGCTAGGTTTGATTTCTCAATGAAGTGTGGGTCACAATATAATTATTCTTTACAGCTTTCGTAGAAGTATGTATCTGTGTGAGAGGCACATTTAACTCTTATGTGCAACGTTCGTACGCCCGACTCAGTGGACGGTGTTCCAACTTCGTATATTCTGCTGAAACCCACAAACTTGCCCAAACCGATCGATAGATCGCCAAATGTACTTCGCGCTTCCATTCGTCTCACATAAGCTTGCGCTTTATGTAGTGATTGACTGTTCCCAATAAATTTGCGTGTAAGTTCTTAGTTTTTGTCACTGTTTTGTGTGCAAAATTCATGCCTTTACAGTAAAGTAGCTACTGATCATTTTAGAAGAAAAACAATCATTCATTTTTCATACAATTCGTATTTTTCATTAAAACAACACTTGGCATTTTCTCTACAACTTGCTCACTTATGTCCTTCCTAACAAAAATCAGCTAATACAGCAGTTACATGGAATTGAAAACAGAATGTTTTATGAAAACATGACTACGCTGGTGTATCAGAATAATAATTATAGCACACATGGGGTTTCTACCATATGGCACATAAAGAGTCAAATACTGCTGAAACACTGGTGGTCCCTGGTGTGCATGCCGACAACCCATGAGCAATGGTTATTTATCCACACACACAGCATGTACACACTATAAAGAACAAAACCCAGTTATATTCCTAAACTTCAATTAACAAAACTTCACTTAGGGCACAATTTACCATCTGCAGATGAAACAAGAACCCAAAATTAATGCTTCAAAATAGTTCTAAAATCTGAGTTAGGGATAGACGAAATTAATGTAAAAATCTGAATTGTAAAATCAATTTTGAGTATTGTTAGATATATACAAAATTTGAACAATGGTTGTAATGAAAATGTTACGAGAATATTCAGCCGTCTACAATTACCTTTTTTTGAGAAAAATAGCGATATCTTATTCATGTTTTATTGCAGATTATATGACAGGATGTTTTGTGATGCAACTGACCTACACAGATGCATCAAATGTGTTTTCTTGAACACTTTTTTTTAAATCACTGCTCCCAATGGTAAACAGGACCTTTAACGTTCTACCCAGCACAGCACTGCACAGTACAGTATAATATCAATACTTTGTTTATTTAATATTCGACCTTCTTTACATTTCCTTCTTTAACACAAATACAATCAGAAAACATTTTGATTTCTTCTTCCCTCTCACTTTTTTTTTCCTGACAATTATGACATTATGTCGTAGTCGATTTTAAAACTTCTTTTTTGTTGACAGGTCCATCATTATTAAGCAAGTCAAATCTAATTTGTAATTTTACCCCGACACCTCGATCCATGTGTAGCAGTACACTGCATAATGTTTGCGGTCTCCCGTTGTTCTTTTCTTATATTGCTACAAATACGTAATCACAATATCCATTACTTTATATCACCCCTTTTCTCTATTTTCATTTTGGAAATTCCGATCAGTTAAGGTATAACGTACTTTGAATGAGTATTTTAGCCATTATCTAGTTTCTTAACTGTTGTTATTTTTACGATAACTTTTTGAATTACTTGGTAATGTAGCATTCTTCTATAAAGTCCAATGCATCAACTAAAGTTCTTTTCATCATATATTTATACATGTATTCTTAATTACGTTGTAAAATAGTATGCTGAGGCTCTATGCATCGTGAAACGTATGCACTAAATGTAGGCATATGTATATATTCTTTTGTCGTGTGATAAAAAAGATGAAAGCAACTAAACAAACAAAAACGCATAGCATCTGTTTCATATCTTCACTGGGGCATTGCAATTGCTGTATTTCCCATCATTACAATATTTGCTATCATTATCAATATCATTATTATGAATAATATTCTTAGCTGATCCCCTTTCGCGCTTTGATATCTTGTTATGTACGTATATTTGAAATGGCTGAGAAGCCTCGCAGGAGTGCAAGAAAATGTTAACGATTTGCGGTAAGAGGCAAATGGTGGACGGAAGCACCGTACAGCTTGCAGCGAAGAGCTCATCTTCCAAGGCAGCAGGGAACTCCTCCGTTTTGGAATCGCCTTTGGAACCATGGGTTCTATGTGAAGCAAAGGGTAAGGTACTTTCTGTGTTTAAAAGTTCATCAAGCTACAAAAATCGTTTTTAAACGCGTACAGAAATTATAAAAAATATTGTTGCTACAAATTTTTAATACTGAGACAAGTTCTTGTACTTTTTCCTTTAGATTGGTCTTCTGTTACATGCTTTTATCATTATCATTTTTATCACCATCATCATCATCATCATTATCATTATTATTACTACTACAAGTACTATCATTATTGTTATTTTTTTATTATTATCATTATTATAATTCCATCGTTGATTGAGGAGATCGAGCAATGGTACAGCCCGAGTGATAAACGGAGAGATTTTAAACTGAAGCCGATTATTATAGTGGTGGTGCTGAAATTGCTGTGTACTTCATTTTATGCGATGGACAGATGGTATAGCTCTCTTTCGGGGACGCTTTGACTTAACAACATGATTACTTATAATAGGCAAGTTGTACTTTTTTTTGTTAAATTGAAAATTGAAAATTTTTCCGCGACAAACATCGGTTTTTGCCTGGAAACTAACTTTTCACGCTAAGCTGGGGTCGGTGTAGTGTAGTTTACAGACGTTTTTATTTCGTCTTTATTTCTCCGAGTTGAAGCAAGCCAAGAGAGAGTGCATACCCAGCAATTGTGACGCCCGAACCGTTTTTTGTGGCAATCATTGAGCATGCACTCTCACTCGGTTTAGCGCAATACAGTGGGCTTCTGCACAACACACAAGCTGTAACTCAGAGAAATAAAGGCGAAATAAAAACAGCTAGAAATTAAGACTAGGGTCGGTAACGCTTGTCGCTATTGGGGCACTGAAAATGACAAAATTATCAAAGTTTTTGCATTTATTTCACGAAGGATTCATCGAAACGCCTTAAAACTATTATGTGCATGTCGCTAGAGATGCCAGCAATACAATGGGATACATTGTGAGGTATATTATTGTGCATGGTTACCATGGTAACCGGATGCCTACAGGTGATTGGTAACTCCCCAAAATATCTGGAATTTAGACAGGTTTGTTTCTTTTGCCTTTCGTGCACATCACTCATTGTAGATGAGCTCTACACTGTAAAATTAGTCTGGATAAAAAGGGAAAAGACGCCCAAGATTTTCCCCCCATTCTCTCCTCAGCATTAATTCATTACTGCACTTTTTGAATAAAATTTACATGTCATGATATTTCATTTTATTCTATATATATTTTTTTTTATTTTTTTTATTTTTTTTACAATAGCTAACGAACACAAAAGTACGCTTTATTCTTTGATGGATAATCCAGCGCACGTGTATATTCCTTCTTTAGAAAGGAATTTATCGGTATTCTTGAATAAACTTCCTTTAAGAACATAAACAATCAATTGCTTTCCTCAGCTCTTTTCCAGGATTGTTTTGAATAACCATCGCTCTGTAAATACTCGAAAGAGCTACTATAGAATATTGGCTTTGCTTTCTGTATTCATCGTATTTTCAAGGGAAATTTGTGTCCATACATTATCAAAAACTGATATACATTTGCCTATACTTTGAAGTCAAATTTGTGTTGAAAGTACGACGGATGCAACTTTCTCATGCATTTTACTATTCGAGAATGATATCTTTCTTTCAATGGCCATTTTTATGCCTTTGCTTACAAATTTTGCTGTAACTTGATAATGCTTCAAAATATTCTTCACATATTAATTATACCTGATGTCGTACACTTTATGCAGAAGGAAGGACATGCTTATTGAGTTTTTTGAAATTATGGCTTTAGTGTTTGAGTTATTAACAACTAAATTCTGATTGGATAGTACTGGTTGCCATGGCAACAGGGAACACTTTTTAACGAAAATAGATAAAAAATTGTGTGTTTTTTTATTGCATCTATAAGATTAAAAACAAAACAATGTTTGCAGCAGCAGGAGGCATTTTGGGGGTTACCAGTCACCTTTAGGCATCCGGTTACCATGGTAACCATGCACAATATTATAACTTAACATGAATCCCACTGTATGGATGACATCTCTAGCAACATGTACATATATAGTTTTATGCAGTTTTGATGAATTCTTCATGAAATAAATGCAAAAGCTATGTGGGTTTGTCGTTTTCAGTGCCCGAAATAGCGACAAGCGTTTACCGATCCTAGTCTTAATTTCTAGCCGTTTTTCGTCTTTATTTCTCTGAGTTGCAGGTTGTGTATTATGCAGAAGGCCGCTGTATATATTGCGCTAAGTGGAGTGAGAGCACACACCCAGTGAATGCGATTCGGTCGTCACAATCACCGGGTATGCGCTCTCACTCGGCTTGCTTGAACTCTGAAATAAAGACGAAATAAAAAACGGCTAGAAACTACACTACACCGAACCAAGCTTGGCGTGAAAAGTTAGTGTGCAGACAAAACCCTTGTTTATCGAAGAAAAAGTACATTATATGCGCACTAAGACTACTACACGCAGCACTGGCACTGGCGCCTGTAGCAGTGCTAGTGGTGCGTGTAATAGTCTTGGCGTGCGCAGACTCTTTTACGCTTGTTCCAACAAATCATGATGAAAAGTGGCCACTAAAATTCTACTGACACCACAATTTGGAACCACATACTACCTGGGGATGTTCATAGAGGTCCCATCTACCACCTTGTCTGGTCAAACCTTTTCTGCGGGGTGGGTTGAACGAACTCCTTAATTAAGCCTCTTACAGGAATTAGCGCCTTGACTATTCACACGTACCCCGCTAATATTGCCGATAGAGATGACAGCCAAACCTGCATTTACTGCCTGCGCTTCTCTTTGACATAGTTTTTAGCTCACCTGAGCCAAAGGCTCAAGTGAGCTATTGCGATCGCTCTTCGTCCGGCGTCCGTCGTGCGTCGCGCGTCGTGCGTCGCGCGTCGTCTGTCGTCCGTCGTGCGTAAACTCTTTGCATTTTCATCTTCTTCTTGAGAATCCCTGAACCGATTCTCACCAAACGTGGCAGGTAGCATTCCTAGGGGATTAGGATTTCAATTTGTTCAAGTGGGCACCATACCCCACTGTCCTGGGGGCCCCCAGAGGGGCCCCAACCCCCCAAAATTAATGAATCCTAAAAAAATCTTCTTCTCTAGAACCAGAAGTGGTAGAGCTAAGTTAATAAAATGAATTAGTACATTGATGACTGTTGTTTCAAGTTTGTTCATGGCGGAATCAGGGGTGCCCCCCCCCCCCCCCCCTTGGAACCCAGGGGAGGGGGTGGGGAGGGGTCCTAATGGAGCCCAAATTGTACATTTTCATATTTTCCTTGAAAATGCCATTATGAATTTTCACCAAAGTTAGCAGGTAGCATCCCTAGGGGGAAAGAATCTCATTCCCATCACATGGGCACCATGCCCCACCTGGAGGCCCCCAGGGGGCCTAAATTTGGACCAAAATTGTACATTTCATCTTTTTCTGGAAAACCCTATCACAAATTTTCACCAAACGTGAACCAGAAGTGATTGAGCTAAGTTGATACAATAAGATGACTGTTGTTTCAAGTTTGTTCATGGGAAAATCAGAGGTGCCCTCCCCCACTCTAATCCCCTTGGGACCCAAGGAAGCGGGATGGAATGGGGGGGGGGGGGGTCAAATGCCGGCCTAAATTTTCATCTTTTTGCTGAAAACAACATAACGGATTTTCACCAAACTAGGCAAGTAGTATTCCTATGGGGATAAGATTTCAAAGTGTGTGAATGGGCACCATGCTTTCTGTCATGGAATGATACAATATACTACGAGTCTCAAAATTAGGGTCTGAATTATAGACTGTTAGCAAAGAGTTCCGGTCAGTCGTTCCACAAGAGCAGCAGTTTGCTCAGCAGTTGGCCACAGCAGTTTGCTTATAGTTTGGGTTTCTTGGACAATCTGACGAAGTCCAACAATCCAAGGTATGTCAAAATCGTTCTTTTATGATTTGTGCACCATTTAAGAAACAAACAAAGCTTCCATGGTCAGGGAGTTAAGAGGAAAAACCGTAAATGAGAAATAAGATTATGTATGTTCAGGGTCAAGTTCAAGGTCATCGCCGTATACGCTGTACTACGTATAAGCGTCTATTGTTCCGTGTATTGTTCAATTGCATTAACGTTCAGTGTAGCGTGCGTGGTGCATGGTCCGCGGTGTGGAAAGTGTTAATGCGAATACGTTGAACGTTTTGGACGGTCTTTGTAAAGACCTCTCCCTATCGGAGAACGGTCCGAAATGATAGTATTGTGAATGTGAATCCGTGGAGTTTCAAACGGGTTTTCTGGTATTATGTATTGCTCACGTTAAAACGTAAAAGTTGGATTACATCTTTTCGCGTATGTATATCATTAAGATAGTTGTGTTGGGAACGCTCCACGCACGAAGTTCATGCACGCGGAGGGATATTAAAGTTGAAGTTATAGTGATATGTCTAGCTGTAGATTCTGTGATAGTCTCATTGGTAAACTGGCACCTCGTCTACGTTAGATACAGCCACCCTGTCCACTGTCCACCTAGTCTAATGTCATCTCGTCTAAACTCACGTCGTCTACTACCAACTCGTCTACCAACCATTTTGTCTAAATGCCAATTAGTCTAATTGTCATTTCGTCTACTAACCATTTTATCTTATGTCCAATTTGTCTAAGTCACATTTCGTCTAACACCCATTATGTCTATTGACCATTTCGTCTATTAATCATTAGGTCTATGAATAAAATAGTCTACAGCTCATTTTGTCTAATAGCCAATTGGTCTACAACCACCTTGTCTAATACTCAATTAGTCTAATAACCAGTCAGTCTACTCCCAACTGGTCTACTGCCAACTGGTCTACTCCCAACTCGTCTACTCCCGATTGGTCTACTCCCAACTGGTCTACACCCAACTGGTCTACACCCAACTCGTCTACACCCAACTGGTCTACACCCAACTGGTCTACACCCAACTCGTCTACTCCCAACTGGTCTACACCCAACTGGTCTACACCCAACTCGTCTACTGCCAACTCGTCTACTGCCAACTAGTCTACTGCCAACTGGTCTACCACTATATAGTTATAGTTATTTTTTTGTTATTTAAGTATAAGTTGAACACTCTTGGTTCCCCATTTGGTTTAAATTTTTATGTTCTAATTATGACAATTTTTTTAGGGAAAAAAGGTAATGTCACAGTGTGAAAAACTTGCTGTGTTATTTTTGTGGTGGATGTGTAATTTATATCAGAAGCAATCATGCAGCATTTATATGTTCAAACTTCAACACTCCATCCATTCAACTTTGACGCACAATCATAAGTATGGTAAAAATGAAAAGGAACACATTAGAAGTACATTATCAATATTCTTTATTCTGTCTGCCACGTACTGATGTATGTAAACGGTTAAATGCACACAAAAAAGTTGAAACATATACACAAAAAATATGATTCATGTACAATATATAGCTACTACTAAGATGAATAATTTACTTGCCTGCAATGTACTCAATACACGTTTCGCGAGGAACCCTAAATAAGCTCAAAGGTGCCCCGCCACCCAGTATGCAAATCTGTTCAGCATATATTTGAAAATTGATCAAAATTAAGTTCACAATAACATTTGTAAACACATGATTTAAATGCATTAAAACTTGATCTTCAAGGAAACAGTAAAATGTGACTAGCGCCATTCCATGTGGAATCTGGATTCAATTTTTGTTTACAATGCTTTGGAGTATCCATCCTTAGTCGTGAGAGATGCATATTGAGGTCATCGTCAAGTTTCAAAATCATTTTCTTCAAACACAAGGGTGTGATAATGGCTCTACATTATGTTTATCCTGTTGGTAACATTTTGTGGAATTGCGCCCTAATGTAACATTGAGAATAGTACTAACATAACGGTTTGTTTTACCTAGGCTACCTATTTTCAAATTGACCCAAAATAATGTGATTATTGAAATGGCTCAATGCATCTCGAAGGCGGGGTTGCACTGAAAACAGCTTGGGCTTTTGAAGGTAATTACGTAATTACAGTACTAGTATACGCGAGCATCCGGTGTCAATCCATCCAACTACACGCCCACATCGCGCGGATCGTTAGTACCTTCACTAGTGTACCAAACGCAATGAAAATCAAATTATTCGATAATAATATTCCTCATTCGGGATCCCGCCAAGATCGCTGCATGCATGCACGCGCACGGAGGTACGGGTGGACTGGGGTGGTCGGTCGAAATGTAATTCTGTTACATGACTGACAATTCATTTGTGATGGAGGATTGTAACTGAGCTAGTTTGTCATTATTTAGTTATTTTACGGCCAGAATGTAGACTGGACAGTCATGTCTCACCATTGATTAGTATGTCTTTATATTCAGCATGTGCGGAATAATTAACAACTAGAATAGTCTAATATTGATTTTTGTGCTAATCAAGGGCATGGTTTAATATGAATAGTTCATGACAGTGAGACGGACTGGACACTAGACAAAGTGGTATATTCATTATTAGCATGACCAGATGGAAATGATCAGTTTGGGTGAATTGTTGAGAGTAAAACTATATCAGTTGCCAGTATAGACGAGTATAGACCAATTGGGAGTAGACGAGTTGGGAGTAGACCAATTGGGAGTAGACGAGTTGGGAGTAGACCAATTGGGAGTAGACGAGTTGGGAGTAGACCAATTGGGAGTAGACGAGTTTGGAGTAGACCAGTTGGGAGTAGACCAGTTGGGAGTAGACCAGTTGGGAGTAAACCAATTGGGAGTAGACGAGTTGGGAGTAGACCAGATGGGTATAGACCATATTGGGTATAGACAAACTAAGGGTTGGACGATATGATAACTAGACAAAGTGAATGTAGATGAAATGACTTGTAGACGAGGTGGGAGTAGACTAACTAGTAGTAGACAAAATAGATAATAGACGACATGGCAAATAGACATTGTGAGTGTAGACGATTTGGCTATTAGATCAATTGTTTAGTAGACGAAATGCTCCTCAGACGAGTTGGGTATTAGACAGTACGGGTAGTGGGCAAAGTGACTATTAGACAATATGGGTACTGGACAAAACAAGTTGTAGACCAAATGGGTATTAGACGAATCGGTAATAGACGATTTGCCAGTAGACCAATTGGAAAATAGACATAGTGGCTGTAGACGAGGTCACTATAAACCGCCTCATTTAAGACCACAAAAAGCGTTGCTAGGGAGAATCTAATGCTCGTTGTTATTAATGCACAATTTGCTACAGGACGTCTTATAGTGACATTGTTGTGAGATGTGGCATTGAGCGTTTAAGATTCAAGATATATATTGATTGTGTTAAATAGGTTTATTAACCGACGATGATTTGTCTGACTTAGACAGAATATTGAAAGTTCATTATGTTTATTCTGCTTGTAGATTACACCAGATACATAACGGCAATACTCTTGATGATAGTTAACACAGTCACCCTCATGAGTTAGTTAGAATAGATATAAACGTTGTTTAAATATTCTGGCCAAAATTGCTTCTTTAAGAAAAGAAAGAAAGAAAATATTCATTATCGTCTTACTATTTCTGTGTAGAGTTGAAATAGAGTATACTGATTTGTATGGCGTGTTATATGAATCATTTTCTTCTTGTTTGTATCTTACAGGAACCACTCATTCCAACACAGTTGTTGAATATATATATATATATATATATATCACACTAGCAAGCGCAAGTTTGCAGTATGCACAGTTACACATCGCCGATACATGCTGTGTAACAGAATAAAGAACCCACATCACGTTAAACCGAAGATTTCTTTGTTCTTTATTGCAACAACGTGTCCATCTGAAGAGATTGCATACGAATCCATCACAGCTTCAACAACTTTTGTATATTGGATTCAGGATGCAACTTGCACCATTGACGTTTATCGTGCTATAACAACTTACTCACCATCAAGAGGCTGTGATTCCAGAACCATACCATGGCTGATGTAGACAAATTAAAGTTGATCAGGAGAAACACCAAAGGGGGATTGACACGCACCTTAAACTCAATCGACAGGCTATTAAAGGACACATTTGGTGAGGTCGACACCTTAAAGGGATACATAGCCAAGGCGGAAAGTCAATTCAAACAAGTTGAAAGCAAGCATGCGGAGCTGGTCGAAAATATAACAGATGAGGCGACATTCGAAGAAGAGGAGACCTGGATGGGAGAGTGTGAGAGTAGGTTTGTGGAGACCATCGTACGTGCGAGAAAGTCCATTGGGTCTGCAAGGTGCCATGAGCCGCCTACCTCCCAGCCTGTGACGCCGTCAACTCCCCAAACTTCTACACCATCTGTTGTTTAAGATCCGGCACCGCAAGCCGAGACTGCGTCATGGCAACCCCAATCTACAAGTCCAGAACCGATTGCTCCCTTAGCTCCGCCCTCTCCGATGCATCGACATTCATCTTGCACACCTAAGATGCAGAAGATGAAATTTCCCACTTTCAACGGTGATATCAAGGACTACCAGCGTTTCCGTACTTTGTTTCAACATTGTGCTGCTGACCTCACAGAGATAGAGTGTTTCTACCAACTCACTCAAGCCATGATTAATGCTCGCGAACGAAACATGATAAAGGGCTGCATTAATGTGCAGAGGGCTTGGCAGGTACTTGATGAGAAGTACGGAGATCAAGACAGAGTTGTCGACAGTCTCCTTCGTGACTTGGAAAACCTGAAGCCGTACGAAATCAAGGGCAAGATTAGTCTAAGTGCCATGACTGGATTTTTTCAAACCTTGCAGGTATTTGAGATGCAGGCCGAAACAATCGGCCTCTCTGGGGAGCTGAATAGTAAAATCATGCTAAATCAGATCAAGCAAAAGATGCCTGAGGGACATCGCATCGCCTACTACAGAGATGTCAGAGACGAGCATAGCAGTGACTCCCTTGGAGGCTTGGTCAAATGGCGACATAGACAGCTCCTACTCCAAGAGAAGGCGAAGTCACCATTCCCAGAAAAGACGAGTACCTGTGAGATGAGTCAAAACAGAGGAAGCAAGTCTTCAAATGCAGCAGCGTGGAATCCACCTAAACAGATCCAATCTAAAGAGGGGAAGCGTTCCGGGGTTCCCAAGTGTCCTCTTCATATCAACTCGAATACGCACTTCCTGAAAATGTGCATCAAGTTCAGGAACCTCAGTCTAAAGGAAAAGTATGACGTCATGAAAAAGAATGACATCTGCAGCAGATGTGATCATGACAACTGTCCTGCAGGGAAATCCCCATACGACCACAAGCTATGTCAGTTTGCGTCGCCATGCAAGGTTCAGAGTTGTGGAGATGATTCCGACTTCTCTGCTATCTGCCCTGTCCTATATATATGGAGGGAGAGATCAAGGCTCGTCATCTTCACAGGATCGCAATGTGCCACCAACACGTCCACACACCACTTCAGCGAGTGTGAAGACTGTCGCGAACAAGGACGCAGGCGCACTACAGAGCATCCTTCCCACTGTGATGGGATATCTGCGACACGGAAATAACCGTCAGCTGGTGCGGATTCTCTTAGACGGTGGAAGTCAGGCTACCCTGGTAAGGGAGGGCATCTTCTCCAAGACCGAGAAAGATATCTATCAGGATCACGATCTGAGTCTGGTTGGCGGTACCAGGATCAGACGAAAGCTTCGACTATTAGATTGTTTCATCGAAGACATCGGGGGAAACTTGTCGCACCCAGTTTCCGTCACAGAGATAGACAAGCCTTGCGGAGAAGCCCCTGTCGTGCAAGAAGAAGACCTCCAGCAGTATCACCATCTACGGGAAGTGGATATTCACGCCGCCTCGTCTGAAACTGTCGACATGTTGCTTGGCGTTGACAACACGCACTTGATGGTATGGGAGGAGTATATCCTTGGAGAAAAACCTGACGAGCCAGTGGCGGCGAGATGCCCTTTGGGATGGTTTATCCAAGGAGGACGTTCAGGAGGCCCTACAGCTCTGCTTAACTACGTCAACGTGTCGGCAATCGGTCCCCTAGAGGAGTTCCTCGGCCTGGAAACAGCAGCTTTGCAACCGAGAAGATGTAAGTGCTCAACAGAGATCTTGAACAGAGGAGCAACCGAAACCATGGAGCAAAGTGTTTCTCAGCGTCAGGATGGCTCGTACAAAGTCAGATTGCCGTGGAAGAACTCTCCTGACAGTTTGCCAGACAACTACGACTACGCCGTTAAGAGGTTGCATGGCTTAGAGAGCCAGTTCAGAGACAGGCCTGAGGAGTGGGACGTGTACTGCAAGCAGATGAGGGACTTGCAACACAGAGGTGTCTCACGTCGAGTCAGTGACGCAGAAATTCGACAAGACAGAGAAGCTGGGAGAAAAATGTGGTTCTTGCCACATTTTGCGGTAAAGAAAGATTCAGCAACTACCCCAGTCAGGATCGTCTACGACGCAAAGGTAAGATTCCAAGGTCATTCTTTGAACGAGTACCTCGTGAAGGGTGAAGACCTGAATGCTGATCTGTTCAATGTGGCTCTGCGTTTCAGAGAGAACGAAATAGGCGTCAAAGCTGATATCAGAAAAATGTTTCAGGCAATCAAGGTCCGCCCGGAAGATGCAAGGTTCCATTGGTACGTCTTTCGAGAAAACCCGTACCAACCCATTCAAGTCTATGAACTCACTACTGTGACATTTGGAGACAGGCCTTCTCCAACGGCAGCAATTGTCACACTCAGGCACGTCATAGATCGACACGCACCCGATGATGAGCAACTGAAGAAAGTCGTCACCGATCAGTTCTACATGGACGACCTGAGTGAATCTGTCACCAATGTCGAGGAAGCCGTTAATCTGAAAGCCAAGCTTGTATAAACGCTTGCTAAGGGCAAGTTTGACATTCGCAAGTGGCAGTCGAACGCAAAGGAAGTGTGTGACTCTGAGGAGGACACTCAGACCGCATCTGTGTTAGGAACTAAATGGAACCATTCGACTGACACACTTAGTGTGAAAAAAGTCAAGCCAATGGAAGATGTTGTCCTAACCAAACGCAAGTTGTTGGCTCACACCGCATCATACTATGATGTGTTTGGTATGCTGTCTGGAATGTTGATCCGGCCGAAGATTCTACTCCAGCAACTGTGGCAGTTAAATGTCGACTGGGACACGCCACTCAACGACAGACCTGAGCTCTGTCGAATCGTCAGTGAGATCAAGGTGGATTTGGAAGTGATGCGTCTGAAGATGCCATGGGCATTGGCGTCTGGTTGAGATGGTCAGAGACTGAACACACGGAAGTACAGCTGTCCTTCGTCGCTGCAAGAGCCCGACTCACTCCACTCAAACAAACGAGCATGCTAAGGAAGGAGCTTCAGGCCATTCTCCTACTGTCAAAACTGATGGTTGCCCTGAAAGATGCCCTTCGTTTCAACATCTCCTATTCAAAGATGTGGACGGATAGTTTGACTGTAGTGAGGTGGCTGCGGGGACAGTCCAAGTCCTCGCAGGCTCTAGAGGCACCACCGCGGAAGGAATGCTTGAGGTCATCGAGGGACCAACTTACCTGAAGCAACCACCTGAATCCTGGCCAAAGACACCGCAGAACATCCTGGACGACACTTCGGATCCAGAGAGGAAGAAATTCCATGTACGAAATGCGAAGACACTAGCGCTGAAAGTCAATGCAGTGGCTCACACTACCGCAATCGTTGATCCCACCAGCTTCTCGAATTGGCAAAGGCTGAAGATGGTCACAGCTCGAGTGTTATCTGTGAGAGATGTTCCAAAGAAAGAGTGGTTCAAGAAGCTTACTCAGCAGATTTCGCAGTGGCCGTCTGCCAAACTCCTGAAGGAGGCCGAGTTGTACTGGATACGTCAAGCGTAGAAGGACATCAACTTTCAATATGCGAACATAATGCGCCTCGATCCGTTCTTCGACGAAAAAGAAAAAGTGTATCGCGTTGGAGGTCGCATTCGCCATGCTCCGGTATCATACGACATTCGTCATCCCTATCTCCTCCCAAGGGAAAGCCACATCAGTCTACTGATTTTCAGAGATGGACACTCCCTTGCTCTCCATGGAGGACAACTCAGGACTGCGGCAGAAGTGAGGAGAAGGTATTGGGTTGTCGGTGACACAAGGCTCTCCAAACGCGTGGTGAAGGAATGCATCGTGTGCCGTAGGCATAGAGGAAGACCAGTCGAACAGAAAATGGCGGACCTCCCAGAGTGTCGTGTGAAGCCCTTCTCACCGCCATTTCAGACAACGCTCGTGGATTATCTCGGGCCGATAAACGTGAAGGTCAGTCGCAACATTACTACCAAGGGTTACTGTCTTGTGTTCACATGTGCGGCTACCAGGGCTGTTCATCTCACTTGTGTCCAAGACCTTTTGACACAAGCTTTCCTGCAAGCCCTAGATCGCTTCATCAGCATCAGGGGTGCACCGGCCACCATCATCAGTGATAACGGGACCTGCTTCCGTGGTGCTTACAACACGATCAACACGCTCAATCTACGACTGGACCAGACAGAACTGAGGGAACACTGTAGTAACTTCAAGGTGCAGTGGAAATTTGGGCCTCCTGGTGGACCCCACCATCAGGGCGCTGTCGAACGCATGGTGCAAGAAGTCAAGAAAGCCATGAAGCATCTTGTGAAAGCCGATCGTTTGCCTTTCCCCGAATGGGAAACAGTCTTCTGCCAGATTTCGGGGTTGATCAACAGTCGACCGATTACAGCTGTGTCATCTTCACCACTTGATCATCCCCCTCTTGATCCGAATCATTTCCTCATCGGGAGAGGAGATCTTCCGAGCCCAGATGTTCCCTTTGCGCAGTACAATGGAGACTTCAAGAAGCGGAGAGAGCTGTGCAACGCAATGGTCGACAGGTTCTGGACGCGTTGGATGGACTGCATACAGAAGCTCTCACCGCGCTCGAAAAACCAACGTGCAGCAGAGAACCTACAAGCGGGTGACGTTGTGCTCGTCATCGGAGAAGACAAGAGGCGCGGCACTTGGCGAATGGCTGAAATCGTGCAGACCTTCCCTGGAGACGATGAGCTGGTTCGCGTCGTCGAGCGTCGATACGCAGACAAGTCAGTCGCAAAGAGACCTGCCACCAAACTGATTCTTCTCATGAAGAAACCGAGAGAGTGGACATTTAAAGTGTAACTGAAGGACTGAGTAAATAATCGCGTTCATCTGAAGAAAGGATTCAGTGTATCCTTTGTTTGGTTTTCCTCGTTTGATCAGAACATTTTGGGCTACTAAGTTCTTGAATTTGGTTATTAACTCGAACAAGCAATTTCTTGCCTTAATGGAGACGGTGAAACTTAATTTTACTCTGTTTGGACATTAGAAAGCATTGTATTTGAGTTTTCGTTTGTCAACTGGTTTGAATTTCATCTTTAAATCTATTCAGGTCTCGACCTTAGAGCAGTTATCTGTTTGCTGTGTAAATAATCGCATTATTGTACACGGTTTGAGTGTTTATAAAGTGACTTCCGTCACGTTCAAGGGGGGCATGGAATGATACAATATACTACGAGTCTCAAAATTAGGGTCTGAATTATAGACTGTTAGCAAAGAGTTCCGGTCAGTCGTTCCACAAGAGCAGCAGTTTGCTCAGCAGTTGGCCACAGCAGTTTGCTTAATAGTTTGGGTTTCTTGGACAATCTGACGAAGTCCAACAATCCAAGGTATGTCAAAAATCGTTCTTTTATGATTTGTGCACCATTTAAGGAACAAACAAAGCTTCCATGGTCAGGGAGTTAAGAGGAAAAATCGTAAATGAGAAATAAGATTATGTATGTCCAGGGTCAAGGTCAATTAAGGTCATCGCCGTATACGCTGTACTACGTATAAGCGTCTATTGTTCCGTGTATTGTTCAATTGCATTAACGTTCAGTGTAGCGTGCGTGGTGCATGGTCCGCGGTGTGGAAAGTGTTAATGCGAATACGTTGAACGTTTTGGACGGTCTTTGTAAAGACCATCCCTATCGGAGAACGGTCCGAAATGATAGTATTGTGAATGTGAATCCGTGGAGTTTCAAACGGGTTTTCTGGTATTATGTATTGCTCACGTTACAACGTAAAAGTTGGATTATATCTTTTCGCGTATGTATATCATTAAGATAGTTGTGTTAGGAACGCTCCACGCACGAAGTTCATGCACGCGGAGGGATATTAAAGTTGAAGTTATAGTGATATGTCTAGCTGTAGATTCTGTGATAGTCTCATTTAAGACCACAAAAAGCGTTGCTAGGGAGAATCTAATGCTCGTTGTTATTAATGCACAATTTGCTACAGGACGTCTTATAGTGACATTGTTGTGAGATGTGGCATTGAGCGTTTACAATTATAAGATTCAAGATATATATTGATTGTGTTAAATAGGTTTATCAACCGACGATGATTTGTCTGACTTAGACAGAATATTGAAAGTTCATTATGTTTATTCTGCTTATAGATTACACCAGATACATAACGGCAATACTCTTGATGATAGTTAACACAGTCACCCTCATGAGTTAGTTAGAATAGATATAAACGTTGTTTAAATATTCTGGCCAAAATTGCTTCTTTAAGAAAAGAAAGAAAGAAAATATTCATTATCGTCTTACTATTTCTGTGTAGAGTTGAAATAGAGTATACTGATTTGTATGGCGTGTTATATGAATCATTTTCTTCTTGTTTGTATCTTACAGGAACCACTCATTCCAACACAGTTGTTGAATATATATATATCACACTAGCAAGCGCAAGTTTGCAGTATGCACAGTTACACATCGCCGATACATGCTGTGTAACAGAATAAAGAACCCACATCACGTTAAACCGAGGATTTCTTTGTTCTTTATTGCAACAACGTGTCCATCTGAAGAGATTGCATACGAATCCATCACACTTTCCTTGGAGGCCCCAGGGGTCCAAACCTCATAAATTAATGAACACTAAATCATATTTTTCTCTAGTTCTAATCAAACGTGGTAGGGCTTTAAGTCTTTTTCCCCCAAGCTGCATAATCCAACTTTCTACAAAGTACAGTGCACTTGGTAGGTACTTTTACCAGTGTGATGGAATATGTACTGAGTAAATGGACACCATGCCCCCACTCTCAAAGCTACCCCCACCATAAGTTTCCAATGTTCACAGGTAAGAGTCTGCAAGAATGCATGGAAGGTGAACTTGCGATACTCAGGTGAGCACGTGATCCCCGGGTCTCTTGTTTAAATATGGTGTGGGTCGTGCGCTGTTGTTGTAGTGCGCCAAAGATGTTAAGGACCTCTTCGCAGAGGACTCGCTGTTGCGATGTGCGCATTGAATGATGGGATATAAAACTCGAGATTCCGTTCACACGTGGTAGGCGCGGGGCGAATTATCTCGCTAATTGGTGTACGGGTGACCCCCCCCCCCCCACCCCCCCCCCCCACCCCCGGCGGGGCGCCGCTCACCTGATGGTTTATGACGTAACAAGGGCTTCTATATCGGGAAATCGGGCGTTTTGTCAGTATGTATGTACCTATGGGTGGAAATCACTGAACCCCATCATGGAAGAGCCCGAAGAACTTTTCCCCAATTTTGGAGAGGAGAAAAATCTCTTTGGGGAGAGCAAGATCAGCGGTGGAAAGTAGCTGCTTGGCGGAGGTCTGCGCTCTCAGAGTGTTTTTCTAGTTTTCTAAAGAAGCTGACACTGAATAAATCTGTAGCATTCTTTCCATATATTCAGTCAGACCGCAGCACCTGATAATTCGCTCGTATTTATTCAACTCGTATGCAAGCCCACTCGAGGCTTGCATACGTAATGATCGAGCTGCGGATGGGGATTTTGTCCTTGAGCTTTCGGCAACAAAAATAAACCTTATATTCACAAATTTGGTATCAAATTCAAGGAAAATATATAAGCTATCGTCACATGTTATTCAAATTATTGTAAATGAAAAATATCACAGCGTAATTTGAGCTTGAAAAATGATAAAGAAGTAATTCGTGTAGTACAGGTTCAAGACGTCAAAAAATACCAAATTCGCCTTGCGTCTCAATGAAAATGCATTATTTGGTAGTCCATATCTTAATCTTTGTATCCATGTAAATATCTTGACAATTGAGTATATGAATATAAGAACGACCAAAGTCCATGGAAGACCATTTCGAGTAAACTAAAAAAAAAAACAACTTCATATCTTGTTTATTTGTTCAATAATATTCTATTTAACTGTGATTGAAAGGCAACATTGTATATACAAATTAGAGCATTATTATGACAATTAACATTTACATTAATTGTGGAGAGACCATTTTGTGTGGTGGACTTGGGTCGTTCTTTGATTCATATAGGGCCTACATGATATTCTGCTATAGAGATGAGAGAAGGATGAGAGAGGGCGCTATTATATGAATGTTAGAATGACCCAAGTCCTTCATTCTTACATTAATATAAGATTTAGCTCATTCATTTCAGGCAATTCCGGGGGTAATTAGGATTTATCATTTATACACAAGATGAGTCCATGCATAAGCTACAATTTCCCATGTCAAACTGAATTTGGCCAAAAATTGGACTTGGGTCGTTCTTCAAGTTCAAGTTCAAGTTCAAGTTCATATTTATTCGTTTTTTCCACAATATATAACACAAGCATAAATCTCACTTTCTTAAGTGACAAAATCAATGCATACAAACAGAGAAAACAGCAATAATAGTAAAAAAAAAAAAACTAACAGTAGCGATACATTGCAATAGTTGCTAAGATAACGAAAGTGAAATAGTTTTCAATATATGCACTGTGTGAAAAAACGGAGGGAACCACTAAAAAGACAGAGCTTGTAGAGTGTGGGCCCCTCTTTTATTAGAAGTCCGATGTAGAAATTGAATTGAAAACAGCAAAAAATCAGCACAAAAAGTTCGGCACAAAAAAGTTTGGCAGCCCACTAAGAGACAGACGAACAAACAGTTATACATAAAACAACTACAAACAGAGTAATGAACATGCAACAGAACTGGGACAGCAACAAGACTACTTGTAGGAGGAAAAACAAGAAAAAAAAAACTGACTTGACGACACAAGAGGAAACAAGACTAAAGCGTGATAAAGAGGTAACAAAATAGACAGGAATATGCAACACAGATGACGATCCTCGGAGGTTTGAGGAAGAAAGAGAAGAAGAAAACAGAATGTAGAACAAACCCTGCAACTGCGAAGTATAGGTTAAAGAAAATCTTATAATCAAGGCTTGAGCAATAGTTACAATAATAATAATAATAATAATAATATAATGTTCTTATATAGCGCAATTCAACACAAAATAGGTTCTCAAAGCGCTTTACATACATATATAATGAAAACAAAGTCACAACTGAAAAGTGGCAAACCACATATCATAACAGTATAATTCTAATACTACTGGAAAGTTACTGAACATTGTATGCTGAACGAAATAAGTGAGTTTTCAATTGTTTTTTGAACAGTTCAGAGTTTTCTTGGGATCGGAGTAGATGAGGAAGGGAGTTCCAGAGGACTGGACCTGCATGGGCAAAAGTCCTTTCACCGTATCTGTTGGTCCTTCTTGTGTTAACTTGAAGCAGGTGCTGAGAGGCAGATCGTAGAGTTCTTGTAGGGACGTATGGAGTGACCAGTTCAGATATATAGTCGGGTGACATATTGTGTATAGCCTTGTGAACAAACAAAATGATTTTGTACTGGATCCGGTGTTGAATAGGGAGCCAGTGAAGCTCAGCGAGAATTGGTGTTATGTGATCGTGCTTCTTACACTTTGTTACCAGACGGGCTGCAGAGTTCTGAATCCTTTGTAATTTACTAATCTCCTTGTCTGGAAGGCCAATTAGTAAGCTGTTTGAAAAGTCAAGGACAGAAGTCACGAATGCATGTACTAGCACCTCTGTTGTTCGCTTGTCAAGAAGGGTTCGGATCTTTCCTATTTTTCTCAGGGCAAAGGAAGCACTACGGCAGATGTTGTTGACGTGTTGATTCATTTGAAGATTGTTGTCCAAGAAGACTCCTAAGTCACGAACTGCTGCAGATGGCACGACTTGGCACTCTCCGGATGCAATGGGAGCCAGGGTTCTGGAGGGCTTGAAATGAGATGTCACATGCAGCACTTCCATCTTTCTGTCATTCAAAACAAGGTGGTTATGTTCCATCCATTTCCGGATATCTGCCAGACAGAGCTCAAGCCTCCTGATGATTCGATTTCTGTCAGTAGATTTCATAGAAATGTAGAGTTGGGTGTCATCCGCATACATCATACAGCCAAATCCATGAGCTTTGATGATTTCCTGGACTGGAGTGGTGTAACAGATGAACAGAAGTGGTCCAATTACGGATCCTTGAGGGACACCCCATTTAAGTGGAATGGAGTCGGAGGTGACGCCGTTAACTGTCACTTTCTGTTCCCTGTCAGTAAGGTATGATGATAGCCAGGCTAATGCTGTTTCGGCTATGCCGAACCTGCTCTTCAGCATGGAGAGAAGGATCTCGTGATCTATCGTATCAAAAGCTGAGGACAGATCTAAGAGGACGAGAATGGCTTCACATTTGTCGTCAAGGGACTGCAAAAGGTCATTGTATACTCGCAAAAGTGCTGTCTCGACACTATGATGTCGTCTGTAGGCAGACTGCCTATTGGCGAGGAGGGAGTTCACAGTTAAGTACTGCATAAGCTGCTGACATACTACACGCTCAATGACTTTTGCCAGAAATGGAAGATTCGAAATTGGGCGATAGCTATTTAAGCACTCTGGATCGAGATTGTGCTTCTTCAGTACGGGTGTGATGAGCGCTGACTTGAGGGATTTTGGAAAGACTCCATGATCAAGAGAGTGGTTTATAATGTCCGTAATGGCAGGAAGAAAGGCATCCGTACAGTTGCTGAACACAACAGCAGGTGCTGGATCCAAAGGACATGTTTTTATTTTCTTGGATTTTATGAGCTTCAGCACGTCTTCTTCTGAGACATTTTGAAATGCTTGAAGGCTGCAGGTCAAAGAACTCGTGGGATTCTTCAGGACTGAAAAGGAGCCTGTGAAGGAAGTTGGGTTCATCTCCGAATTGTACAGGGGATTGCACAGTTGAGTGATCTTGTCATCAAAGAACTTACAGAGTCTCTCAGAGAGTTCTTCATGTGAGTCATGGGAAGGCAGAGTCTGTCCAGGGCGCTCGACAGTAAGGTCATGTATCAACCTGAATAGGTCGTTCCTGTTGCAGTCATTGATCAGCTTCTGGTGATATGATCGTTTGGCTTGTTTCAGGGCAGCATGGTATTCTGTGGTGGCTTTCTTCATTATTTGTTTATCAATCGTCAGCTTTGGGACAGACTTTCTCAACTGGCGTTCTTTGGCGCGCAACTTCCTTTTCTGTGCTCTTAGTGAATCGTCATACCAGGGAGCATGAGGGCGCAGATGTACAGATCTAACAGTCACTGGTGCATGTTGATCTAGGGTGTCTTCGATTGAGTTGTTGAACAGTTTCACCTTCTCACACAAGTCAAGATCTTCAATGTCATGCGCTTTGGCAAAACAACTTTTAACATCCTCACTGAATCTAGTGTAGTCAATGCTGTGCAGTTTGCGGAAACGAATTTCCTTCTTGGTAAGCGGGGGGCGTGCCAGAGTAGCAGTGAAGACTATTGCTGCATGATCGGAAGGCATCGTGGGGAGAACTGAAAGATTGCTAACTATGTCGTCGTCTTCTCTTACAATCAGTAGGTCTAATGTATGACCCCGATTGTGAGTTGGTTGAGAGACAACCTGCTTTAAACCACAAGACTCCAGCATATCACGAAGTTTTCTTGTGTTTGGAGCAAGTGGGTCATCGAAGTGGAAGTTGAAATCTCCACCAATTATCAACTTACTGCATAGAAGACTGACAGATTCAAGCAGCCTGGAAAACTCTGTAAAGAAGAGTGAGGTGCTGATGCCCGTCCCTGGTGGCCTGTAGATAGTGATGAGTGAGAGAGTTTTTTAACCAGAGCATGATATTGTTATCTCTAGGCATTCAAAGGATTCAAAGGAGTGAGATTTGGTATTGGTGACATAGTAGCGGTTCCGCAATATGACACAAAGTCCTCCACCTTTCTTTCCTTTGCGAGGGAGCTTAACAAAGCGGTAGTCTTTCAGCGTGTTCTGGATTTCAGCTAATGCGGGACTGTCACGACTGTCTCCTCTGAGCCAAGCTTCAGTTATGGCCACAACATCCAGTTTCTCGGTTATAACAAAATCACACACTGCTGTTGGTTTATTCATCATGGACTGTGCATTCCAGTAGCCAACTCTGGTGAGGGGTGCTTCTTCATTGAGATGGCAAGTTTGCGAGATCCTTTTCAGTGCAGGTGTTCTTTGTTCAATGATCTTTTTTGATTTTCCAGTTCGCCTGTTGCCTGAAAGGACAGGGATGGCTTTCTGGGACTTCTGAAATGACCTACGACCACGTCGGGTCGGTTTGACCTTAGATATCCCAAGCTTCTTCACAGCGTGATAAACATCAAGTTGAAGTTTCCCCTTCTCGACCTGCTCACCTATGTGTTTTAGTTCTTTCGAACTGTAACATGTTGGGTCCTGCATAGTCCTGACTGCCATGATGGTCACGAGAAATAAGCCTACACAGGCAAGGCGCAGCACAAAATTCTCCATTTTGCCACACAGATAATGCTCAGCACTAGTGTGACATAGCTGTTGAGGGTGTTTTTCTTTCTACTTCTTCCCAACATTGACCTGATTCACTGTGTAGGTGTGTGTGATAATGAGAGGTGTATGAGAAGGCAAGCTCAGCATCTATAAAGCAATAGATTAAGTGCGGTCAGGTTCATCATTCTGAATGGGCAGGCACACACACAAAAGAACTTGTAATAAAGAGAATAATAAATTAATAATTAATTAATTAATAAAGAGAACGGCAATGCCGATATTGCGGATGAGTAACAAAGTAAGCCTATAAACTAATCTGATTCTGCGAGTCGTCATTATAAGATTGTAAAAGAAAAGACTTTAATCTCCTTTTAAATGAGTATATAGATGGAGCAGATTTTAAATCATGATTCAGGGAATTCCAATAATTTGGTCCAGTGTAAATAAGTGCATTCTTTGCTAAGATCGTTCGAAGAAGTGGTAAATGAAACTCGTTAGAACGTCGGGTGGGGGTAATTATGGAATGATTGATTTTTTTGAAACATAAATCAAACATAGGTGGGAGTAAATTGTTATCATACATATACATAAATTGACCTAAGTTAAATAAGAATAATTCGTTGATTTTCAATAGCTTATAACAGTCAAACAATGCATTTGTATGTGAACGTGTAGGAGAATTAGAAATGATACGGAGGGCTTTCTTTTGCAATAATAACACTCTATTCAGCAGTGTCTGATGAGTATTGCCCCAAGCTAAAATTCCATAATTAAGGTAAGGGAGTATCAAAGAGGAGTATAACACTAGTAGGGTCTTTTCAGGAATATAAAATTTCAGTCTATTCATAACACCTATAGTGCGAGAAATAATTTTGCAGATATGATTTATATGTATTTTCCAAGAAAGTTTATTATCTACAAAAATAACAAGAAATTTAAAATATGAGACACTTTCTAAATTGCAATCATTCAGAACTATTTCTGAGTTCAAAGAATCAACAGTATTGCTGAAAAGCATATATTTTGTTTTTTGAACATTCAAAGATAACTTATTAGCTCTGACCCAGTTGGTCACTTTTTTCAATTCCGTATTTACTTGTTGAACTAGAACATCGATATCGTTATGGGCAAGAAAAACACTGGTATCATCAGCAAAGTGTATAAAAGAAAGTAGCTCTGAAACAGAAGAAAAAATCATTGATATAAATGATGAATAACAGCGGCCCTAAGAGACTTCCCTGTGGAACGCCACACTTAACATCTCTTATAACTGAATGATTATCTTTAATTGAAACAAACTGTTTTCTGTTAGCTAAATAACTCTTGAACCACTCCAAGGCCTTCCCACGTATTCCATGGTGCGATAACTTATGGAGCAAAATGTTATGATTAATCGTATCGAAGGCCTTGGAGAAGTCCAAGAATATACTAATTAAATGAGAATGGTTGTCGGTTGCATTAACAACTTTATCAATAAAATGTAGAACTGCATGGATGGTACTGTGTCTCTCTCGAAAACCAAACTGGCAATTTGTGAATATTTTGTGCACATTACAAAAATTAATAGTTCTGATGTATATTATGTTTTCTAAAACTTTTGACAATGAAGATAATAGAGAGATTGGACGATAATTGCTGACATCCAGATTATTACCTTTCTTAAATATGAAATTACTTTAGCCAATTTCATTTTATCAGGAAAAATGCCATTAGAAATTGACAGATTAAAAATGTGGGCCAAGGGATCTGCAACTGAGGATATAACACCTTTAAGGATACAATTATCTATATCATCATAAGCGGAACTTCGTTTGTTTGTTAAAGAGAATACAATGTCGATAATCTCATGTTTATTTGTTGGAGTTAAAAAATAGAATTTGTGTTATTCTGGCGTAAAAATTCAGTGAAATTCTGTTCTGTAGCCGGAATACCATGAGCAAGCGTTTCACCTATTTTTGAAAAATAAGAATTAAACATAATTGCAATATCAACAGGGTCATGAAATGTTTCATCATCCCACTTTATTTCACCAATTTCTGCTTTTTTATTCGGAATATTCATAGCCTGTTTTAAAACTTTCCAGGTATTCTTAATATCAGACTTGTATCTCAAAAGCTGCTGAGAATAATACCTTTTCTTGTCCAAACGTAAAATCCTGGTTAATGTGTTTTTATATGATGTATATTTGTTCTTTGTTCGTTCAGTTTTTTTCCATTTTGTATTTATAACACAATCGATTTTTTCTGTTTATTGAACGGAGAATTGATTTGGAAATCCATGGTAACCTAGGTGTCTTTTTATAATCCATTTTACTTTTTTGCTTTGGAATAATAACATCCAAAAGAAAATTAAACATTTCCATAAAATTATCAAAAGACTCATTAACATCATCGCTTTCATACACTCGTGACCAATCAGCGTTTTCAAGAGCAGCATCAAGACTGGCTAATTTTTCACATGAAATTATATTCTTATATTCAGGCCTTCAATTCGTTGCTTAATCCGGTCAGGAACCTGTAAAATATACATTGATGTCAGTGCTGGTCAGCTTGAAACCGAGCAACCTCAAGAGTAAGCTCTCTCATTGGACAGCGCTTGCATTCAACACTTGCATTACGTCATTATACGCTGCTACGATTTTATGCCACATGCGTGCAATAGCGCATGCTTGCGTACAGGCACGCATGACGTTTTGTGCTTCGGACTTGCCTGGTACGCGTGTACGACAGACTAGAAGCTTGGAACAGCGCGCGCCAGTCGCCGAAATTACACTCTTTCGTTCCACTGTACACTTTGTGTGGAGCATACTTCCTACTTCCTTAGGCTTAGGAGTAAAAAAAAACTAGTATAAATCATGGTTGTTTATCTCCTTGACTCCAATATAATATAACGATGAGCATCTAAAGTTTCCTCTCTACGAAAAAGCCAAAGATCAGAAACAACAGTTTCTTAATCCGGTCAGGAACCAAAAACGAACTTTAGACGACAAAATCTTCCGTGAAGAACAGGTAGAATTTACGCAAATTCAACTGATTATGTCGTCATGATAAGAACCGATATCACACGCAAATCTGGTATCAAAATAAAGATCAAAGTCTGAGGAACAACTTACTTGTCGCCATAATGAATGTATGTACAAGTCACTACACTGTGAAAACCATAGCCCTGTCAAACTCTTGCAAAATCTCGCACTCATAAGACACCTTCGGAACGCAAAGATCGTCAACTATCTCTCTAAAAAAAAAAAAAAAAAAAAAATCGAGTGAAAATTTTCACTCTTGAAGGAGTGAATACAAAAAAGATTGAATTTAGAGTGAAATTGGAGTGAATTTCGAGTGAAAATGTTCATTTTCACTCGTTTTAGAGTGACGTCAGGGATCACTCCAAAATCTTCCAGTGATCCCTGAGGTCACTCCAAAATGAGTGAAAATTAATGTTTTCACTCGAAATTCATTCCAATTTCACTCTAAATTCACTCTTTTTTTGTATTCACTCCTTCAAGAGTGAATATTTTCACTCGATTTTTTTTTTTTTTAGAGAGTAGAGCGCTGAATAAATCTTGCCGGATCGGCTTATGAGCATACGTGCTGCGGCCTGACTGTATTGGAGGAATGCTAATATCCTCTTTATCGTGATTCGATTTGTTTTTTTTTTTTTTTTATACAATACACGAGATTCTCTTCTTCACGTTACAATTCTTGTGGATGTAAGAAACAATGAAAATATGAAAGGAATTATCCACATTTGGTTTTGTCAGATTCGCCATTGATGGAGCGCTCTTTTGCAGTCATCTTGACAGCCAATTTATTTTTTGTAGCGGCCTTGGAATTGCAAGGGGGGATAAAACTCGGAAGTTTCAGCACATATAGATGGGCAGCACCCTCACCGACACCTACTGTCCTGTCGTTTGACCCTGTTGAGAAGGCTGTGTACTGGATTTGTGAGAGCACAAACTCGGTCATCCGGACTACTCTTCTAGATTCAGCAACCACCAGTATCACTGACAGTAAGGAGTATAGTGCATAGATATCGAGGACACTCACGTCCGTTTAGCCAAAAATCAATATAATTACTCTTGTCATTTTAGAATATCCTTTCCGTCAAGTATCACGCACGGAATCGCACTGTGGAAACAAAATTGACTGAGATTAATTTTACAGGGTGGATGCGGGGTTATACCATGTTTTACTGCCCCTGATTCACAAAACGTGTTAATAGAGTTACACGTGACGTAGCCAAATAAGCATGTGGTACCCAGTCAGGTGTAACACTCTCACATCTTGTTCCGATGAAGCTGGTTCCTATAGTCAATCAGGAATGGACAAAAAAAAAGAGAGAAAAAAAAATCAAAGCATGTCATGATTATCTTTTTGTTTTTGTTTTGTCATGTTTGGTTTTTAAGATTTGCATGGTAAAGGCCTCTCCCTCTCCCTCGACCTCTCCGATCGCAAACTTTACATGCTGAACTACAACAAAATCGGAAATACCTTGACAGTCTTGCGCACAGGTATGAGCAGAGGGCCAATACGTAACATTCTAAGGCTACACAATTCCGGTTTAAACTCAACAATGCATCTTGACATCAAAAACAGGTAGGCCTAA
The DNA here is from genome assembly GCF_964275005.1 of Diadema setosum. Classification (NCBI taxonomy): domain Eukaryota; kingdom Metazoa; phylum Echinodermata; class Echinoidea; order Diadematoida; family Diadematidae; genus Diadema; species Diadema setosum. The sequence continues at coordinate 3,258,416 of NC_092694.1, read as the reverse complement.
CTTCTGAATTTATAGCTTTTATAGCTCCTTACCTAATATCCCTCAATAGTGCAACGTCAAAACCTTGTCCGAGCTGTACGTCTTTGCCCGTAATGGCATCTTTGTGAATAATGATCATGGTTGCTGAAATCAGGATGTAGATTACACGTTCTATTATATACATTTAAAACAGTGTTGGTTTACTGCACGAAAGAGTGGTCATTTAATTCAAAATACATTATATGTATACTAGTATATTATACAGAGAACAAGAAAGAGAAAGATGAATAAAGATCTCGTATCGATCGAAAGATACGAGCATCGTCAAAAACCACTTTTCAACTGATACCTCGATATTTAGAGTGACTTTTACCTCTTAGCAAACAAATGAACGTATTTTGGAGATACGTCAGATCGGAATCAGATAGTAATGGTGTCAATTGTATAGTGTCAAAAGTTGGTGAAATTTAGATGTTCTCAGTAAATGTAATATCCAGTAACGATAGCTTTCATAAGTCGCTTTCGTCGGTAATGGGCTACAGCAAAACCAAAGGTATGGGTAGTTAGTAATAAATATGTTTAATCCTAAATCTAAGGTGGCAGATATTCTTACTTCTTACTTCTTCCATCCACAGACTTTTCTATCTGGTCCTTAATGCGAATACGATCATGCAAGTGACATTTGATGGACACGTCAAGAATGTGATTGCATCAAACGTACTTCTCTTACACTACATACGCATAGATTTCGAACGTAAGAAACCTGTAAAAGCTAGTTTTTTCTTTCTTTCATTCACGTGAAATTGTTATATTGTAATACCTGAAACGTAAGTTGGGCTTCGTCTTCATTTCATTTTTTCAAAGTCTACTGCCGATCGCTACTACAATTAAGCACGTAATAGGACCGAAACATTTCTTCCTTAAAGATCATTAACCAATATCCATTATTTTTGAACATTTTGCATTCAATTTCTTTTTAATCTTAATTGTGGAATTACGCATACGGATATGTCGTAATAAGATAAAGCAATGAACTTGAAATGAATTTGAAAATAGTGCAAATTGTCATTGTTGTCTTTAAAAGCAACGTGCTCCGTCATACATGATAATTGTGACTTATACCATTGTCAACTAAAAGAGGAAAAGTTCCCCGTTCCTTGAGACCTATGTTGTGGTCTCAATAATAGAATGTTTTGAAATAGTATCCACCGAGGTTTCGATTATCCTATCTTTAAGCACACTGTAGAAACTCAAAACTCCCTCGCTCTGTAAAATTCTGTTGATATCATCAAACACGTATAAAAGATACGAAACCTATTAGAATAATTACCTTTTTTGATTTGATTTGATTTATTGTTGCACATCTCAAAACATAAATTACATGACACAATCGATTTTTGACAAAAGACTGAACATAGCGTCGTAATTACAAAGAATACAAGAGAAGACAATTTTACAAGCATGAAATGTGGGGGCCTACTAAAAAGCAAAGCTTGTAATGTATAGGTCCCTGTATAGATGAAATGTTGGTCTTCTTAAACAACCTAGTAACGAAAACTATGAAAAGAAGGAAAGAGACGTATAAAAGAAAAGAGAGCAAAAAGAGCAAGAAAAAGAAATGAAATATACGAGAGCATAACGAAATGCTAAGTAGCCACCTGTAATGCGCTTACAAGATTCCTTGTCACCCGGGCAACATAGTTACGTAACTGTAAGAATATAACCTTTATTTTAATAAGTTTGATGATGATCTAGTATTGCTGCAGTAATAATACCAGCTGAAAAGAGACTTCAGGCAAATCATTGCCGACTGCACTATCATCCTGCAGCTTACCTTGGGCAATCAAAAAGAAACAAACTGAAATACAATGATAATGCAAAGTGAATAGTTTCGGTGCTGTCTCTCACATTATATAACGTAAAAGGGCTACACAATAATGAAAGAGATTTTTGTATTTTGTATGTGTACACAGGTATGGCAGTTTACTGGTGTGACGTTATCAGGGATTATGTGAGTATTCATATAGGAGGTCGGGGGATTTATCATCTGCGTCCTTCCAGATTTTCCTGGTGTGTTATTCGCCACTTTTACGGACCCTTTTTCGTGATGATTGCTGACAATAATATAGTGCTGATAGAAATACTACCATCAAATTTCATAACGTTACATTTTCTGTTACAAAAGAACGATAAAGTACGAAATATCTTATACGATGTGGATCATTTTGATATTGTGAAAGCGTACACTAATTGATCATCTGTGTCTACGGAGGTGTCAGAAATAGGAACATAGCAAGCTAAGTAAAATTGTTCCGGTAGGAACCTTTTATATTGCTTTATGAATCGAAGTGACAATATTTCATGTATCTGAGCTAAAGGCTTACTTTAGCAATTATTGAAATAAACGAATCCGAAAATTACGTGCAATCTGCGCAGTACCTATCCATTCCATCTCTTCATGACGTTTACATGGATAATCAAAATTAGATACTTGCATCGACTAATATAAATATCGATGGTCATTACGTTTCTTTTAGCATAAAAGGTTTTCTGCAAGGCTGCTTTTGATGTGTTTGTGTTTGTCTGTGTATGAGTATGAGTGTGTGCGTGTGTGTTTGTGTGTGTGTACATAATATGTGTGTTTAGATAATTCAGTGTCGCATTATGTAAGTGAACTACTTCCTACCAGATATGTTTCAATAATTATTTCTTTTGTACCGTATTGTAAAATTCAATATTGTTGTACACGTGTTGTTTTATCAGAAAATGAGATTAATAAACGAAGTGAATTGAATTGAAAAAAAAAAAAAACCCAGATAATAGTTGCCTGGTGACCTGTTGTGTAGATGAAAGTTCTAGGCGAGTATACGGCCTGGAAAAGTGGATAAAGAACAAGCTGGTTGTTGTTTATTTGTTTGTTTGTTTGTTTGTTTTTTATTCCCCTTCTAAAAGGGTATTGAAGTAGAATTACCTTCGCTGCCACCTTGGCAACTTTGGGCATTTTTTATAGCCTAGTGTAATTATGAAGTTAGCATATTATGTAAAATATGTAAATTGTTATTGCTGTTATACAGGAAGCCTGAAAACATGAGAAACACAACTATTTAACCCGTTGAGGATTGACTTATTTTGCTAATCAAGGCATTTCCCATATCTCAGACTGGTGAAGGGTTAACGAGTGAAGGGTTTTCTACAACGAAGAATCCATTCACAACGCCAATTTCTAATATTTCGAATGATGCAAGTGTCTTAAATATCGTAATTTGACCTTTGACCTATATTGTACATTTTGCTACAAAATGCTACTCCTTCGCCATTTCTACCCGATTTCGCTTCCGTTTGCTTTATGTGATGGCACTAGGTGAGGGCTTCAAAACTTCTACACAGAATTTTGACCTTTGTCTTCTTTGACCTTTGACCTTGATTTTTGACCTATATTGTACATTTTGCTACAAAATGTCACTCCTTCGCCATTTCTACCCGATTTCGATTCCGTTTGCTTTATGTGATGGCACTAGGTGAGGGCTTCAAAACTTCTACACAGAATTTTGACCTTTGATTTCTTTGACCTTTGACCTTCATTTTTGACCTACATTGTACATTTTTCTACAAATGCTACTTCCGGTGGGGACATATATTACGCACCGCGTAATTTCTAGTTTTCCTTGTTTAGTTAAGGGCAGATTCTTTAAGAACAAATTCTGAGCTTTAAACGATGCATAACTCAGTTCAAATGGACTCCCATAAAATATCTAAATACTAGAAAGAAAGCACACGCTCTGGAAAAGTGTGAAATGAGAAAAGAGGCTCTGAAGCACATGGTCTATTCAAGCCATTAATCTTTACCAAGCCGTGATAGCCGTGCAATGTAAGGAACAAAACACAGGATGTAAACCACCGGAGCAACAACAATGAAGGGATTATCAGATTAGCTGAAATTAATCATATTCTATCAACACATTCTGTCCATGATTAATGCCAACTTTCAAAGCAGTAGAGGTAACCTTTCAAGATATTAGACTTGAAAATGAAGAGTGTGTAAAGGATTTCAAGAAATGAAAAGGGGCATTCTGAGTCATATACTTGGTCATTCTATTCTCCCCAAAAATTCATGTTATGATTCCAAACTAATGAATAATATAAAAGAAGGATAGCTCTTTCAGAAAATAGTGACAAACCTAAGATTGAATAGGTTGACCCATTTCACCTTTTCTTTCTTTTTTTTTTTTGAGTCCTCGCGTAAAATCAAGGGGTGCGCATTTTTGTTCGTTTTGTGATGCACGGTTACATAATGTGGTGCTACTTTTACACGATGATAATTTCATGTCGCATTATTTCTGTTTGTGTGGTGAAACTTTTTTTTTTCTGTCGGAGATTGTCTGTATGTCCATGTTCACAGAATGCTGATAAACCTTAAATTTAGCCTAAATAGATGCCTGTTACATTTGATAATAGAATGCCTTATTTTTGTCTTTTCTCCTTTTCATCACTTTGTGTTAGTTACATCGTCGCGTCATTATGTATATTTGTGTAGACCGTGTCGTTTACTCTTGTGAAAAGTCGTCAATTAGTGAATGCGCGACGTAAAAGGAAAGTGTGTTTTTGCCTATGAATAAACTATAAATCAATGGTTAGCAGGAATTGTTTTGATGTTGTGTACGACTCTGGTAAGTATCCTGGTTAAGACTGTGTTATGGATATGACAACTTAACCAGTTTTTTACGACTTTATTCAACAATCTGTAAGTAGAATGAAAAATGTAAAAGTGGTTGCCGACTATACTTTGCTTCGTTTGTACATTTTGATTTATTTAACTGTGTAAACATCAGTTCACTTGTTGGCAATAAATGAAAACATGACTACTGATGAGCAATACTTATGTTTACTTGTATCATTTTAACTGGTACGCTTAAATTTCATGCATAGACACCCTTTTAACCTTCATCCCTTCGGCAAGATTACATAATCATACAAACTATAACAGCCTACATGCTAACGTTGAGACAAAAAAAAAATCACACACACACAAAAAAAAAAATCACACCAAAAAAAAAAAAAAAGCACGAAATTTTTGGTTGTATCAGTACTGCAAAAATGACAGAAATCTGAGCTTCCGAAAAAGTAAGAATATTCAGTGTAGAGTTACAAGAATTAAACACCACTTTCCTTGACATAATTACGTAAGAGACAATATCCAATCATCTAACATTTCTTTTAAGTTACTTTACAGCATTACAATATTAACCCTTCGAGCACTCTCCCTTTACAAAGGCACCTTACCCTTGCCACCAAGAAACACAACTATAGGCCTACTAGGGTATTGGGTATTTGGGGCCAGAGGAGGTTTACGTATTTTTGTACTATGGTATTAGAAGCATGCAGCGAGTCATGTGTATGACCCCGTTGCTTAAAAAAGTGTAATCCCTCTTACTTGAGTCCAAAAGAGAGAACGATAATAATAACTGTTGAGGTACCTCTACAGGCCGCTCGCACGCTCCCTATCTGGCACGGTACCTTAGGTACCAATCGGTTCAGATAACTTTTAAACTTTCGAACACAGCCATACAAGGAGTGTTTTGTCATACAGTCCATGATGTCGACACTAGGCAAACAAAGCCCAAAAGTTTGACACCGATAATAAACAGTCCAAGAGTTCGACAAAACAACACTATAAAACGCGGGCCATGTGTATGACCCCGTGGCTTAACTCTTTATGTACCTTGGTGTAAACCCCTTGTGGCCACATTAATCTGAGTCACCAACGTAGTCATGCTTTGAGGAAACAATCCGCTTTTAAAATCTCTTTAAATTAAAGTAGATTTGTGTTACCCTGGAAATGTAACAAGCAAAGTTGTCGAGAAAACGCCAAACCTTGCTTTGAGGTAAATAATATGATAAATCTACGATCGTTTTTCTTTCAAATGACCAATAGCCATATTATTGTAGAGGCATTACTTTTGCACGCAAAACAGTGCCAGAAACTTAGAATTTACTCGCAAATCCAGTAGAGAACCAGAACGCCACTTGATAGCCGATCACCACATAAAATCAAGCTACCTGTGGCAGGAATGGAATCACGAGAAACGCTTTCATCGTACTGTGGCATTTGGCGATTTATAGGTCCGTATGGGCGGCTTTGTGCTTTTGAGCAGAATATCCGAAGTTGGCACTCTGTCGACTGAGTTGGAGGTGCGAATAAAAGAGTTAAGACAGTGTAATCCCTCTTACTTGAGTCAAAAAGAGAGAACGACAATAATAACTTTTGAGGTATCTCCACAGGCCGCTCGAACGCTCCCTATATGACACGGTACCCTACGGTACCAATCGGTTCAGTTAACTTTTAAACTTTCGAACACAGCCATATATTTGGTTTGATTTGATTTATTTCTGCTTAATTCCGTTACATCAGATATGATTATGTACATGTCATTTATGACAAACAGTATATCGACACATAGTTTTTAGTACAATTATACAAGACAAATACAAACAGCTTATGGAACTTAAACAGAACGGTCTCCAAAATAAGCCGAGGCTTGACGGTATGGAGACTATATATGCTTACCTACTCTGGATAGAATTGGGAATAGAGAAAGAGAGAAATAGGGAAGGGTAGGGGGAAGAGGGAAAGTTACAGAGTGTATGTCTACCACTCCAACTACTTTACAATAATAGTAATGATGATAAATACAATATATAACGAGTGTTTTAATGAAAGAAAGATATTCAGAGGGGTGAAGGCTCAGGTTTTTGAGTTTCTTCAGTTTGTCTCCCTCTACAAATGAAAATTTGTTAAGATCGCAGCACATCACTGCTGATCTGTAAATTAACAAACATGTCGGAAAAAAGGAACCAGTGGGACTCGAACCTGTCATCTACTGCTTTCCGGGCAGCGACACTACCACCAGGTCTGTCCCTGGTTGCCGAGGGAGACAAACTGAAGAAACTCAAAAACCTGAAGGAGTGTTTTGTCATACAGTCCATGATGTCGACACTAGGCAAACAAAGCCCTAAAGTTTGACACCGATAAAGACAGCCCACGAGTTCGACAAAACGACAGTGTCTGTCTCGTTGGTCTTCTTTCCTTACTGTCGAACTCATGGACTCTATGACTCGTGGATGTCGGTCTTGTGACGTGCACCACAGACACTGGAACAAGAATTAAAGCAGAAGAGGTTCGAAAGAGATTAAAAAATGATTATGAACGAACTTATGAACGACATCCGAGTTAACGTTTAATAATTTCATTAAAAAACAAACAAACAAGAATTCCTCTTCAATTTTCCCATTCTTTTTGTAAAGAAAAAAGATGAATAAGTTTAATTAAAACTTGAATCGTAATGTGCAGAACTAATAAAAATACGCTTGGTTAGTTTCTATTTTCGTCCAGATCGCGACTGTTCTTGTGCAGACATTGCAGCTACAGAATAGAGGCAATTTGTACACGTGTCTATATTTTATATATATATATATATATATATATATATATATATATATATATATATATATATGAATACATAAACATTGTAGTTGCTCCGCGTATTGGCAGTACTAGAAATAGCAATAATAATGTCACAATAGAGGAATGCATTAAATGCTAATGATAGTGCGAATGAATTTTATTCATTCCCACTGTCATCCCTGACGAAGGGGAGTACCCCCGAAAATTCTGATTTTTGATTAAAATCAAGGCAATTGGCATTTAATGCATTCCTCTATTGTGACATTATTATTGCTATATATATATATATTTATATATATATATGTGAACATGAATCACAAAACCGACAAAAAGTCACCAGACAATTTTCAGTTCAGAGCATATTCTAAAAAAAAATTAAAATGATGTATAACTCAAATAAAATGGACTCTCCTAACCCAGTCAGTCCGCAGCACCCGATAATTCGCTCGTATTTATTCAACTCGTATGCAAGCCCGCTCTAGGCTTGCATACGTAATGAGCTGCGTAAGGGGATTTTGTCCTTGGGCTTTCGGCAACAAAAATACACCTTATGTTCACAAATTTGGTATCAAATTCAAGGAAAATATGTAAACTATCGTCACATGTTACTCAAATTATTGTAAATGAAAAATATCATAGCGCAATTTGAGCTTGAAAAATGATGAAAAAAGTAATTCGTGCAGTACACGTTCAAGACGTTAAAAAAATACCAAATTCACCTTGCGTCTCATTGAAATGCTTTATTTGGTAGTCCATCTCCAAATCTTTGTATCCATGTAAATATCTTGACAATTTGTTGCTTAATCCGGTCAGGAACCAGTAAAATATACATCGATGTCAGTGCTGATTAGCTTGAAACCGTGCAATCTCAAGAGTAAGCTCTCTCATTGGACAGCGCTTGCATTCAGCGCTTGCATTACGTTATTACGCTGCTACTTAACGGTTTCATGCCACTTGCGGTTTCTTGGCACGGGTGTAGTTCAAGCCAAGTTCAAGTGCTGGATGCAAGCACTGTCCAATGAGAGAGCTCTCTCGCGCCACTGTACACTTTGTGTGGAGCATACTTCCGGCTTAGGAGTGAATTTTACAGACATTTCAAAACGGAAAAACTAGTATAAATCATGCTTGCGTCTCCTTGACTCCAATATATGATGAGCATCTAAGTTTTCTCTCTATGAAAAAGCCAAAATCAGAAACAACAGTTTCTTAATCCGGTCAGGAACCAAAAAAGTACTTTAGACGACAAAATCTTCCGTGAAAAGCAGGTAAAATTTACGCAAATTCAACTGATTATATAGTCATGATAAGATCCGATGTTATACGCAAATTTAGTATCAAAATAAAGATCAAAGTCTGGAGAACAATTTACCGTGACTTGTAGCCATGACGAATGTATGTACAAGTCGCTACACTGTGAAAACCATAGCCCTATCAAAGTCTCGCAAAATCTCGCACGACGAGACACCTTTCGAACGCAAAGATCGTCAACGAGAGAGCTGAATAAATCTTGCCGGATCGGCTCATTAGCATACGTGCTGCGGACTGACTGAACCTATCTAAATATCAGATAGAATGCACTCACTCAGGAAAAGTGTGAACTGACGAAAGAAGCTCTGAAGCGCAGGGTCTATTCAAGCGCTTAATCTACCAAGCCGTGCTAGCTAGCTATGCAATGAATGGGACAAAAAAAAAAAAAAGAGGATGTAAACCACTGGAATAACAACAATAAAAGGGTTACCAGACTGAGCTGAAATTGAGCATGCTTTTTTAACATATTCTGTCCATGATAAATTCCAACTTACAAAGCAGTAGCATTAACCTTTGTAAAGTTACTAGAGTTGAAAGTAGAGACTGTGAACAGGGTTTTTAGGAGGTGTAAAGGGGGATTCTAAAGACATACCTAATCACACTATTAAAAAAAAGTGTTTAAGGTAATCTGCTAAAAACACACGTTCTGTTTGCTTTACGATACAAAACTTTAGCATAATATCTAAGACTTGATCTTTCAGAAAATATTAAAAAGTCAAAAGTGGCTAGGTTGACCCATTTTTTTGTCACCTTTTTTTCAGTCCTCAAAAAAAAAAAAAAAAAAAAACAATCAGCGCGTGCGATTTTTTTTCTTTGGTTTTGTGATGCACGGTCGTAGCAGGATGGAAGGCGATGCCTTATTAGTGACTTAGCTTTTTGTTTTTTGTTTTTTGTTTTGTGATGCACGGTCATTGAAGTAGCAGGATGGAAGGCGATGCCTTATTAATGATTTAGCTGGACAGTCTGTTTCGTCTGTCTCGTCAGCACCTAAATCAACTTCATAACAGTTTTTGGTGCACTCAAGCAAACAATCAAAAATTGCATGCACATGGCTACTTTAATAAAAACACAATAAAGTTGATAGGACTCTGGTACTGGGCTTAACGTGAGGCAGGGCTATACAATGGCTTCTTACATGTCGGCGAGGGGGGGGGGAGGGATTCTAACCGTGCTTTGCAAGGGAAACCCATTTTTATGTTTACAGGTTGACATGAGATCTGTTCTTGAGTTCAAATTTGCTAGTTTCTTGGCAGTGATGATGCGGTATTTCTCCCATAGACACAGGTTGCACAGGTTTGTTTTGGGTGAGTATAATAGGGTTGGGCATGTTTCATGATCCTCCATGTGAGTGAGTAGGGGGTGCCTTGATCCCGAGATATATTTGCTCAGCTCTGTCTGGTGGCATTTTTCACTGTTTGTGGAGCTTGCTTTGTGTGGTGTATACCTTGATTTGAATGAGGTTGAGGTGAGGCCGATGTATGACTCTCTAGTCTCTTGAAGTTGCCACCTTCGCTTCATATATGACATTCTTGGCCGTGCCTTTCCCAGGGATCGGGCAATTCTACTTCTTTCTGCAGTTGCAGGAGTTCTTTGCTTGTTTTTGACCATTGTTGATTATTTTGTTGTTGTGTGCCTTTGTTATCGTATGTAAATTATCCATGCAACTGTAGCTGACTTTCAGGGTGTTCATGGTGCATATCTTGTGAAGCTGATGCTCTAGTTTGGGAGGTGTTCGGCGAGGGCAAGGAACTTTCTCCCTGATTTTTGTTCTGACATGTTTGACGTATAAAGCTGATACGAAGGAGCTGAGACATTCGAACTTGAGGGTACATACAATCACCCCTTCCCATTTTTACATTTCATCCAAATTTATATTCCTCTAGACAATCTTACTGTTTTTTAATGCATTTGCAGTATTTCCCGACACAGGTCATATTCTTCGATATCTCGTTCATTGTAACCGTATGCGGCTTTTACCTGTACAAATCTAATCATATTGCTGCCTATGTCTTTCAGTACTAATGCGAACAAAAAGGCACAAGTGTTTAGAGCCTTTTAGACCCTTTCTGCTTTTTATTGACAACAAAATTACCCAGTTTCAGGAGATGGCGTGACTATAAAGGCAAATTCGTTGTGTCAAAGTGCTTGGAGATGACATGACTTGGTGTAGGAAATGGAAACGATGATCCCTGCATAAAGTTTTTTTTTTTTTTTTTTTTTTTTTTTTTTACTTAAAAGGAAAAATGAAATAATAGAGAGACTTTACTACAATACTACAGATATCTAGGTAGTTCGTGTCCTAGATTCTAAATTATAACCATAGTATAATGCTCATGAATAACAACACTGACATTGTGAATAAAGATCAAAGGCTCCCAAGGATAAGCCTAAAGAGGAGAGAAAGGAAAGACAGAGAAAAAATAGTTAGATTTCATGTTATCAATACTGTCATTTCAATATAAATACATGCCATCTTCGTCAATAAATTCTTCTACACGATAATGCATGTTTGTAAAACTGTACACCTGCAAGAAAAAAATATTTTGTGTTGTCAATGACAATGTAGATGAGCTCACTCAGCAGATCCTAAAATATTACTAGGGGATGTTTCTGGGAAATCTGCAAAACACTGACTAAGGTGAAATCTCGAAAGAGTTGTGGATCAATTCACTTAATTTTCACAGCCTTCCTATAAAGAGCAATGTCTCCAGGTCTCTCTATCTCCCGTCTGAAAGAGGCACATCATACGTATGACATCTGACACGGTGACTCCAAATATCACTTCTGACACTTTTGATTTTTTCTTTTCTTTCGCTTTCGTCGCTGATAATTTGACTCTTGACACACATCCGCTTACTGTCTTACCCCTATTGCCTATCATCACTTTAAATTACCTGGTACTAAAATCATACACATTTTTTCCCATTAAATTTTTTCCTCCTGGCATTTTCAACCGTGACAATGTATCCGGATATTTTCCCCTCTCAATGTGTATCCTGGTATTTTTATAACATTTCCTCTTTCACCACTGACATCACTTTTCCTGACATTACCAATGAGATCTTTACCCGTTGCATATTTTCTCTAGTATTCTTACCACTCACTCTTTACCTTACGCTGACAACACAACAATAATTAAAACAACTTGGAAAGATGCATCTGGGCCACTGGACCAACCCCAGTTTTTTCTGATGACTTTTGTAACAAAACGGTTTATCATATCATGGCTTTATATCAGAATAGGTTACTAAATCCATCGCATCTTGTAAATGGTGAGTTTGATATCATTGCTAATAATCTTATTATTTCTATTACTATAATTACTATCATAATTCTCACAAGCAAGTCCCGTCTGCTATTTGTATCTTTTGTTCACATACTATCTCTTAAAGAGGATGTCTAGTAACTGATCAATGGGTATCAGTGGGAATGCCGGGGATGATTGTTCCAATCCTTGTGGGATCCATTTAAGAGTACATTATAAATCTATTGTTGTGTGAAAATGATTTGCTACAGAATGGTCTCATATTCAAGTAATGTGCAGTTTAATGCGTCCAGGTTAGCATGCCTTTACAGTGACGGGGCATTAATCTGCACATTACTTGAATATGAGACCGTTCTGAAGCAAATAATTTTCACACAATAAATATATAATGTACTCTTAAATGAATCCCACAAGAATTGCAACGATCATCCCACAGCATTCCCACTGATTCCCACTGATCAGTTACTAGCCATCCCTTTTAAATGACTGAGAAGCATCGCAGCACTTTGAAAAGATGACAACGATCTGCGGTAGAAGACAGTTTTAATGGTAGACGGAAGCACGGCATAGCTCGTGGCGGTGCGCTCATCTTCAAAGCCAGCGGGGGAAACCGCTACCATTGGCATCGCTCGTTAACAGTGGTTTCTCTCTGAGGAAAAGGGAAAAGTACTCTGCAATCATAGCCAGTCAAAATTCACGCGAAATAGAATAATTTTGTAAACTGTGGCAACATTGATGTTTCCCCGTCTCAGCATTTTTTTTTTTTTTTTGGGGGGGAGGGGGTATTTTAAACGTTTTTAATAATAAAAAGATAATGCGATTCAGCAGAACAAATGAAAAGAACTGCTGCGTATTCTTGTTCCAACTAAATGCATTGTAAAAATGAGCTTGCTATTGAATGAAATTCAAGGAAAGAATATCATAAAACAGTAATTGAACCAGGCATGCGACCCAAGACACGGTCACTCTTAGTTATCGCTTAGTTTTGTACATATCAAAATGTTGACCACGACATCCATGATTCAAGTTTTGTCGGCTATAAATGATAAATTGCCATTTAAATTTGATGTTGCGTACGTCATAATTCTTCTTTCTGACGACTCTTTGATTCGAACAGTCTTTTCCTTTCTTTGTCCTGTCTTCTTTCTTTGTTTTAATTTGCACGATAGTTGTAGTAGTAGTAGCAGCCAAGCAGAGCAGTTCTCCAGGGCCGCAACACGCTTGACCCTTTCCTGGCACAAATTCATTTCCATATTAATTCTCGAAATCAGATTTTGAAAATATTCTTCGATTGCGGCCAGGAAAAACTGGAATGTCGGGATATGTTTCCCCCACCCTTTTTGTAGGGTTGGGTCCCAGATTCGCCTGGTAATTTTCCAGGGGTTAGCACAATTACCGAACATTCACAAAATGGCAAATGGTTAGTGGTGATAGTCACCAACTGCCTTTCGCAAACACTTTTGCAGACACTCGCTTAGACATGTCAGATGTTAATATGCTTGTTGCTACACATCGCTTAATGTCGCTAATGGCAGAGGCGAATACCGATATTCGTCAGAAAAGTTGACGAATCCAAAAATTCGCAACGTTCGTAAGTATTTGCCGCTAAGAGAGATCACCCCCCCCCCCCCTCCTTGGATTACGCGAAGACGCAACATGTTCAAAGTAAAATGGCGGCCCCATGGGGTCATTGCATCAAGTTAGTTCCCTGCGGTGTGAATTTGCAACACGACCAAGTGGAGGCAGAGACGTCGATCCTTGTACATGAGGGGGGGGGGAGTAAAATATAAAAAAAAAAAAAACGGATGTACGATTGCGAATGTTTTAGGGATTATAACCATAAGGAAAAAGTTGCTTGTGTATCGAAATCGTGAAATCTGTCATGTCCTGTTCGGTGTGTGTGTGTGTGTGTGTGTGTGTATGTGTGCGTGCGTGTGTGTGTGTTCATGGAAGTTGCCTTTTAAGTGGAAGGTTGGGAAGAGGGTATTCCCTTCCCTCACGAGGAAAATTTTACGTTTGTTGTAGTAAAATTCAACGATGTGATGCACACGTTTGGTGGCATTTTAAGAAGACATTGATCAAGAAAGTAGAGATTTTTTTTTTTTTCGGTAATGAGCATTACACGTCCAATTTATCGTACTTTCGTTCGTTTGTTTCAACAAGATCTCGCGAGATTTTGCGAGGAAAGAGGAAAGGTTTACAAATTATGAGGTCAGCAAAAGAGCATGCGTACAGGACATATCATATGGTGGGGTGATTTGATCTCTTTTCGTTTGATATGCTATTTTCACATGATTGGCATTTTTTTTTTTTTACAAGTCTCCTAGTAAGAAATGAAATTAAGCAATGTTTAGATTTTTTATTATTTCCTGGATTTGATTAATTTTTCTTCTCTCCGTGGACCTGACCCGTGCATTAATTTCACGTTTGTTTCGAGTATGTTATAGCGTATTAAATGCCCATCTTAAAAAAAAACAAAAAACAAAAACAAATCCAAGTATTCGGCAAAAGATTTGACAGAGACGGATTCATGTGTGTAAACGGGTGTAATTGATACATGCACTTGCGTTAAAGGGATGTCTAGTAACTGATCAGTGGGAATCAGTGGGAATGCTAGGTGTATTCAAGTAATGTGCAGTTTAATGTTTCCAGGTTAGCATGCCTGTACAGTAACAGGGCATTATAAAACCACACATTACTTATGAGACCATTCTGAAGCAAATAATTTTCACACAACAATATACTGTAATATAAGATGAATCCCACAAGGATTGGAACAATCATCCCCAGCATTCCCTTTGATTTCCACTGATCAGTTACTAGCCATCCCCTCTAAAGTCGGACGATCGTCACCCCTAACTAATGGTGCGTTATTTCGTAATCTCCCGAACGACCGAAGTTTGTGCATGCAATTGCGCAATGCCAGACTCGGTGCTATACTAGTATCAATAAACGTGTGGGACAATTGCTGCCACTGAGACACGTGTGTGTGTGTGTGTGTGCGTGTGTGTGTACGCATCATACACAAACACATGTGACCGCGAGCTGCGGTGATTGGAGGAGAGAGGCCAGAAGACGCGTGGCTCTTTTGGCCTCTCTTCATGCACATGCGCAATGAGAGTGTGCGTCCATTCGGAAGCTCTCGTGGCTCGGACAGCCATTTTGGGTCAGGAGATTTGTAGTCTAAATTGTTGTTCGCTGACCCATTGAGCCAGCGCTATTCTCATTCGGTGTTACTACATTTGGTACAGAATGGGGGAGGCAGCGTGTTGCGTTCGTCTCCGTGCCACACAAAACCACTCGCCACGATTGTAAGGCTTTAAGTTTGCCCACATTTTGGTAGTGTATGTCTTGATGTGAGTATGCCTGTAGATCCTTGGGGAATATCATGGTAGTGATTTGACCTATTTACATTTGTACATTTACGAAAAAAGTGTCCTTATGTATAAAATGTATGTGCACATATGATTTGGCTTGTTATTTGTTCTTCAATTGTCAATATACATCACCGGTTTGTATATGTGTGAGAGTGTACAGATATTGTGGATGTGAGGTGAAGTTTGGGTGAAAGTTTGATGAACTGAATTTGATTGGACAGGAGTGACAGAGTTGTTAAAAAAGATTTAGGAACCCTGTTGCTGTGGTATCCCACAGTGTGAAATATTGTCTGATTCTACTTAGAAGTTATCCGGCTCGTGTGTCGTTTACAGAAACTCGTGAAGCAGAGTGATACACGAGCGCACAGTGTTGTCTCTCAGATTAATCATAATCATAATCATTTCTTCATTTGTCCCAATTATGCATTGAAATAATGGTATGGAGATTTGGTTTGGTCACGCGTTCAGTGTGGACACATCTTAAACATTATATGAAAAGGAAATAACACTACATACATATGTACCAGCATCAAATGGATTTTCAAAAAATACAAGTAACTAAACATTGAATAAAAAACACAAGCAACCTTTTCATGCGGTGAACATAAAAAGGTATATCGGCTTACATATGAAAACTATATCAAGAATTCACTACTTCAAAAATGTATATCAACTATAAACTCAAAACTCATGTCATGAAAAAGTAGTTTATGCAGGATATTTTAGTATCGCGAATTCATGAAATGTAACACAATAACACACTGTTGACCCACCCAAAACCAGCTAGATTCTAATCCCTTCGTCATTACGCATACGAAAGAAAAAGCATGTCTACTGATCCAACATTTTATTCACTAATGTTCTGTGCATGATCAGAGACTGTTGCACATACGAATAAACAAAGAAGCAAACAGCATATTGTGTTGGTAAAATATTTCAGGAACCATATTATTATTTATGCTCAACCGCAGAAGCACAAAATGTACTTTCTTCAAGTTGTTTTCGTGATAAAGGTATACGTACTAAAACCTGCATAACAAAGCAACATATTTAATAAAGAAAACAAATTTGAAAATTATTTTTTTCTTTTACCAAATATAATATCAGAATCCATATTCTTTCTCATATTTGAATTAATACAAAACACTCCTCACCACTTTCTCCCCGTGTACCCGCTTTTAAACTCAAATAAGCTACAACCCTCCCTTCAATATTATTCAAAATCGACGCCTGTTAATAATTGCAAGGATCAGTCTGCAGGACCAGGTACGACCAGGAATGTGTTACAGATGTTGAGTGGCAAGTCTTCGTAATTCATGCAAACACATGTTTGGGTTCAAAGTGTTAAATACAAAAGTCATGTTCAGACGTATTTCTAGTCGGAGTAACATTCTATGGCGCAGCAATTAAAATTAAAATTCATACTTATCTTACCACGACCCTGTGTCCACACAACGCGGTACGGTCGTGGGAAGAAACTCCGACCAATTTACCACGGCCTTCGCCGGGAGGGTCGGTGTAACTTCCGGAAGTGGCAGCGCCGCGCACGTCGACCATACGATTGTTGTATTTTTTTTTTTTTGTTTTTGTTTTTGTTTTTTTACCAGCGGCATTAATTTCTACACTCTTGTTGATGGAAATTTCTGAGCGCTAGCTTCTTCGTTGCGATCGACTAGGTTAAAATTGCACTAAACGCGCACGTGTACTCGCAAAAGGTATGTAAGTTCAGAGATACTCCGAGGGCTTGTCTGCACGGGCAATTTACTCCGACTGGCTAGTCGTGGAAGGGAGATACTCCTGAGAAAGCTCAGGAGTATCTTGGCCGGAGGAAGAGGTCGGAGGAAGTTACCACAACCTTGTTCAGACGGGCACTACTCCGACCTCTCCTCCGAAGTTACTCCGACCAAGCTTTCTCCGACCCTTCCTCCGAAGTTACTCCGACCAAAACTGCCCTCGTCTGAACATAGCTTTAGGGATGGCTAACATTCCATTTGGCTTTGAAGACATGCACGACACCGCTCTAGCTGCAAAACGATACTTGAAGATGAAGAATGCATTTCTATTTCCAGTGCATTGCGAGCTACATTTATTTTGATGGAAATGTTCACATTGACTAAGAGCAGCTTAGGAAAGAATACAATATCATAAACCAGTAATTCTACTTTCTTCGCAACGCCGAAATCGATATGAAATGAAATTTAGGAACTCTTGAAGACCTAAATTTCTTCTATAATGACCTATAAATTTAGTACAGTCGTTCATGTACAGAATGAACAGCAAACCCGTCAAAAATGTGGAGCACCTGCGTTAAATAAAACGTATGTATTTCATGTCGGAGCAAAATACGTCGTTTGGGTTTAAAGGTATTAGCCCACATTTGTAAACCTGCAGCAATTGGTCTCATAGTTAGCATGGAGTTTGGGTATGATTGCAGTAACACCTGTGCAGAATTTCGTTCCAATTAGTCCATTACTTTCATAAAAATAAATGAAAATGCACCGTATGCATGCGTATAAAAACGCTCGCTAGCTCCGGTCCACGCACGTACACTGTCTACATGCATGCGATACATGTGTAAGTTAATGTGCGTAGCTAGCCCGCGCTCGTAATTTGATTTTGGGTCGGGTTGACCCGGTTTGAAAATTGATTTTAAAACGATGATTTTCTCTCTTTTATCGAATGGTATAGACAAAGAGCAACAGGTGAGGTATGTTACTGTTATAACTTGTACTTGAAGTCATATTGGACCTGTTTTATGCAGTTTTGATTTTCGTGGGTTTGCAAATGTGGGCTAGTACCTTAAAAACATGATATTTGCTTTGATAATAATATATTCTGTGGACATCTACACAGGTGAGGCATTCTACTGGTGCACCGTTCATGAGGGAAATATGAATATTTATTTAGGACAATCTTATGCCTCTGGACATTTCAGGCCATTCTCTCTGCATCTTTCCGGAGTTTCATGGTGTGTTATTCGTCACATCGTGGACCCTATTTCGTAATGATTACCAAAATTGAGATTGAACTGTTACTTGTTTTGCCGACATTTCAGCTATCGATAGAGATCCTGTGTTGCACAAGCGCCACGACGGAGAATCTACCCCATTTGATGGTGTAGAAGAATTCGATATTGTGAATGCCCACCGATCGTCTGCGTCTGCAGAGGTATCAGAAATAAAACATATCAAGGCAGGCGAAATGTAAGGGTGTACACTCAACTGGTAACAAGAGACGACGATTGCGTTGGTCGTTCTCCTTCTCTCCCTGCGTCGTTTTGCAACGCGAAGACGCAACCTACACAAAGCACAATGGCGCCCCGTATAGGATCATTTTATTTTATTCAAGTAGCTCTCTGCGGTGTGAATTTGAGCGGACCTAGCAATAGTCCAGAACTTAGTGGAATCGATCGTTCAAGCTCAGACGACCCGAATCCGAAGCCCAATTTCAACCAAAACTTATCCTTTTAATGTGGTGTATATAATAATAACGGTTACCGCCTTCTCCGCGCGTGTCTTTCACTGCGTACTAAATTGAGTCAATGGAGATTGTCTAAAGGGGGAAGGTGTCCCCCATTTTAAGAAGTAAAATGCTACGATCTCGTGCACTTTTTTTTTGTGTGTGGTGGAATCTATCCTGTCAATCAAAAGGGAACAAAATAAATCTTGCAGCACATTATTGTAAAAAGCTAATCTATAATCTGCATCTCTTTTTTGGTGTGCACAATTTTCTTTGGAAAATATGGAAAATTGTTAATCACCAAAAATCAATATTGCAGGAGATTGTAAATAACAAGTCTTGAATCTGTCATCTCTTTCTCGCATGCGTGTCTTCACTGTAGACTAAAGTTATGAAGACTGGTAAAAGGGGAGAGTATTGGAGCGAGTTTTCCTACCACACGAGGGAACTTTTGCATTTTTAGAACTGAAACTCAACAATCTGATGCTTGATTGATTTGATTTATTCATTCTCCGTATGGCAGTTACATTTTATTTCTATCAGCATAATCAAACATAATATATAGAAATATGACGCTCATTGTAGCTAGTTTCAACAATTTCAACAATTTTGATTGCAAACACATATGTGACACAATAACAGTACATGTGAAGAGTTTGTTCGCAAAAACTGATAAGTCCATTTTTGAAGATTTTGAAGTATGGTCTCTGTCATAAAGTACAAAATAATACCTTTTAAATGATATATTGGTCACTACATATGAAGGTACATTTTTAAAGTTATGGTCAAAAGAAGCAAACATTTTCTTATTATTCTCTTTATTTTTCTTGACCTTTAATCACAAATATCTCCACTTGGCAAATATGGACTTATCGGTTTTTGCGAACAAACTCTTCATGTGTTATGAATTACCATACATAACGGCCGCCAATAAAAAGCTATAAGCTTGACCCTTTGGCAACCGACGATACAATACGTTAATGCAATAAGAGAAGGGGATTCCAACATGATGCTCGTGGATACGCCGATAATAGGAGAGACAGAAAGAGCAAGAAAGAGAGGGTGATAGAAACCTTCCAATACTAGGCTTGCCAGATCAAACTCACAATAAATACATACACGTGTACATGATTATAAATTACAGTAATGTGTTCACATTTCACGCACAGATAGACATGATACAGTGTTGCTATTGTCGAATAAAGATTACATTGAATTAAGAATAGAAGAGAAATAAGAACAACTACGAATGTATTTCTAAGACTCTTCTCATTGATGTATGCTGATGATACTTTAATCCTAGCTACTAGTGAGAACGAATTGCAATCTGCACTCAATGCTGTAAGTGATTACTGCAAATTATGGTTAATACAAGTTAATGTCAGTAAAACAAAAGTAATGATTTTCTCAAGAGGAAAAGTTAGAAATTTCAAGCCCTTTATGTTTAATGAGAATGTTTTAGAGGTTGTAGATGAGTATACTTACCTTGGAGTGGTGTTTAATTATAAAAATGATTTAAAAAAGGCCCAAACTAAACAAGTTGATAAAGCGAAACGAGCAATGTATAGTCTAATGGTTAACTGGATTGGTCTTTGTGTTTTTCCACACAGACACCGCCGCAAGCCTTTATATCCGCCATTAATAAGGTAAATCCTTTATTATGTGAACCGTTCATATTCTGTACCTTATGTAACATTCTGTCATATGTTATAATACAACTGTATGTATATGAATGGTTGTGGTATATTAGTATTATTTACCTCATTATACCATAGCCAGAAGATGACGCGTGACTGATGTAGTGTATTATATAGCCACTTACGTCTTGCAATACTGCCACATGCTGTATTATCGTCGACAACATAAAAATGTCTAGTTTGATATTATTACAGTCGTCTGTCACACAACACATAAGATGAGGATACTGAATTGGTGTTTTTGTTAAATACCTTCATCTCAATTAATAACACGAGTTTGATATGAAATGTATTCAATAATATGCAAGATATATTATTATTGGAATATGTTATATACAGCTGTAATTACGGATTGATTGATTACACAGTCATTATAGACTCACGTCAGTTAAATTTATATTAGTATATATGAATATATATTTATTAGTGTAGCCATACGAGTGAGTCATTTTTGTATCGTTACAGCCCTGATGAAGGTCCGTTTGGGACCGAAAGCTCGGCGGCAATAAACAGGCACGTTGACCCTAGCTACGTCCACCTCGCTCTTCTTTTCACACTAAATGTAAATAATGAAGGAGCTACACTGGTACTGTAAATGGTCGAGACCCCTTCTCGCAGTCTATATATATATATATATATATATATATATATATATATATATATATATACATATATATATATAATAAGTACAACACGACTGAAACTGTGTTGCACTTCTCATCGCAGAACATAAAATATTGTTGTTTTTGGTAGATTCTTTCGACTCATTCTAAGCGGATATGCCATGTGGTGGAAGATTGATAAGGAGATCTTCTGAAAACCATGTAACTTTAGCACTAAAGTGAATAAGTACTAAAACATACATAAACATTGCCATTCTCCTCACAGAGAAGCCACGGTTTCACAGGCGACGCTAATGTAGCGGTTTTCCACGCGTGGTTTGAAGGAGAGTTCTTCGCCACAAGCTATACGGTGCTTCCGTCCATCATTTGCCTTTTGCCGCAGATCGTTACTATCTTTTCACACTGCTGCGAGGCTTCTTAGCCATGTAAGGTATAAAAAAATATAGAAATAGTTCTAAATATGCAACATTTTACGTTGCAAGGAAGATGTTGTGTTCGCCGAGCAGGACAATTATCTGGAAACCATTTTTTTTTTTTTTTTGCAAGACAGCCTTTACCAATTTCCCTTTAATTATTTTTTTGTCAACGGTGACAGGTAAAATGTCAGTGATATGAAAAAAACAAAAGTCAAGGAAAAATATGCCCCGAGTAAAGTAATCACGGGTAAGAATATCAGAGGAAAAGATGCCAGGAGTAAGACAGTTGACGGTGAAATTGTTATAGTTAAATATTATGAAAACAGAGGTGTCGGAGATGCAATAATATTATTAAGAATATGACGGGAAAGACTTTGTTTGGTATGAATAATAACGTAAGGTCATGTCTAGATGTAAAAGGGTCAGAGGATGTATTGTTGAGACTTAAATCAAGAGCGAAGGAAGTGCAAAGGATAGAATATTGGAGATGAAGAAACGCCAGAAGTGATATAATATGTAGTATAAAGGTACACTGATAATGTTATATAAGTGTTAAATCTAATTTGGGAAAACAAACTAAAGAAACATTGTTTCACTAAAACCTCTTTTGAGAAACAAACCTAGCCGGCGCTTTTGCAGATTTTATCAAGAGCATATCCACTCATCCATACCGTATGCCATTTCGAGTGAGCTGAAAGTTAATCGTCAATTGCAACACGCAATATTTCCCCTTTCAAAGACGCACACATTTGTAACAGTTGTGAATGTTTACAAACGTATGTATATGAAAGTGTTGATAATATATTATTATATTGTTAATAATACAAACAGTGTATAGATTAACGAAATAAAAGCACATTGTTCTTTCCCCTATTCTCCTTTCTTCCCTTCGGTTCCGGTTATCTGCATCAAACAATTGTTATTACCCCGATGCATCGCTCTAAAAATTTTTGTAGGTCTCTTGCTTTTAATATAAGAGCAGTAATATCATAAAAAAGCCCTTCCATAAACTGTTTGAATAGCAAACTAGATACAGGAATTAAATTGTTTATTTAACACAATCAAACTGTATTAGCAGGGAGGTGAGGGACTTCTTGGCATTAAACATGCCATCTCCAAGCACTTCGACATAACAAAGTCACCTAGTCACCCCATCTCCGAAAACTAGGTCATTTTGTATTCCTTAAAGACAAACGTTTCAAAGGCTTTTAAAACCTCCGACTCTTTTGTTTGCAAGAGTATAGGCCAGGCTCTACTGTCACTGTATACATGTACATAGTTTAGTCTGCTATATGCGTTGATTCTTACAGCTGTAAAGAACGGATTGTTGTTGAATTTTTCCGGTCTTCATATGAAGTGCATGGATCGAAAAGAAAGTTAGCTATTTCCCCAATATGTTGTGTAACGACTTGATTCACCCTTAATATTAAAATCTATGCTTCGCCTTGAATATTGATATGTTTGATTGCGAATGTGTGAATACACGTACAATATAAGGACACAAAGCCCTCCTTTCAGTTAAGCGTTTCCTTCAATCTTTTACTGATCTAAGTTTCAAATCCCCAAACCTGGAATATTCAAATGCCTTGCCGATACATTTACTAGGTATACTGTCTCTGGAACTCATCTTACCCGCCCCTGGAGTCCAACGGGAGGGATTTCTTTGATATTTACTGTTGGTCATCGTGCGAATACATTTGGTGTACTTTGTATGATTTGTTTTGCTCTTTATATCATTTCTTTACAATCATTGACAATGATGATAATTAGTAGACGGCGAGTTGTAATGTTCTTAAAATTTTCTGTAGATTTTGATTTTTTTTTTTTTTTTGCTATTTCCCCTATTTTGGGGGTGCTGAACACGAATCCACTTGTTGCCATTTTTCTAACCGACGTCTTCAGCCGTTGCCATGGCAACGCATTATTTTCCTTAAAAGAGCATGTATAATAATCATATAAGCATCATAAAAACATGTTGTAAACACCAAAATATGTCATTATAAACCCTCTCTAATCAAATTTTTAAAAAATTACAAATTTTATAATGTCATGGCTACCTCATAGCAGTGACGGTTACCATGGCAACAACTATTTGAAAAGCAAGAAAACATGACAAGATTGAGTGGAATATTTATCATAAATTACTATCTTGATTATCAGCTTATTTTTCCACTCTGTTCATTTCACATCATTTTCGTTGCTATGGCAACAACATGACAAAAGCTACCTTCTAAAGAAAAATAAGCATTGCGTTTGAAAGAAAAGCAAGAATAAAATACGTCGGTAGATAGTAAATTTCTGTAAAGTGAGATTTTTTTTGGTGCTATTTCCCTTATTCTGGGGGTGCTGAACACGAACCCACCTGCTACCATATTTCTTAATGACATCTTTAGCCGTTGCCAAGGGAACAAATTATTTTCTTTAAGAGAACATGTATTCGTCATTAAACATCATAAAAACATGCTATAAAACACGAAAATCAGTCAATATAAACATATCGCTTCAATCAAATTATAAATCACAATTTCCGACTGTTACGGCTCCCTCATAGCAATGACCGTTGCCATGGTAACAGCTATTTTCTTTTAAGAAAATGCTTTTTTCCTTAAAAAGCATGTAAACATGAAAAGTTTGAGTAGCATACTCATTACAAATTATTTGATAATTATCAGTTTTTTTCACTATGTTCATTCCACATTATGTTGCTATGGCAACAACATGATTTTTTTTTTCCCAGAAAGGAGTAGTATGTCCTTAAAAGGAAAAAAAAATGATGTTGAATTTTCGTAGTGTATAATTTTTTCGGCTCTTTTTTCTATTTTGGGAATGCTGAAAATTGTCAATTAATAACATTACACCACTTAGCTACCTCACAAAGACGTATTATCTACTCTTCCAATTTTGACTGGGAAAGTATGAAATAAACGTGACCCGCTACAACAAAAGGATTCTAAAGTCGCTGACAGCTGAGCCGAGAAAATCGAGTTTGAAGTCACATCATCAAAATTGGTCAAAACAATCGGATTTCTGTTTTTGGCATAATTTTGTAGTCTAATGTCTTGTCTATCATCTGCCAAAATTTTGAAGCTAAATGATCAAAGGAAAGGCAAGAAACCACCGTTTTTTGGGCCATGATTTTCCGACTTTCAACGTAACAGAAACGTGTCTGAAGATTTGGATTTAGCGCCGCAGCTAGACTCCGCCCCTGGCAACGAGGGAGTGATCTTATTGGTCAGTGCGTGGCATCCTGATCACTGATTGGTCATGCGTAAACCGCTGGCGCTGTTGAATGAACATCGCGGAGGTCGCGAGAAGCATGCCTTCTATTGTCAGGCGGTGAAAACTGTCTCGCCTCCTCTTGATCATGATAGTGGCGGAAAGAAAACTTTGAAGGCGTTTTTCTCGAAATTCTAATTTCCTCAACCACTTGACATGTGCTAATACAATCATCGATGTCTCCGCAACCGAGTACTTTTATGAGTTGTACCATATAAAATTAAAGTAGAAGAGTAACTGAATAATGTCATGCCATTTTCAGAAAATTGTCCTCCCCCGACTTTCGGATCCTTTTGTTGTAGCGGATCACAAATTAGTGTTATCTGCTAAAATCTTGAATTTAAAGAAATAGTTGAATTAGGCAAATCATTGATATAAATAAGAAGCAGTGTTGGGCCCAACACAGATATATGAGGAACCCCACAAATAATAAGTCGTTTGGGAAACATTTTCCCATCATAACTAACAAATTGATATCTATTGCTCAAATAGCTTCGGAACCACTGGAGAGGTGTGCTTCTGACTCCATATTGTTTTAATTCACTGCATAATACATCATGACTTATTTTATCAAATGCTATCCGGATATCGATAAACACTCCTAGTGTTACTCTACCTTCATCTACGGACTCTAACATCTTATTAGCTAAACTAACAAGAGACAGCTTTGTACTTTATTTTTTTTTACGAAAACCATACTGTTCATCATCAAACAAATTATTATTCTCAAAGAAATTTAGCAACCTTTGATAAACTAATTTCTCAAATATGTTCTCTATTTATGGTAAAACCGATATTGCCTGCTAGTTACGAGGAACATCCTTTTCACTTTTTTCTTATAAATAGGCGTACTTTTTTGCAATCTTCATAGCATCCGGAAAAATTCCTTCGATCAATAACTTATTAAATACATTAGACAATGGAAGGGCAGTTATATCTGCGCTATCTTTTTTTACAATCGAGCCGGAATACTATCAAATCCGAATGCGTTACTTGCGTCTAAATAAACTAACTGATCTCTGAACTAACTGAACTTCAAACTGTGTTACTGGTTTCCAAAAAAAAAAAAAAAAGAAAAAAAAAGGTGTCCGATCCTCTCCTGAGAGATACTCTTGAATAAAATGTGTTGCTGCAATTTATATTTGTAATCTTCCCAGTTAACTCTTGTTCAACATTTACCAATAGGTTCCGTTAGGGTTGTCAGAACCTTTTCATTGCCATTATTTTCTACACGCAGCTGCTTCTCCATGTACTGGGACTTTGACTTGCTTCTACCATCTAACAATTCGTTAATTGATTTCCATATTAGGCTTGCATTCTTCTTCTGACTTTCAAACATATTGCTATGATAATTCCTTTTAGCATTTCTCAGGACAGAGGTAACAACGTTTCTGTAACGGTTATTTATTAACATATCATTCATCTTTATATTCAGATACAAAAATGTTCTTAAACAACCTACTTTTAACTTTAATTGACTTCTTATGTGCCTTGTTTGGTTATCCATGTTTTCGTTTTTGCCGTTGCTTACCAACCTATTACTTTTCTGTACAAAAGAAGCACGTACATTACATAGCTTCATAAATGAATACCTGAATCGCATAAACAAAAGGTGTGTAAAAATTTATCGCAATCACGAGTGTTCTCCGATCATAATATCCAGCTGTTCAAACAAAGTTTATCCGAAATTGACTGGAATGAAGTTTTTGACTCTACTGATCCGAATGATGCGTATGATAGATTTATGAATATTTTGATACCCTTATATCACTTGCATTTCCCTTTGAGAAATCAAAGAGGAAACTACAAAACAGTTCCGCGCTCACCTTGGATAACAAAAGCTTTACTTAGATCCATAAACAGGAAAAATACTTTGTTTTACAGATATAAATCACGTAATACAGCTTTGAATTAATCAAAGTACATTAAATATCGGAATACTCTTACCTCCCTGTTGCGTAAAGCAAAAAAAAAAAAAAGATTATTTTTGTTCTTTGTTTGAACAGCACAAGTCAGACGCAAAATCTACTTGGCATGTAATAGTGTTATTCACAAACGTGTAAATAAGGGTATTATTGATAATATCCTTTGTGAAGGGAAGAATGTAACAGATGATGTGGAAATTTATGGAAGCATTCAACTCTTTTTTTGTTAATATTGGTCCGAATCTGGCCCGCAATAAATGAAGGGTTTGTTTGCAAAAACCGATAAGTCCATTTTTGAAGATTTTGAAGTACGATCTCTGTCATGAAGTACAAAATAATACCTTTTAAATGATATATTGGTCACTACATATAATGGTATATTTTTGAAGTTATGGTCAAAAGAAGCAAAAAAATTCTTATTATTCTCTTTATTTTTCTTGACCTTTAATCGCAAATATCTCCATTTGGCAAATATGGACTTATCTTTTTTTGCAAACAAACTCTTCGTTTCTTCTGTACACAGACCCTTTCTTTTTTATATACTAAATTCTAATCCACAGTCTTTATTTTTTCTCCCAGTACTTGAAATAGAGGTCTTAGATATTGTCAATTCTTTTGGCCCCAAGAAGAGTACATGTCACGATGGGAATTCTAATCACCTCATGAAATGTGTTGTGAATGAAATACTATCACCATTAGTTCACATTTTGAATTTATCTTTATTAACAGGTATTGTACCCACTAAAATGAAAATTGTTAAATTTATCCCAATTTATAAGAGAGGCAGAGAGGATGAGTTAGGAAATTATCGACCAATATCGCTTCTGTCCTCCTTTTCTAAATTACTTGAGAAGGTGGTTTATAATCGTTTAATCAAATTTGTAAACGAATGTGATATTTTAGCTGATAATCAATTCGGGTTCCGGAAAAAACATGCAACCACCCATGCTATATTGCTACTGGTTGAGAAAGTTGTAAGAGCTATAGACACAAAGTCGCATACAGTCGGTCTCTTTCTGGACTACTCCAAGGCCTTTGACACAATAGATCACGAAATTCTTTTGTATAAACTAAATCATTACGGTATTCGTGAAAAGGCCTTGGAGTGGTTCAGAAGTTATCTTACCGGTCGAATTCAATTTGTTTCAGTAAATAATCATGACTCTGAAATAAACTTGATTTGTTGTGGTGTTCCACAGGGCTCCCTCTTAGGTCCTCTTTTATTCATTTTATATATCAATGACTTCCGGAACTCATCCTCTCTGCTGTATTTTCTTCTGTTCGCAGATGATACAAGTCTCTTTTATTCTCACTCAGATCCTTATGTTTTGCTCGATTCTTTGAATAATGAACTTAAGCTGGTATTCGAGTGGATTCAGGCAAATAAATTGTCGCTTAACATAAATAAGACTAATTATATGGTTTTCAGTAACACAATAAAATCTCTTCCAGGTTTAGTTTTAGTGAACGGTTTACAGTTAAACCAAATAGATTCAACAAAATTTTTAGGTATTCATATTGACAGTAACCTTTCATGGAAGGTACATGTTGATTATTTCTGCAAATTGTTGTGCAAGAATGTTGGAGTTATTCACAAACTGAAATACCTCTTCCCAAAGCCAATATTGCATTCTCTTTATACAGCTCTATTATTACCTTACTTGAATTACGGAATATTAGCCTGGGGGAATTGCTCAAAGACTAAAATCGATTCGTTGTTATTTTTGATTCAGAAAAAGGCCTTGCGGATTATTAATCGTGCACATTTTTTTGATCACAGTAATGAATTGTTTGTTTCAAGTAAATTGTTAAAAATTTCTGATTTGTATTTGTATCATGTTGGAATTTTTATGTATAAGTTGAATACTGGTGATCTTCCTAGTATATTCTCCTCAATGTTTGTTAAAAACAGTGATATCCATACTTACCCTACAAAACACAGTGAATCCTATCATTTTTCCCCTGTTCGTACAGTTTTAGCCCTTAAGACAATTACATCGACCGGCCCTTCTTTCTGGAATGAGATAGATCCGGTGCGGTTGCAATCAAGTTCTTTAAGTTCCTTTAAGCAAAATCTCAAAGCCAATTTACTAAAATCCTACCTTTAATTATTTTGCCGTAATCATTTGAAAAATTTCTGCATACTCAAATGATGCCTCGCTCGGATGACTTCATTAGTTTGATCAACTTGCTACTTTTCTAAGCATTGATACCATAAGTTTAATCATAAACATCATACAATACTTTGTACATTCCGTAAACTTTATAATATTCTCGATATCTTGTATTTTTGCATGTTACGTCACTTTTGACATTGATATACTGTACTAAAAGCCTATATTATATTTTTGGAACCCACATCCTACAAGCTTTGCTTTTTAGTGGGTTCCTCATATTTCACGTCAATTATACGTCCTTATACATTTGTGCAATTTTGGTTCAAACTGACCATTGTGTTAAAAACATTTCTTTTTCAAAAATCAAATGGAATATAAAACTTGTATGAAATGTGGAATATGGAACATGAATTAAAAAAAAATATGTTTTCAAAAAAAAAAAAAAAAAAAAAACATATATGCCCCATTTACATTATTAGTTCTATAGACTAGTTCCCAGTTCTCCGATCATAAATTGTCGCGAAAAATATTCACAATGTAATCCTTAAAACTCCTAGAGAGTGTATGCTGCTGGTTTACCCTCTTACACAAATTTCGCACTAGAATTGCAAAAACAGGTAAACGAGCTGTGAGATCAGTAAGAATGGTTCCAGCGTGAATCTAATTTTCAACCATGTTCGTATAAATAATTATGTTCTATTAGGGCCGATGATGAATTAGTAATCCTCGTGTCTGTACTAAAATGATCTGGGACAAAAGAACACAACGAAGTGCTATTAAGAATGTTTCTTGAACATTATTGCAAGCATTAATATCAATATTAAAGTGCAGCTCAATTCTATATAGTCCTACACATGCAAACACAAAACAATCTTCACAGAAAATCCAAAACGCAAACAGGAAATCGCTTTATCCATCGATATTAACACACACACAAGCTTGTATTTCCGTAGAAGCGAAGCAACAGAGGTCCATAATGTGCTACGGACATGGTTACCAACCAGTTTTTACCTATCTATAGTTTTCTTAATATTTTTAAGGACTGGAAGTGTACAGTGTATTTGAGGTATAGTTATTACAGTAAGCCACAATATTGGACAAAATTGGCACTCGGTATTGAAAGGCTAATAAAACAAAACTCTCTGCTTTGAGGAGATTTCATAACTGGGAAGCAAATATTAAAAATCTGGTTGGATATGTAGTGTGTACAACTGCTTCTAATGAGCCCGTAATAAACAGAAAGACTAACGTCCCCAAATGACTAAACAACCACAATTATTGTTAGCTATTGAACTATTTTTATAATTCTGACACTTCATAAACGTTTCAGATCAATACGTGAACACATTCACGAAATTGAACTGCTCCACGCCTTCAAATAAAGTATTGCGTTCTTCGCCGTCCTTTCGCAACAACAGAAATGACACTAAAGTAGGATAAGGTGCTAGTCGTAGGTATAACAGCTTCATGATGTTGTTGGTTATCACTATAAAGAAGGGTCCGCGAAAGTGACGAACAACGCACCACGAAACTCCGTGGGCAGCGACGTCGAACAGCACGCGGACATCGGAGTGCCCTGTCCGAAATTCCACGCGATCTCTGAGAGGCGTGCACCAGTAGTACTCTGCACCTGTGTTGTTGTCCACAGAAATTCACTGCTTGTTGAAGCAAATTGTTTTATGTATTGAGAAATGTGCACATTTCAGAATGAGGGAGGCAGCGCAACGTTTTTTATGAGATACTGTAGTCCAACAATTTTGTTTGTAACCCTACGTTTCTAAATGAATCAGTGTGGGTTGCTATTTTGTTAGGTAGGGGATAAATAACAACATTCAAGAGGAGTAGCCCAAAAAGTTGTATTTATCTATGTATTTTATCTATCTACATGAGATTTATTTTCTTTTTCCTTTTTTTTTTTTTTTTGCATTGGGGTCTGCGTGAACTGTTTGGAAAAAGCTTTTTGTGTTCTTGTCCTTTGGTTTTAGTGCAGTTTTTCGATTAAGCGTGTTTGTGTTTGTGTGTGTGTGTGGGGGGGGGGGGGGGGGGGGGTCTTCACCCGTAACGGTTCCACTGCCCTGCAATTTAAGTGTCCCTCTCATATCTTGTGAATTTATTGCAGCAGTACACGTTGACCAAACATCTGAAGGTAATCGAGAAAAGATCGCTTACAATTGTCCTTTCCTTTCACCGTGTGTGATAACCACTAGGTCGCGTACAATGGTTGGTACTGAGTATTCCACAACAGTCTCTGATTGACTGTTTGATATCATTCTGATCACAATGTTATAACTGCGGTCTTTTTCAGCCTTCGAGTTTGTTTTTAAATCGTCCATTAAATCGCACACACACTCATAGTTTCCAATTGAATGGCGGAATAGAATGAGAACATTGATTTGTAATTGCGAGTATAAACACACATGATATGTTGCTCGTATAATTAAAAAAAAAAAGGAAAATGGATCCTGTGGTAGCATCAGTCAAAGCAAAGTCTTTAAAGGGGATGGCTAGTAACTGAACACTGGGAATCAGTGGGAATGCTGGGGGATGATTGTTCCAATTCTTGTGGGATCCATTTAAGAGTACATTATACATCCATTGTTGTGTGAAGATTATTTGCTTCAGAATTGTCTCATATTCAAGTAATGTGCAGTTTAATGCTTCCAGGTTAGCATGCCTGTACAGTGACGGGGCATTAAACTGTATATGACTTGAATATGAGACCGTTCGGACGCAAATAATTTTCACACAACATATAGATAATGCACTCTTAAATGAATCCCACAAGAATTGGAACAATCATCCCCCAGCATTCCCACTGATTCCCCCTGATCAGTTACTAGGCATCCCCTTTAAAGATTATTCGGAAGCTCCTTACGTTCGAAATTAATCTGTGCGTTCCGTGGGAGATGTTCTCTTAAGTTGATCACGTTCTTGGCCCGTCCATCAAAGCTTACTTTTATGACCGTGTTTTCATCCAGAATCAGATACACCAGTCTGTGCATACAAGAAATAAGAAAGGAATATATATATATATATATATATATATATATATATATATATTAATATGTTTATATGATTATATATTTATCATGCTTCAAAAAGCCGTTTAATTTTCAACGGATGTAGCGCCTTTTCTTTGAAAGCTCTCCATATATATATATATATATATATATATATATATATATGTATATATATATATATATATATATATATATGTGTGTGTGTGTGCAGCAACTAAACAGCAAGAAGAAGGATTCTCAAGAACGCAATTAGTTGTTCCAACAAAGGCTTTTTTAAACAAAATTTCTGCCCTCCTCAGGCTTGTTTTGGCGCATTCCTAAATTTTTTGATAGGGAGCTTCTAAAATTATCCCAAAGTTACCTGTTCTTTGTGTCAAGATGCATTGTTGTGCTTACAGCGAAATGACGGAGCCTTATGATAATCATTATTGGACCCCTGCTCATACCAGTGCGCAAAACTGTCAAGGTATTTCCGATTTCGTCGTAGTTCAGCAAGTAAAGTTTGTGATCAGAATGGTCAAGGGAGAGGGACAGTCCTTTACCAGGCAAACCTGAAAGAAAGAAAAAAAAAACAATATTTTGATTAGCAAACCAGGAAAAAAGAAAGCATGCAAATGTTAATGATGATTAATTAAAAGATTTTTTTTTTCGTTTTAATCATTTTTGATTGGCTACGAATGTGACTAATTTGAATAAGAATAGAAAGTTTTCACACAATCCTGGCCATTTGTGACACAACGCCAATACAACACATTTTCCGTATAACATACTGTAAGTCAATCTCGGGCAATTTTGCATTAATGGGGTACTTACATACGTCATACATAACATATCTAAATGAAAAGAAAATCCTTAAATGTATAAAGTAATATGATTTATTTGTCTAAACAGGGGCTGTTGCATTACAAAATTCAAAACTTTGACGTGCACACTTGCAATTTCCCCTTACTTCCAATGATGCTGGTGGTTTTGCCGAGAAGAAACTCTCTTAAGATCGAATTTGTTTCTTCTTGAACCCAGTACACAGCCTTCTCAACAGGGTGAAAATTCAGTACAGTGGGAGTCGGTGAGGGTGATTCCCATCTATATGATCTTGTGTTGAAAGGGTGTTTCTTATCGTTCCGTACACTCTGAAGTCAGCTACGAAAAATAAATTGGCTCTCGAGATGACTGCAAAAGAGCGCTCCACCAGTGGGGTATCTGAAACAAAATTGTGCATAATGGCTTGACTCGT
This sequence comes from Diadema setosum, assembly GCF_964275005.1. Classification (NCBI taxonomy): domain Eukaryota; kingdom Metazoa; phylum Echinodermata; class Echinoidea; order Diadematoida; family Diadematidae; genus Diadema; species Diadema setosum. Next base: position 3,225,258 of record NC_092694.1, on the reverse strand, counting down.
TACCTACATCCACTGAAGTAGATAGTCTTAAGAATAGATGTCCATGTCAAAATGATCTATGCTCAACATTAAAATGTTGAAGTTACCCACAATACTTTGCTGCTAGAATGATAGATAGGAAGTAGCTTCAAAATGTTTGTCTTTCCGCAAAAGACTCTTGAGAAAGAATTGTTATTGTTCATTTACAAATGTCTTTATCCACGTTACTAACATCGGTTTCTTAGTTATTCCGTCTTTGTAACAAGATAGAAAACCCCCATTGAGAACCCGTCAGAGTGTTTCCGTGACTGCCTATTTGCCATACGATTTAACGACGCCACAAGTGTTTCAAATGATTATATTTTCACGACAGCCTATGCGTACATGAAAAAAAAAAAAATAATGGCGATACTGTGAGCCACTTCCAAGATGTATGGAGAAAGAAGTGAAATCTAGCATTTAGCATTTCACTTGGCTTTTGACCTTTTGGCAAAAGCAAACAAACAAACAAACAAACAAACAAAAAAACAATCTTTCTCGGAGTATCTCTATTAGGTACTACATAAAGGGGTCCAGGCATTAATTTCCTTAACATGTGCATGTATATACACGCATTGCTTTTGTTTTTATTGTGCACATAACTACTTTTGATTAATCTTGTTCCGAATAAATTGAATTGAATTGAATTGAACTGAATTGAATGTATTCATTAATTTTCAAGAAAAGACATTATAAGGCATTGCATAGATATATTGGAAATAGCGAAATTTCCAGGATTTGACCTTGACCTTTGACACTTGATCGTTTGACTCCGTGACCCTCAAAATTCCCAAGATAATCACTGTTAGGTAGTACATGCATATATGACCCTGCATCACGAAACCAACAAAAAGTAGCGGAGCATAGATTTTCAGGAGCAGATTCTGAAAGACCAGAATCTAAGCTTTAAAATGATGTATTACTCAATTGAAATGTACTCTCCTAACCTATCTAAATATTGGAAAGAAAGCCCACACTCTGGAAAAATGTGAACCAAGAAAAGAGTCTCTGAAGAACAGGATTTATTCAAGTGCGTAATCCTCACCAAACCGACGTAGCTGCGGGATGAATGGGACAAATAACAGGATATAAACCAACGGAGCAAAAGCAATGAAGAGATTATCAGATAAGGCTGAATTAAAGATGCTCTATTATCATATTCTGTACATGATTACTGCCAACTGTCAAACCAGTAGTGCCATTCTTTTAAAAGTTATACTTGAAGGCGAAGAGTGTGCAAAGGGTTATCAAGAAATGAATAAGGGACCTCTAAATCTAACCTCATCTCACAACTCTACAAAAAAGACAAACAAACAAACAAAGCAAAGATCTATAGAAAAACTGCTGAAAATGCACTTTCCCATACATTTTATGATCCCAAACTTTAAAATAAAGTATAGAAGACGGGTAGCTCTTTCAAAAAATATGAAAAACCCAATATTGACTTAATTGGTTAACCTATTTCACCTTTTTTTTTTTTTTTTGAGTCCTCACGTTAAATCAAGGGGTACGAATTTTGGTTCGTTTTTGTGATGCGTGGTTGTTACCGCACAAATCGTCGCCCCGTCACAATTTGTGACGGAGTTGGCGGCACAATATTGTCGCCTGGTGACAATTTGTGATGCTTGTGCAGTTCCCAATTTTTTGACCTCGATGGCGACAATTATATGTGCTGGCAAAATGACAGGTATCTGCCCAAATTGTCGTCGGCCATGCACTATGAATTGTGTGGTCGGGGACTCGGGGTGGTTGCTCCATGGACCGGTGTTATGCTTAGGTGGGGGTGGGTATGACTGATAAATTATGCGTATGTGTGTGGAGGGCTGCATGGTATGTGTTGTGTATGATTTGTAGGTGCGTATTATGTGACTTGTGTATGCGTTTGCGCATAGCTGTGTGAGTGTGTGTGTGTGTGAGAGAGAGAGTTTGGAGTATGATAATACAATGATTATAAGGAAACTGTATATTATTGTATGGTGATTGTATAGTGGTAGTGGCCTGTTTGTCTGTGGGATGTGTGACTGTGTGCGTACGTGTGTATGTTTGTGTGTGTATTTTGATGTTTGTGGGAACGAACTTTTTGGGAGGCAGCAGGGTCTACTGTGGCAATGACAATGTTTTAAACGTGTATGAGCACGTGTTTGTATAGTTTACAGCGGCGTTGATTTCAAAATAGGGAATAGTGTGTCAGTTTCAGCGGTGAGAGACCGAATGAAAAGACATACGAGGGAGGTACCCTCCCTAAATGTTATATTTCGTTGTTCATTTTTGTTTTCTTCACTGCATTAATATTCTTCCATCAGTGCTAACCTTAACTTCCATATCACTATTCTTTGTCTCAGAGTAAGTTTGGCATGCTTAATGCATGAGCGAATGATTTCGACACGCCAAACTAATTTCTCAATCGTTAGTTACTTTTAGCACAAGCGAACTGACATAGGCACCAACAAACTGCCAACAAACACACAAAAAACAACACTCAAACAAATCCTCATAATGCATATAAACCACCTCAACACACATTATTCCATAATATGCAATAACACACACACACAAACGTACACACACACACACACACACGCACGAACGGACACTCAATTATCATGTGCGCGCGCACATACACACCTCCTTGAAACCTCACCGTGACTTTTTACATGACTTGTTTGCATGGATGTAGCCATGTAAGTTATGTGTTGTTATTTCAATGATTGTGTCAAGAATGAATTATTCCCCCCCCAAAAAAAAAAAAAAAAAGAACAAGAAAAATGTGCTTCGAGGGCGGGCGACAATTTGTGCCGTCAGCTCCGTGCACAAATTGTCGCCTGTTTCAGTGGAGCGACAATTTGTGTATGTGCAGCCATCTGCCTCTACTTGTCCTTTTTACGCCACCACCACGAAGAGGTATTATGTGTTCAGGTTGTCCGTCCGTCCTTCCGTCCGTCTTTAATTCCGTCAATGCCACTCAATACTGCTGCTAGGGTATACGTCATAACAGGATTATACTCGCAGTGTAATAACCCACTGCTGAACAGAGACCGGGAGCATTTAGGAACAAAACAGATTTAAACTACGATCGCAGTTACATTTCTGTTCTTTGAATAAAGGGTAGATCAAAACATCTTTTTACTAGACAGGTTTCTTGGTGGATCCATTTGATATATTGGTAGTAGATTTGATCATTGTGGAAGATGTATTTTGAGTTCTTCTGATGACTATGTCATTTTAAGCTTGAAATTGCTAAACATAAATTACCCTTTTCCTCGCATAGAATCCATCGCTTCAAATGCGACGCCGATGTGGAGGTGATTCCTGCTGCCTTTGAAGGAGAGTTCTTCGCCACAAGCTGTACGGTACTTCCATCCACCATTTGCCTCTTACCGCAGATCGTTATTATCTTTTCACACTCCTGCGAGGCTTCTCGGCAATTGGAGATATGAAAAATATGTAAAAATAGTTCACAATATGTAACCGTTGTAACATGTATAAGTCGTAAGAAAAGACGTTGTGAGCGTGCTGAGTGGCAAGGGTATGTGGAAACCGATTCTTTATCAAGTTCAGCGTTTACCTATTTTCCGTAATTATGAATGATTGCGTCAACAATGGTTAAAACCACGACAACGGTGGCAAATAGCTAATGATATCAATGATCACTGATGATAAAAACCTCACAGGTAATACGCCCTGAGGAAAAAGTTTCAAGGGTAAAAATATCAGGGGAAAGAGTTGTCAGAGGTAAGGGAGTCGATGGTAAAACAAAAAAAAAAGTCATGGTGAAAGAGTATAATAAAAGGGAAAAGTGTCAGAGATACAAATTTAAGGGGTAAAAATTTTCATGACAGGAAATGCTTTGCAAGGTAAGAATAACAAGGTAAATTCTCGGATAGATTCAGAGGATAATTGTCAAGAAACAAATTATAAGTAATGAAAGTGCAAAGGACAAAATATCAGAGATGAAAAAAAAAAAAAACACGTCAGAAGTGACACATGTAGTATAAGGTATTCAGATGTATGAATCTAAGATGTGGAAAAAGACTAGAGAAACATTGTATCACCAAACCTCTTTTGAGAAACAAATTTAGTCGGCGCTTTTCAGATTTTACATTTTCCATCATATTACATTGCCTTGCCGAGTGGGCTGAAAGTTAATTGTCAGTAACAACGCACTATATTTCCCCTTTCGAAGATTAATACAATCGTGACAGTTGTAAATGTGCATAGATATGTGTACATTCTGATATTGTGTACAAACGTAATATAGATGAAGCTTTAAGCTTTTCATGCGGCTCCTGTTATCTGTATTCATAATAAGATTGCTATTTTCAGATGCAAGGCAATAGCATATTTTATAGGCTCGTGCTATTTAGATAGTTGCAAAGTGATCCATAAACTGTTTGAGTGCAAACATACGAATTAATTTGTTTGTCTGACATAATCAAGCTGTATAAGACATGCCATCTCCAAGCACTTTTACATAACAAATTCATCTTTAGAGTCACTCCATCCCCTGAAACCAGGTCATTTTGTATGTCATAAAGACAGAAAGGCCAAAGACCGTTTGGGTGCTGTTCGTTATTCCGAAGGTTCGTTGATCCGAAACACACAAATTCCCTATACCTGCACGTTCGTTAATCCGAAAATGTAATAGGTTTCATTCATTAATCCGAACATTTGTGGCGTTATTCCGAAGGTTCGTTATTCCGAAGGTTCGTTGATCCGAAAATGAAATAGGGTTCGCTATTCCGAAGGCCCCTTAATCCGAAAACGAAATAAGGTTCGTTATTCCGAAGGTTCTTTAATCCGAAAATGAAATATGGTTCGTTATTCCGAAGGTTCGTTAAACCGAATATAATATGATAAGGTTCGTTATTCCAAAGGTTCTTTGATCCGAAAATGAAATAGGGTCCGTTTTTCCGAATGTTCGTTAATCAGAAAATGAATAAAGGCTCGTCAATCCAAAAATGAAATGAGGTTCGTAATTCCGAAAATGAAATAAATTCACTGCTTGTAATGACAAATTACGAAGAGTTTGTTTGCGAAAACCGATAAGTCCATATTCGCCAAAGGGAGATATTTGCGATTAAGGGTCACGAAAAATAAAGAAAATAATAAGAAAATATTTGCTTCTTTCGACTATAACTTTGAAAATGTACCTTTATATGTAGTGACCGATATAACATTTAAAAGGTATTATTTTGCACTTCATGACAGAGACCATACTTCAAAATCTTCAAAAATGGACTTATCGGTTTTTGCGAACAAACTCTTCATTACGTTGTCATAAAAAAAAAAAAAAAAATTACTTGGATATTACGCAATGAAAATTCGATATTGTCTCTATGGGGAGGATAATACGCGTGAATATTTTCAGGTAAAGCACGTCGTGTTGCGTGAAGAAGTGGTGTAGATTAAGAATCTTGATTTTAATTCAATTTGAACAATTATTTACCAGAGCGATTGGATTAAGAGCGTAGCGGACTGTGCGATTTCTTTTTTATAGCCTACCTTCAGACACCCTCACATCTGTAATGATTATGATAGTAACGACAATAAGACTAATACCACTTTAATACCGATTTCAGTAACTCATGCATTTTTGGCTCGCTCCTGGTCCGAGCTAAATCAGCCCGCGTCAAACAGTAAAAATTGCTTTCAGTAACTGTAGCAGAGCCGCGCTACTTTTACGATGACCCATTCATAAACTCAGTAAAGTGAAGGATAACTGCCATGGTAACTGAACTCGCGGAAGCTGTGACCTTTGACCTTTGGTCCGCTCCTGGTCCGCTCCTGGTCCGCTCCTGGTCCGAGCCAAGAGGGTTACTGAAAGGGGTATCAGTAACCCTCTTGGCTCGGACCAGGAGCGGACCAAGTCGAAAATTTTGAGTTCATGAATGGGTGGGGGTCAAAGTGGCCGCGCCAGGTGCGGACTATTTTGGCGCTTCTGCAGCAAGCACCACGCGCGGACCAGGCGCGGGCCTGCCGCTGATCCAAGAGTTTCTAAACGATAACAGCTCCAGGCGCGGACCAAAATTGCTTTCACAGTCAAAGGTCGCAGCTTCCGCTGCTTAGCTCCCAAGCGCGCGGCACGCACATCAAATATCGAGCGAAAATGCACTTCCGCTCTGTCCATGACGTGTTCAGTTACCATGGCAGTAATCCTTTACGTTACCGAGTTTATGAATGGGTCATTGTAAAAGTAGCGCGGCTCTGCTATAGTTACTAAACGCAATTGTTACTGTTTTGCGCGGGCTAATTATTTAGCTTCGACCAGGAGCGGGCCAAAAAGGCCACGAGTTACTGAAAGCAGTATAATACAGAGGATGATTATGGACCAGACTAAAAAGTAACATTGATGGTAGTAATGGCAATAATTGTCGATGGTAACAGCAACTTTGATTATTACTAGATTCATAGTGAAAAGCGTTGTTACCGCCGTATCAGCATTTCATATTAATCCGATAATGAAACTATCTGCGGCAGTGGTCTATGGCAAATACCTCCTTTGCAATTACCCCGGACCCTTCCCATAACCCTAATCCAAATTCTGAACCTAATCCTAACCCTAACCCAAATTCTAACCCTAAATCTGACCCTAACCCTAATCTTTACTCTAACCGTATCACTAACCAATATTTCGCTGGGGTATTGTCCGTAGGGAGGGGTAATTGCCCTGATATACAGTGCGGCAGAGCCACCAGGAACTGGCAGGGGAAGGGGGAGGGGGAAGAGAATGAAACGTGATCTTAAATGGATGGTGCAGTTTCGGTTGATGGGGCTTCAGGCTTCCAACGACGTGTTTTTGATGATGGTGATTATGATGATGATGATGATGATGATGATAATGATGATAATGATGATGATGATGATGATGATTGTCACAGGGGACTTTCCTCTGAATGTGGGGAACGAAAGTCCTCCCTGCGACTGGGATCTTTTCTATAGTCAAAGGTTGACTTTCTCTAAATGCAGCAGATTGTTAGCAGACCATTCACTCATTCAACTCTTTCGACTTGTGCAACTACAGTGCCTCGAAAGAAGTAGCCAATCACACAGTGTTCTTACAATATAACAATCAGTAAAATTTATTATCTGGTCTCAAATTGTGGTCGTTTACAATAATAACATATTACAAACTTTAATACAGATATCCAATTCCACTTGTCTTGAGCTTGGTTGCTCTGCTCGTTGGTTTATTCTAGAAGCTCCCGTGCTTGGTTGCTCTAGGTTGTCGACGATGCCCTGCCTGAGGTAGCGGGTCGTCTCCCCTTACTTCTGGTCCTCTCTGGAACCCTAAACGTGGTCCTCGCTGGAACCCTAAACACCCTGTTAATTTAATAACATGATACCTCCCTTATAATTTGTGGTCTTTGGTTATTCCTGATTCTATTCATATAACTTCAACAAAACATATGATTGTATATTCCATCATATTAACATTGATTAGCCACACATAATTTCCATAATAATGTTTCACCATGGATCATTATCTTTCAATGTTGAATAGGGGTGATTAATCAGCCCATTAAAATCTAAGCGTTGCTCTAATTCTCTATTCCTTTCACAATGCAATTAAAATTCGGTTTGACATACAAACATCACACATACAATGCAATATCGGGAATTACATAGGAACTTACAAGGCATAAACGACTTCAATTAAATGATCGTGTACTTACAACAGTTGTTGGTGTTTACACTCGAATCCTCCTAGATTCTCTGCTGGACGGTCAGGCTGTCCAAGCCGAAATGCAACAATCCCTGAATCACACTGATTCCAAATAACACTCTGCTACTCTCTAACTTCGCAATCTCGAAGTAACGTAGCCTGGTCCTGAGTGTTCCGCAAATAATGTGGCATCTGAATTTTATGCCCAATCACTGCATATTTATACATTTGTTGGACCATAGGTCTCCATGTAAAATTAATTAGATGAAGTGACTTCCTAGAAAGTTTTCACAGAAGTCCTGCCCCCTTTTCTTATTGGTTGGCGTTTTCTGTCTGTCAAAACTTTCCTGAGTATCTCATTTTGCATTGGTCAGCCTCTGCTTGACGTCACCACTTCCTGTCTACAGAAACCAAAATTCTTTGAAGTGGTCCTGTTTTGACCTAGCTAGAAACTTGTGTTTGACGTCGTGAATGACGTCCACATACCAGTTAGTATGAGGCATACTACCAGGGATACCCTTTCCTCGTATTTTGACGTCATGTAGGATTTACTCATCCCCAAAACATTTAATTCCAAATCACTCTCTTTTACCTTGATTGTGCATCGCAGCATCTCCTTATATGGTTATTTTGATGCAAGCTTTTGTCTTTAAAGCTGCACTTCTTTTGTAACCATTGCGATAACATCAATTTCTTACATGAGATACCTAATAAACAGTAGTACAATGAGACAAATTATTACGTGACAAATACAAAATATGTCATATCATGACACAACCCCCCATTTCAAGATAGTACTGCTATCTACAATAGTATTTTCACGTATGAAACTAATTTGTCCGTACATATACATGACAATATCAACATTCGATAATCCCCTCGCTATGGGTAAACATGCCCTTCTTACTCTGGACATCGGCTTAGGAAGTCTGCCCCAACGTTATCTGTTCCCTTGACAGCGGTCACGTGGTAGCGGTAGGATTGGAGGGCAAGTGCCCAGCGCAAGACTTGGTTGTTTTGCAACTTAGCCTTGGCAATGTACATGAGGGGACGATGATCCACCTCAAGTTCAAACTCTCTCCCATATAGGTAAACATCGAACTTTTTTACTGCCCATGCAATTGCGAGGCACTCTCGCTCTATGACGGCATACCGTCGCTCTGTGTCTGACAACTTCCGGCTGATGTATGCGATAGGGAACTTCTCTCCCTCTACGCGCTGCATCAGTACTGCGCCGATGCCTACGTCAGACGCGTCGGTCGCAAGTATGAACGGGGATTCATGGTCTGGAAGATGGAGTATGGGGGATGAAGTCAGTCGGGACTTCAGCGTGTTGAACGCCTGCTCTTCCAGGGGTCCCCAGTCTACGCGGTTGGCTCTGTCTTTCTTTGTTAAGTCCGACAGCGGTGCGGCGATAGCTGCGAAGTTCGGTATGAACTTGCGGTAATACCCAGCTAGCCCTAGAAACGCGCGTACCTCCCGCTTTGTTTGCGGCACTTCCGCCTGTAAGATCTGCTCTACTTTCTCAGGGTGAGGCTTCAGCGTGCCGCCACCTACGACATGCCCTAGAAAGTCGAGAGTCTTGAAGCCCACATGACATTTACTTGGCTTCGCGGTCAACCCAGCATCTGCAAGCCTCGAGAGTACAGCTTGCAAGGAATCCAAGTGTTCTTCCCAGGTCTTGGAGAACACAAGGATATCGTCGATGTAGTTCACTACATTGTCGAGTCCAAACAGCACTTCTCGCATCAGCCGTGAGAAGGTAGCTGGTGCATTCACCATACCAAACGGCAGCACGGTGAAGTGAAACAGGCCTTCAGCGGTGACGAATGCTGTTTTCTCCTTATCAGACTCGGCCATGGGTATCTGCCAATACCCCTTGCTGAGGTCGAACTTCGAAAAGTACTTACCTCTTGACAGCTTCGCCAGGAGAGTGTCAGCAATCGGAATAGGTTCTGGATCGAACACAGTTATAGCATTCAATTTGCGGTAGTCGACGCAAAACCTGTTACTTCCGTCCTTCTTTTTCACTAGTACGATCGGTGACGCGTACTTGGATCGTGATTTCTCTATCACGCCCATCTTTAGCATTTCGCTCAATTCTGCTTTTACCGCAGCTTGCATAGATTGTGGTAGGGGATACGGCTTGCTTACCACGGGGTCAGCGGTAGTGAGTGTCACTGAGCATTCCATTGCGTTTGTTCGCCCTGGTACATCGGTTAATTGTGCATCGAACTGATTTAGCAGATCGGCTACCTGCGCTGCTTGTGACTCAGTAAGTTCCGCATCTATCACCACGTCGGCCACGCTCTCATTCTGCGATAAGGCGGGCAGTCCTATGCACGGTCGATCGAGATCGGGTTCGACCTCCTCTTCGACTACGGAGATGGCATTCGCATGGACTTCATTGTCCCTACTTCGCGCACGGTCAACATACTTCTTCAAGAGGTTAACATGGTAGGTCTTGACCTTGCCATTGACCTCCACTCTCACATCACATCGCCCTAGTGTGCCTGTGACCGTATACGGTCCCTGCCATTGCATCAGGAGTTTGCTTGCGCTCGTTGGCCTCATAATGAGCACTTTATCGCCAACCTCAAACTTCCTGTCACGCGCCTTTGCGTCATAGTACTTGGCATATCTTTTCGATGCGCGCTTGAGCTCCTCATGCGCCACTTTGCAAGTCTCCTCGAGTCTCGCTCGCAGGTCCACAACATACTCGTATGTTGTTTTGACCTCTTCGTCGACTGTTTCCGCTTCCCAGATTGTCTTAATCAAGGAGAGAGGTCCACGTACAGTCCTACCATACAGCAGCTCAAACGGACTAAAGCTAAGGCTAGCTTGTGGTACCTCTCTATACGCGAACAACAATGCCGGTAAATAACGGTCCCAATCTTTGGGTCGCTCTGCACTCATTCGTCGCAGCATGGCTTTGAGAGTTCCATTGAATCTCTCAACCAACCCATTGCACATGGGATGGTACGGAGTTGTGTTAAGCTGCTTTACGGACAGCAAACGCCCTAACTCCCTCATTAGCTCAGAAGTGAACTGCGCCCCTCTATCAGAGAGAATCTCGTCTGGCAAACCTAAGCGGCTAAACATCTCGACAAGCGCCTCAGCCACACGCTCGGTTTCAATGCTCGGTAATGCAATAGCTTCGGGATAGCGAGTTGCGTAATCGACCAGCGTCAAAACATACCGATTCCCACGATCGGTCTTGGGGTCAAAAGGTCCTACGAGGTCAATCGCCACGCGCTTGAACGGAGTATCAATGAGCGGCATGCTCGCGATCGGCACGCGACCCACACTCCCCTTATTCACGGTGCGCTGACAGATATCACACGATATGCAATATCGCAGGACGTCATCTCCCATACCTGGCCAATAGAAGCTTTGTTGTAATCGGTCGAGTGTTTTCTGTGTTTTTAGGTGCCCAGACATTATGCCATCATGGGCAAGCGCCATTAATCCATCACGGTATGCGCTCGGTACGGCCAATTGTCGAACTGGCTTGCCATATTCCAATCTTGTAGATTGGAATTCGCGATAGAGCAGGCCTCGATGCACCAGAAACTTGCTCTCATTTCCTTTGCTTGTGGTCGTTTTCTGACCACTCTCTGCTGCTCGCCAAGCCTTCGCAAGCGTCGGGTCAGCCTTTTGCGCTGCTTCATACTCACCTTTACTCGTCGCGAGTGAGAGTGCACTTGCTGTCGGCAGTGGTTTGAGGGGTTTCGCACTTTGCGCTTTCTGGCCACGTGTCTCTACTGCCCCTCCCTCGGATGATGCTACCATCTCTTCTTCATCTACCACTACCTCGTCACTATGGAGTGACCACTGTGGATCGGGATTATTTTGGTCCCTGACCCCGGGAATATTCCCCAAAATGAGCTCATACATTGGGTCTTCCATAACCAGAGCTTCCACTTCCCCAGTGTAGAAAGGCGTGTCTACCCATACCCTAGCAATGGGGAATTCTCTGACAGTCCCGTCTATCAAAACCACCCTCTTGTTCTGCCCTGCAACAATCTGAGGGGTTCTAACAAACACTGACTTAACCACGGCTGTACTACAGCCACTGTCCCTTAGAACGGACACTACATGCCCTCCTACTTTTCCCTGAAGAACAGGCATGTTCACACCTGATGGTCTGACTCCCGAAGAGCATCCTGCCTCGAGAAGGGGTATTTCATCCCCCGAAGCTAGCTTCACATACGAGCCCGGCTGTCTTGCCGTTTCATATCTAACGGTGTTAGCCTCAATACAGGCAGCCCCCTTTCGGTCCTGACTAGTCTTCTCCTCAGACCCCTTCATTTCATCCAAAGCAGCAGCCCGGTTTGGTCTCGGACTATTCGTTTTGGCCTGGCAGTTTCGAGCCAAATGACCTGCCTTCCCACAAACATAACAACCACTTGACCCCTTATTTCCTTGTGGGCCACTGAATTTGGAAGCCAAATGACCCTGACTTTGGCCCTTGTCAGGTCGTTTTTGGTCTTTGTAGGAGTGGTTCTTTTGTTCCTTATGGGGGTGGGCCTGACTGTATTGATCCGCTAGCTTCGTCATTTCATCTAAGTTTGCCGGATGTCTCTCGCGGACAAACTGCTTCAGCTCTTTCGAGCTCCTGGCATAAATTTGATCCATTATCATCAATTGAATTAGGTCATCAAACTCAGCCCTAAAACCAGCTAACTCTAACCAACGCAAGAGATAGCGCTTCAGCCTCTCGGCTAACTGACTGTGAGTCTCGCCAGGCTCTACCTGCGAGCTCCGGAATTTAGCTCTAAATCCCTCTTCGTTTAACTCATACCTTTGGAGTAAGGCGGCCTTTAATTCATCGTAATCATTTGCAAGTTCTGACGGCATTCGGGAATACACTTCCAGGCCTTTGCCCGTCAACAGTGTGCTGAGGGGTAGGGCCCACTGAGTTCTGGCCCATCCCATACTCTCAGCGTATCTCTCAAATCTGCATAGATAGGAATCTAAGTCATCTGTTTTCTCATTGAAGAGAGGTAATTTCACCTTTTTCATGCCATTACTAGGAGACTCATTCCTAGGTCTGGCTGCTGCAATTTGCAGCTCCAGCTCTTTCATTTCTTTCAAATGTTCCCTTTCCTTTTGTCGTTCCTCTCTTTCCTTTTGTCGCTCCTCTCTGAGCTTTTCTTCCTTCAAGTCTAGTTTCTCCTTTTCATCCTTAGCAAAATCGACCAATTCCTTGCCTGTCAGCCCTGCCTCCTTCCCCACTTTTATGAGTTCAGAATACACATCCATTGCAATGTACAGTCACGTTACTATAGCAACAATCACTCCAATGTAATCTGACCTTAAGACACTGGACCTTGAGCCTAACTCTCACTGGTCAGACAAGTGGCCACTGGCGGTCTAACCTTTGGCTTCTTGTTTCGAGTTGTCAGTTGCACATAAGTTGACTGGTCTAGTTATTAACTTTTAACAATTGCTGCCCGGATTCTCCACCAATTCTTGTCACAGGGGACTTTCCTCTGAATGTGGGGAACGAAAGTCCTCCCTGCGACTGGGATCTTTTCTATAGTCAAAGGTTGACTTTCTCTAAATGCAGCAGATTGTTAGCAGACCATTCACTCATTCAACTCTTTCGACTTGTGCAACTACAGTGCCTCGAAAGAAGTAGCCAATCACACAGTGTTCTTACAATATAACAATCAGTAAAATTTATTATCTGGTCTCAAATTGTGGTCGTTTACAATAATAACATATTACAAACTTTAATACAGATATCCAATTCCACTTGTCTTGAGCTTGGTTGCTCTGCTCGTTGGTTTATTCTAGAAGCTCCCGTGCTTGGTTGCTCTAGGTTGTCGACGATGCCCTGCCTGAGGTAGCGGGTCGTCTCCCCTTACTTCTGGTCCTCTCTGGAACCCTAAACGTGGTCCTCGCTGGAACCCTAAACACCCTGTTAATTTAATAACATGATACCTCCCTTATAATTTGTGGTCTTTGGTTATTCCTGATTCTATTCATATAACTTCAACAAAACATATGATTGTATATTCCATCATATTAACATTGATTAGCCACACATAATTTCCATAATAATGTTTCACCATGGATCATTATCTTTCAATGTTGAATAGGGGTGATTAATCAGCCCATTAAAATCTAAGCGTTGCTCTAATTCTCTATTCCTTTCACAATGCAATTAAAATTCGGTTTGACATACAAACATCACACATACAATGCAATATCGGGAATTACATAGGAACTTACAAGGCATAAACGACTTCAATTAAATGATCGTGTACTTACAACAGTTGTTGGTGTTTACACTCGAATCCTCCTAGATTCTCTGCTGGACGGTCAGGCTGTCCAAGCCGAAATGCAACAATCCCTGAATCACACTGATTCCAAATAACACTCTGCTACTCTCTAACTTCGCAATCTCGAAGTAACGTAGCCTGGTCCTGAGTGTTCCGCAAATAATGTGGCATCTGAATTTTATGCCCAATCACTGCATATTTATACATTTGTTGGACCATAGGTCTCCATGTAAAATTAATTAGATGAAGTGACTTCCTAGAAAGTTTTCACAGAAGTCCTGCCCCCTTTTCTTATTGGTTGGCGTTTTCTGTCTGTCAAAACTTTCCTGAGTATCTCATTTTGCATTGGTCAGCCTCTGCTTGACGTCACCACTTCCTGTCTACAGAAACCAAAATTCTTTGAAGTGGTCCTGTTTTGACCTAGCTAGAAACTTGTGTTTGACGTCGTGAATGACGTCCACATACCAGTTAGTATGAGGCATACTACCAGGGATACCCTTTCCTCGTATTTTGACGTCATGTAGGATTTACTCATCCCCAAAACATTTAATTCCAAATCACTCTCTTTTACCTTGATTGTGCATCGCAGCATCTCCTTATATGGTTATTTTGATGCAAGCTTTTGTCTTTAAAGCTGCACTTCTTTTGTAACCATTGCGATAACATCAATTTCTTACATGAGATACCTAATAAACAGTAGTACAATGAGACAAATTATTACGTGACAAATACAAAATATGTCATATCATGACAATGATGATGATGATGACGTGTGTGTCTGTGTGTCTGTGTGTGTGTGTGTGTGTGTGTGTGTGTGTGAAGAGAAACCTCTTATGAAACATGGAAGAGCATAACTCGTAGGAGGAATTCAAAGTTTATTTGATGAAAATTGGTTTTGAAATGGCTGAGATATTCAAAAATAAGGCAATCCTAATAAAAGATGGGACCCACCTTTTGTTGAGATCGCTTTGTTTAACAAAGTACACCTACAATTATTACATGTACAAAATCGGGTTTTACACAGAAAAGTTGCAGTGTCTTTTCGTATACACATGAAGTTTTATACATACATTTAGGCCTATACATGCATTTCTTCTAAGAAAACAAACAATTACACGCACATGTAAAAGGCGTAGAGCTAATAAAGTCAAGGGGATAGAAAGAAATGAAGAGTTTGTTTGCAAGAACCGATAAGTCCATTTTTGACAAATGGAGATATTTGCGATTAAAGGTCAAGAGAAATATAGAGAATGATAAGAATTTTTTTTTGCTTCTTTTGACCATAACTTTAATAATATACCTTTTTATGTAGTGACCAATATATCATTTAAAAGGTATTATTTTGTACTTTATGACAGAGATCGTACTTCAAAATCTTCAAAAATGGACTTATCGGTTTTTGCAAACAAACCCTTCAAATCAAACGAGACGAGAAAATGAAAGAAATGCACTCGCTGTAGCAATAAATGACAGGGAACAAGCTGAAATACAATGTGGGCCTACGTTTCATTCCACTCTTCACAAGAGTTTCACTGTTTCTGATGGCCGTAATAACACAAGAGCGTAGATTGCAATTGTGACCCTGCGCCACAAAACAAACAAAATGTCGCCTGACATGAAATTTTAGTTAAGAACATATTCTGGAAGAGCAGACTTTTAGCTTTAAAATGGTGTATAACTCAAACCAATTTGACTCTCCTAACCTATCTAAATATTGGAAAGAAGGCACACACTCAGGAAAAGTGTGAACTGAGAAAAGAGGCTCCGAAGTACCGTGTCTATTCAAGCGCTTAATCTTTACCAAGCCGTGCTGGCTGTGCGATGAATGGGACAAAAAAGAGGATGTAAACCACCGGAGTAACAACAATAAGCCAGTTCACAGTTAGCACTAGTCTGCAATTACCTCTCCAACCAACCACAGACTTTGCAAAACATGGAATTGTCTTCAAGAGGAGCAGTTGAAAACAGCAATGCAGGCAGTGTTAATTTACATGTCATTGCTGCATGAATGGCTTTTGTTAATGTTGCTAAAAAGAATGCACTTTCACCTGTACATACCAATCTGCACCTGGTTCATTTACAACACAGTTGTCAAGAAGCCCTATCTAGGTTCTGAATACCTCAGTTGCAACACCATTTCAAGAGAAGGTCTGCAATGACCTTTATCTGCACATGCTCAGATCGTAACTGTGAACTGGCTTATGAAGGGATTATCAGATTAAATTGAAATTGATTATGCCTTATTAAGACATTCTGTCCTTGATTAATTTTCTTTAACTTTCAAAGCAGTAGAGTTATCCCTTCAAAGGTTATAGGACTTGAAAGTGAAGAGTGTGTACAAGGTTTTTAAGAAATGAAAACGGGACTCTAAAGACACACTTGTTCACACTGTTCTGCCAAATAATGTTCCAGAAAAACGGCTAAAAAGCACACTTTCCTGCCCGTTTTACGTTCCCAAATTTTACCATAATGTAGAAGAAGACTTGCTCTTTTAGAAAATATGAAAAAGTCAACATCGGCTCGGTTGACCCTTTTCACCTATATTCAGTCCTCACACAAAATCAGTGTGTGCGACTTTTTGTTCGTTTTGTTCGTGCACGGTCACAATTAGTATCGTGGGCTTGAACCGAATGCAAACGTGCCTATGTAACTTTTTTCAGAATCCTGCGAACGTAATACGACTATTTAAGTCATAGCAAAGGCTTTCATAATGGATTGCTAAAACGCAATTCACTTAACCTTTCGACAGCTAGAAATGATACAAGCACTGGTTTACATTTTGTCAGTTACCATGGCGGCATGAATTCCATGTGTTACCATGTCACACACAAAAACAGTGGAGAACAGCATTTAACTTCTCAATGAATTCATGCAAAAAATAACGTCTTACCTATTATAGTGACTGATTGGTAGGACAAGTTCGATTACATTCCACTCTTCACAGTGAAGCTTATTAAAAGAGATGTACATTTGAAATCTGCTTGTTGAGTATACTTGATTGTTTTTGTTTAATAGCCTTTATTTCTAAGTCCACGCATGTGTTTTTTTTTTCCTGCTTGAGACATGTTGGAGTCGCAGAATATAGTAATCATTTCAAATAATGAATGTATTATCCTGACAATGATGAAGAAGTGAAGAAGGAGTGGGAGGGGCGAGCTCATTCTCCGGAGGAGAAAATACCTCTACTTTCATCATCAGTATACATGTACAAATGAAATTATAAATTACGACGGCATTCTACGTCGCCTAGTGATAAAAGTTTGTATAGAATCGCGTGTATTTCTGTCTGCCTGTTTACATGTGTGTGTGTGTGTGTGTGTGTG
Organism: Diadema setosum; assembly: GCF_964275005.1. Taxonomy (NCBI): domain Eukaryota; kingdom Metazoa; phylum Echinodermata; class Echinoidea; order Diadematoida; family Diadematidae; genus Diadema; species Diadema setosum. The sequence goes on along the minus strand of NC_092694.1, from coordinate 3,207,964 downwards.
TGTGTGTGTGCGTGTGTGTATGTGTGTGTGAATGTGTGCGTATGTGTTTATGTGTCCAAAGAGAGTATGAGTATGCTGGTATCCCCATTTCAAAGTGAACATGCCTCTCCTGAATTGTTATGATGTGGTGATGATGAATTTCAGACTACCGATAAACGTGAGGCTATAATTATCACCTATTAGTAAAGCCTAGGACGAAGATGATGGGGGTGAGAGCGGATAAAATGGGCATTAAAACAGGAATTTTAAAGGTTCTATGTACTTGACCTCAAAACACACACTCACACGTATGCGCACACGTATTAACTAACGCATAGGACAGTATGTTAATTACAACGGGTCTAGGGCAATTACCCCGGACCCTTCCCCTGACCCTAATGCTAGTCCTAATCCTGAACCTAATCCTAACCCTAACCCAAACTCCTAACCCTAAACCTAACCCTTACCCTAATATTTACTCTAACCTTACCATAACCAGTATTTAGCCGGGGTAATTGCCCTCTGGGGGTAATTGCTCGGATTACAACACCACATTTTCTCACTACTTGAATTTTACTCTATTAGGTTTTTCGGAATGTCAGAGCCTTATTTTATTTTTCGGATTCACGAACCTTCATTTTTGGGATCAACGAACCTTTGGAATTACGAACCCTGTTACATTATGGTATTAACGAACCTTCGGAATAACGAATCTTATGTCATTTTCGGATTAACGAATCTTCAGAATAACAAACCTTCGTAATAACGAACCTCTGGATTAACTAACCTTCGTAATGACGGACCTTCGGAATAACGAGCACGAACAACTCTTTTGTTTGCAAGAGTAAAGGCCAGACCCTACTGTGTGCATGGTTTAGTCTGTTATGCATTGATTCTTACAGCTGTGAGGAAAGAACGGAATGTTCCTTTACATAACAATGTCGCCCCATAAAGGGGAAGGCTAGTCTCGGGAAACGATTGATCATTTTTAATTCAATACCCCCCCCCCCCCAAAAAAAAAAAAAAAAAAAAAATGTCAAAGGCTTTTAATACCTCCAACTCTTTTGCTTGCATTAGGCAACGATATGCATTGATTCTTACAGGTGTAATTATAAAGATTGAAATATTGCTGGATTTTTTCTGAGACATTCTGAGACGCCTAGTCGGGGATGCTCTTGGATTTGCATATTAATGTGTGAACACAATGGACAGAACTTGGAGAGAAAGGATACTTGCAGTGATTTACAAAGATCCTCATTTCTCTTTCGCCACTACAACAAATCAGATTGGGTTTTCTGGAGTAATAGTTTGTGACCCTGAAATTGTATTTGGGTTGATTCACTTTTTCTCAAAGTTACTAATTTTGAGGGTCCCAGTGTAATCATTCATTGTTTTATTTATTTATTCATTACAAACAGTCTACACGCGAACGGTGACAAACAGATAATGAGCTATGACGTAGATCCGTCATTTTCATACCACCTATCACAGTGCGTTGAGCGTTAAAGAATAATACATATTCATGATGCAATCACGCGCCGCAAATGCTACGTTGAGCTAATGTATTAATGAAATCTAAATAGTAATAAAGACGCGCGCACCTATTGTCACGTTACAAATTTGCATACGCGCTAAGTCACGATCACGCGTTGACCCGATGCGACCTCGTAAGGCCAAGGATATGACATTTAGCCAATCAGCGTAGCGTATTCAAGTGAGAAGCACGCAACTGCTTAAGTGTATGAACATATTGGTGGGTTATTCACTCGGGGCTAAACTGACATGGTTTATGAATATTGAAAAGGTACCGATGGCGAAGTTTCACGAAATTCCTCCAAACTCAGTATGAATACACGATATATATATATATATATATATATATATATATATATATATATATATATAATATGAGTATTTGCTGCAACTTTAAAAGGGCATTTTACCGGTCTTTTATTTTTTCATATCGTCGGTCGCATTACGAACCGGCGAATGTTCGAATTTGCGCGGAAACATGATTACGAGATAATCGCGTTTAAAGAATCGGGACTTCTTTAAACGTATAAAAACGTGTCTTATAACCGCACATTGATGATGATATTAAGAGAGTGATGAAAGCGGAATTTTCTGCTTTGTCTGATACTAAATATTATTTTGTAGCTGCACCTGGGGCTCTGTGGTAGTGATGCAAAGTGCGTTTGCCGGTTCGTAAAACCCCCCATTTCAGCGTTTTACGTACATCGCGTACTAAAGAGAGGGCATTACGAACCGGCAAATGTATACATTTGCCGGTTCGTAAAGCCCATGCTCAATACGTGTGGACGTAGCGAGTGCGCATTACGAACCGGCAAATGTAACATAAAATGGCGCGTATCATCACACATTCCACACGCTTAGGTGGTACGCGCACAGTGTAATGTATACATTCGCCGCTCTAGGTAGTGGGATTGTGATTCATTCATGTTCATTCATGTTCATTCATGTTAGTTGTATCATAATCATGGATATTAGGAAAGTGTAACAAACACCAGTTATTTTCTCAAACTATACAACCTACCTGTACTTTTACACATTAATTGTTGATGCGAGTAATGTTATCAAACTGTGCAATGGGTTTTTGATTGGATGAGTACCGTTCTATTAAAGCGTGCCTGGTAGTCACTCACTATCTATAAATATTACAAGTGTTAAGTCATTATCAGTATTGAGAGAATACAATTACACCCATACAAACACAAACATACACAAACACACATACACGCACATATACCAGTAAACACACTCGAACCCACACACACAACCTACTTTCTGACACATTAATTGTTGATGCCAGTAATGTTATCAAACTGTGCAATGGGTTTTTATTGACTACTGGATGAGTACTAAAAGTGCGCCTGGTAGTCACTGTCTATAAAAAAGTGTAAATTTTCATTATTGAGAGAATATAATTACACCCATGCAAACACAAACATACACAAACACACACTATACATGCACATATCAGTACACACACTCGAACAAACACACACACACACATACCCCCTTACAAAGCAGTCATAATCACCTTGTTCTCCCAATTCTAGGTATCTGTGTCTCTCTCACTCCTCTTTTTTTTTCTTTTGTTCTTTTTTTTTGTTTTCTATTCACCAGTCCCAAGTTTGTGAAGAATTCTGCATTTTATTAATTCAAAATGCACCATTCCACATGTGTGTTCATAATTACATACAGTAACTACAAAACAAAGCATTCTCCTCAAACTTCCAGATATAACCTGTAAATTCCAAAGTGATTTTTTTTTTTTTGCATTTTCGACAGCTCACAATAATTACATTGCACACTATTATTACAATACATTAAATAACAATTGATACAAAATAAATGTGACATTCTCCATGATACTTCACTATGTAATCTCACTTGGAATGAGAAGTTAGGCATTTGTTGCATTTCAGAATTGTGTTCTGACCACTATAAAAGTGGTGCAATAACATGTACAAAATACAAAATTCTCCCAACACTTCACGAGGTAATCTGACATGTAAATTGGTGAGAAGTTCTGCATTTCCTTGACTTTAATGTATTACAGTAGTACGCGTGTTAGTCACAAATAGTGCAATAACATGATCAAGTGTACCATTCTCCTCACACTTCACAAGGTAATTTTGCCCAGGGTTGAATTAATGAAAGTGATACCCAATGTGTTTATAAACACGAGTCTACAAACTTTAACAGTCTGCCAACTACTGGACTGCTGGGAGGAGAGTAGTGTACGTCATTTGTCTCTTTTTGCTGTCCTTAGGATGGGGGACAACATGACAACATGTTAATAACATGTCTGGCTAGCCATTCTCTTTCTAGGACCAGAATTTTCAAGGCATGATAATATTGTCTGATAGACATTCTGCCATTTTCACTGAGGCAATCATAGCCAAAAGATTGATATGGTTACGTGTTAAATCACATCTTTGATGGTTAAAATGTGTTCTACCATCTACAAATATTTCTGACTTTTTGTAGGCTTCCCCACTGTTCAGCTTTTTTTTTGACAATTCTGTTTTAGATTCCATTAATTTTTTCATGACAACTGAAGATCTATCAGGAATAGAACTGATGTCAGTACCTACATATTCTTCCACATGAAAATCTTCTGGCTTTGCACTGACATCTATCTTCCACTCCCTCAAAAGCCTCAATGGCAGTAGTTTCCAAATTTGCAATGAAGAGACAATAAATGGAATACATACTGGAACACTACACTTTATTTCTATTGTTTATTTTATATTTGAATAAGGTCCTCCCAAAGTGATAAAAATTGGTCGATTTGTGTGAAACTGTGTTGAAATTATTGAAAGCATGTAGCAAATATGTAACACTGAAGATAAAATAATTACCAGAAAGTATTACAAACTTGATCATGCATCAAGTCTATATTTGTACAAGGCACTATGAGCAAGAAATTCACCAATAATTCCCTTTCCTTTCCTTACAAGAAACATGTACAATAGTTTGCCTAAATGGTCTTTATTTTAGGAAAGTTGGTCAACAGTTAGTGCACTACATATAATAATGTAAATACAACCAGATGTATACCAACAAGACTAGATAAAGGGCAGTATAGAATACATACAGCATAATATGAATATGCTGTACTTCCATTACACTTCACAAACAGTTTTCTATTGCTTTCCTGTGTCCGGTTACCATCAAAATCGGTTCTTCAATGTCTGACAGGGACATTGCTTTCTCGAGATTTAACAGTTTTCCATCATCCAGCAAGGTTCAGTATTCTTTGTAATCTGAAATAAGAGTGGAGGACTTAGTCTGCTTTCAAATTGAAATCAGGTACACCTAATGCAAGGAAAACAAATACATAATTTGATGAAACTGCCAAGTCTGGTTGAATAATTGTTACTTCATTTACTGTTTTTTTTTTAACTATTCTTTGCAGAAGACAAACTATTTTCCTTCAATTTTACAGGTTGCCTGCCACAAACTTTTTCTTACAAGAGTGAAGGATAAAAGAAAAAAAAAAAGATAATCAAAGTATTTATCACATGTTTAAATTATTTTACATTTGTTATTGGAAAATTAAGTTTTGGCTCATAATTGCTTTTTTAGGAATTTGCACCACACAGACAGATAATGCAAGAAATACAAACAACAGTTATACAATGCCCTGAACTTCTCAACTCCAGTTGAATTTTCTTCAGCTTCAAAGGTAACATTGCTGCGTTGTTTCTTAGAATGCGGACACCACAGTTGTTTGTAGAGGCTCTGCTTCTGTTGCTGCTGCTGCTTCTAGCAGTGTTGCTAATGTTCCTGGAAGTGCAGATGCTAAAGTTGCAAGTAGAGGCTCTGCTGCTACAGTGGTAAGTAGAGGCTCAGTTGCTACAGTTGTAAGTAGAGGCTCTACCACTGTTGTCGTACTTAGAGGCTCAGCTGCTAGGGCTGTATGTACAGGCTCCGCTGCTGCTGCTGCTGCTGCTGCTGCTTCAAGCGGTGCTGCTGATGTTTCTGGGGATTCAGCTGTCACAAATCGACGTTGAGGCTCTGCTACTGCTGTCGCAAGTAACGATACTGCTGGGGAAGTTGTAAACAATGCATCAATGAAAAAAATTATGTGACCATCCTGTGGGTAGAATCAACAAGAATTATACTAGATATACTTGCAAACATCTATCATGGACACTAGAATCTACAGTGTATTACATGCACATAAAGCAAATTATCAGTAATTGATTTTGTTTTGGGACTGAGAAGAGACGTTGACATAATAAATTGTAAGTAATAATCAATATCAGACTTTTAAAGAAAGGAAGTGGAGAGCTAACAGTCTTCAGCATCCTACAGTCATTACAAACTGCAATTGCGACATTTGTTTTATTCATTACACAGAATTGAACATTTATATTGAAATGGTAATGCAATGAAAGTACATTGTACCTACATGATACTATGCATAAAAATCTCTACATCATTTTAAAATGAAAAAAGACATAATATATCTTGATAAACTTATTGATGTAGAACAAATCAGTAACTATGTATTCAAATTACCTCAGGCAGAAAGAGGAATGCCCTCGTCATCTGACATCCTACGTCCATCCATGGGCATGTTGAAGACTTGAAGCACCCTCCCTTTCCACCAGCCATTTTCACTTCTCATATGTACGCAGGAACCTTGTTTCGGTTTGGTCCGTTGAGCATGATAGAGGTCACTTGAGCTGACAGGATTCATAGAACCATCCCTCTTCCACTTGACAAGAACATCTATGCCTACGGTGGTTCAAAAACACACAAAATTGTATGGACAATTTCAGTGAGAAATTTGACAGTTGTGTCATACACTATGTGATAAAACATTACAAGTACCTGCAGGTTTGAAAAATGTGAAGAAGAGTATTTCTTACAGCTAAAGCACAATTTCAGAAGAAAAAACAAAGTAACATAAGGAAATTCTTTACAGGCAATCACCTACGACATTTTGTGAGACAAAATGAAAATAGCTACAGCCAGCATACCTATTTGAAATGCAAAAAAAAAAAAATTGTCATCAAAGTCTGCTGATCTCTGAAGGGCATAGTAATTCAGGTGCTATTGGTCGAGCTTTTACACCTTGGGGTTGGCAAAGGTAAATAATGATAACTGCTACACATTCTTTGATTAGAAATGTGATGTCTTTCACATCAAAACCTAACAATCTTATACACAGAAGTGTTAGTGCTTGCTTTTTTCTCTTTTAATACATTGAGTAGCAGTCAACATTGATATACATGTATGAAATAATTACAGTAAGGCCATTAGAAACTTCCCCCAAGTATGCTCAAGCAGGTGCCTAGGGAAGAGCTTGTAATATCAACATGAGCCTGTCCTCACCAGGTTAATATCTGCATAAGATACTTGACAGTAGAGTTAGATAAGATCGACATTATAGAAAAGGTATGACTACATTACCTAGTACATTCCAGATATCAAAACAGTGATTTCTGTCAAATGACATGGTATTGTTCAATCATCTATTCCACTGAAAGTAATAAATGACCTATTCCATTCACCGTAAACTGAGAAATGTTTGTGAATACCTGGTTCCCGGTACACTTTATGGTCCACAAGTACCGGTACCATAATCATTTGTTACGAATCAAACTTACCATTATAGGCAGAAGGAAAAACATCCTCATCACCACTACTCTCTGCGGTTGTACGTAGAGGCTCTGCTGCTACAGTCTGAAAGGCTCAGCTGCTACAGTTGAAAGTTAGGATCATGCTGCTACAAATGTAGAGTTTTACAGTAGCATACGTAGACGCTCTGTTGCAATAGTACTGTCGGTAGGCCTACTGTAGTACATAGAGGCTTCGCGACTACAATTGTATGGAGAAGTTCAGCTGCTACAGTTGCACTCTACAGGCTCTGCTAATGCTGCTCCTGCGCCGAGAGGTGCTGCTGATGTTCCTGAGATGCTAGCTGCTACAGTTGTAATGATAGCGGTGCTGCCTTTGTTTGTGGGGACTCGGCTCCTGCTTGTAGTGGCCTGCTGCTCCTAGAATTATCCCCAAGATATAAATAAGGAAAATCATGTCAGTGTTATCAGGGCACAAAATAGAGGATACCGCGGTAACTTATATAGAATAAAAATCCCTGGATATAGGCTTATACTTGTACCGGTACATGAGTGTTAAAAAAAAACTGTGAGTACCGGTATACCGGTAATCAACTTCGTTTAATTTTTCTGAAAGTTCATTGATATCTGTCCCGGTAATCAAAATAAGTAACATACCGGTGAATACAACCTCGATCTAGCCTATAAATTTACTGTTTATGCGGGATTTTAGTTAGACAGTAAAGGCCAGAGCAGCTATTCTTGCATGCTTAAGGAAGCTATATGTAACTTAGCCCGACCAGACGCTGTTAATACGCTACGCGAATACAGCGTCTGACCAGCGAGCGGGCACCTTCAAAGTGGGGAACCACAACACAACTACAAAACTTATGAAAATTTATACGTTCTTTATAAACAGTGTACACGTTACCAAACGTTACTCACGTTAAGTGCATGCTTGTATTACAGAAGGTTCGTAAGTCCATTGAGAGCCCTCGTGATTAGTCCGTGGAACCAAAAAATGATACTTTCTGGCGGATTCCCTAACAGTAACACCGTCGGGGTTCATCGTTGCAGAATTCAAAATGGCGCCTTGATCTCTGCGGAAATCTTTTGCGTGCGTGCGATGCGCTGCTTGAGTGTTGGTGTAGCAGCACGGTCGACAGCGCGACCTTTTGAAAGGGCATTCAGATCATGTGACCTCCCGGATGCGTATTAGAAATGGCCTGGCGTGAAAGACGATGTACCGTTCGTGAACCGTTCACACATGCTGCATATAACCATCATTTTAGGTAAGTTATTAAATCTAAATTTCAATATTCATAGCATAGATATGAAGTCTCATTATCATTTTGTTCGTCAGATGAGTTTGAAGTGACAAAAAAATGATCTAAAGTATCACAATTCAATCCGATCGCATGCGATCGTTGGACCCTCTTCGTGTTTGGAGCTTCGTTGGTACAGCCCTGTCGCGCTACGTATGTACAGCGGCGACTGGGCTGTGTATAGTTATATGTAACTATAACTGACTTAACACTGACGCTAAACAGTCTCATCATGCAATTTCATTCTTACTTAGGGCCTAAATACTATATATTTTTTTTTTAATGCAACAACATGAATCTTTGAAAACAATGATAATCATTTATTACTTTGGGCCTATTTTCAGTTCTACCTGGGTATTTGCAATTGCGCTACACGATATTTTTTTTTCTTCAGTTTATAGATTCTACTATGCTTTAGTTTAAAAAACAATGCATCCGGGTTGTATGGGAGGATTGCTTTATCTCTGACCAAGAATAATCAAGGACCAACTTCGACAAAAATGGTGGCTAGGTGTACGACTGTGTAGGATCTACAACTACAAGGAAATGAAATAGGTTTTACACAGGAAAGCTACTTTTACATGATAATGTCGAGCAATTCTACTTCTCTGATGTAATATTTTATGATTACACATTAACCTGCCCCGATTATCATTACTTTTGTTTTTAAACAGAAGATTAAATAACAAATGAGCAACAAAATGCACCTAGTAGTTACATACCAGCACAATTCCGAGTGCATGGGACTGATGGTGATGACGAGCCCTCGCTCGCGGCCTCGCAAGCTCCTCGATTCGCCCCACATACCTCACGTGTGTTCCGTCTGAACAGGGATTTTACGAACCGGCGTATACGAACATTTGCCGGTTCGTAATGTCACAAATTGCAGCATTTGGACATTTTGAAAATTCGTCACTACCAAAAATACATGTTTTCGTGAATTTTGCGATTTGATATTTTGGGGATAGATAGAGTTTGGTATGGACATTAAAAAAATGGAAAAAAGTGAATTTTGAAAAATTGACCCAAATTCGAACATTCGCCGGTTCGTAATGCGACCGACGATATGTTGTTCTTTTAATTCTAAAAGACCCAGCGGTGCAAACAGAATCAAAATTTCATAACGATTAAGTCCGTAATTTAATGTTAGAAATGGAACTTTTTAGGTGAGAATTATGCTAATGAGCTGACGAGCCCGGATGTTATGATGTCACAGGTGCTCACACCCTTATAAAAAAGTACCATGGTTTTACCATAGTACTTTTACAATGGTAATACCATAGTATTACCATAGGATGGTAAATTGACAGATGAAGGCAGTACATTTACCATGGATTTACCATGGTAAAAATACCATGGTAATACCATAGTATTACCATGTATTACCATGGTTTTACCATAGTACTTTTACAATGGTAATACCATAGTATTACCATAGGATGGTAAATTGACAGATGAAGGCAGTACATTTACCATGGATTTACCATGGTAAAAATACCATGGTAATACCATAGTATTACCATGGTTGTACCACGGTAGTACCATTCATTACCATGGTACTTCCATGCCATGAGTACCATTCTTTCATGGTAGCACTTCCACGGTAGTACCACGGTAGTACCACGGTACATCCACGGTACTACCGCAGTACTTCCACGGTACTACCACGGTAGTACCACGGTACATCCACGGTAGTACCACGGTACTTCCACGGTAGTACCACGGTACATCTCACGGTACTACCACGGTACATCCACGGTACATCCACGGTACATCCAGACGGTAGTACCACGGTTCTTCCATGGTGGTACCACGGTCCTTCCATGCTAGTACCACAGTACTTCAAGTATCACATAGTATCACATCATCCACAGAACTACACTAGTATACTACTAGCACAAAATAATACTTTAAGTTCAACCCACTCACCTCATATCTTATCATATATGCTTTGCATGGCTAATTGTGGTAGCTTGAGAAATGCTCATTATAAGCAATAATCTATGCCATTGCACGTCTGCATGACCTTGTGGAGATCAATATGAAGTAATATGATTTAGTGGGTTTGGTGCTGTTGTATTTCGATGTACTATGAGATACCTAGCAAGTATTAAATGAGTGTGTGATGTCAGATGAAACGTAACCAAAAGTATTGATCACTGACTTCAATAAATTCACACACACACACACCATTCACATGAATGTTTTCTCAGTGCAGCTCAAAGTAAAAAAAAAAAAAAAAAAACAACTAAAATCCAAGGACTCCACATGCCCATTCACCCCACACTTTTGATCACGGGATTCACAGGTAGATTTCTAGGCTTTACACTAAATGTTACACCACGCAAACGAAGGCTTTGGTACTGGTCGGTATACTGTTCAAGATATCTGGCTTAAACCATTTTTATTTATGAGGCATCAGCCATCAAAAATAAATCCAGAGAAAACACAGCGTGTCTACAGTTAGTTCTTAAATTGTGGTTGACAAGTAAGCTGTGGCTCTGTTTATATAGCGGAAGGCCGCCGCTTAACCTTAAAGGGCGGGTCTTTTAATTTTATAATGCATGATCATATGAAAATACTGTGTCAATACTATTAGAAATCACATATACTTTTCTTCAAAGAGATCTGTGAACTTCAAAAAACTCAGTTGAAATCGCCTAAATCGCTCATTTTTCGGGTAGTCGGGAACGCCCCCAGAAAAAGCAAGGACCGGTCACGTGCCTTGTCAGGTGACACTGTGACGCACCAACAGGAACTCATAGTGCGACTCTCTCGCCTAAACTGTACTTCACAGTGCAGAGATCTTGTGTACCGGGGTATTTGTAGGAAAGTTGGAGAAAGTATTTCAAGAAAATGCCGAGGAAGTGTGCCGTCATTACCGCAGCAAAGACACAAAAGATGGGGTGTAAGTCTGCACAACTTCCCTAAAGATGACGCTACTCGAAAAAATTGGGTACGTTGAGAATCATTTGCTGACGCGAGCCCAGTGGGATAGATGGTCCCTTCTACTACGATGTACATTACTACGCACTAGGTTGTACAGCCTCGTATGGAGTGATCGCTTGTAGTGGATCGAGCTAAGTAGTGCTGTATACTCGGCTAGGATTTGCGCCCAAAAAGAGGATCCTGGAGCCCATAGCTATCCCTGTTATCAAGCTGGGAAATGGAAGCCAAACTCATCGTCAGAGAGCTGAAAAACAAAGCGGATCAGCAGTTCTGAAGCTGGATCAGAGAAAGCGGGTATGTTTTGCCACTGTGTAGACGACTCTTATTATACAGTAGCTATCGTACATGTACCGTAACTATACACAGCCCAGTCGCTGCAATAATCGCGACAGGGTTCGCACGGCGTCTGGTCGGCCTATAATTGCTGTATCACTACTAACAGTTTCACGGTTTCGATAGGTTGATAAGCTCCGTCTGTAGCGTTTTGAGTGGAACATCATTCAATGTCAGTAAAATTAAGATCATGGAGGGATTTTAATGTACTAGTAGTCAAGTTGTGTGCTCATTAAATCGTACTATACTATGAAGTGAACACCTCTAACGTTACATTACTAGACCTAAAATTTATCGAAGATTAGTAAGACATTCACTACAACACAGTTACGTCGGTACCTGCGTGTAGCTATCGATTCTAGATACCACGTAGTACTTGTATGGGCATATGGGGTCAACAGTTACCAACTGAGACCGCGTACCAGCCAGCCAGCCGGGCTGGCTGGCTCTGTATATTTTCATCGCTGCTACATTAGAAGGCTTATCAATCATACATATTCAGTAACAGTTAATTCTATGACTCTGACTTCTGCTATGACAGCCTTGCTTCCCCATTGAGCTCTAAAACTTGTAGCCGAATGGTTGGATGGTGTGTTCCAAAACATATTATTAGATTGTAATTGATCCAGGACTGGCCATTATTGTTTGTCTTCACTTGCCCATTAGGCAAGTGAAATCTTCAATGTCCATTTTTTTTTTCTTGCCCCAAAATGTTGCCTATATTAGTTGACTAATGTAATGCGATTTCATATTTTACATGTGGAAAAAAAAAGTCACTTTCCTATCAGACAAGGAACTTTCTGCAGTCAGTTATTTTCAGTTGTCATCATTACAATTTCACTTGCCCTGGTTATGTGGGGAGGTACCGGTACTAATGGCAGTCATTATTTGTGATTACCGGTATTTGTTTTTCCCAAGAGTTCCTACATGCATCTAGTTAACCACATTCTTGCAGGCCTACATAAACAATAAAAAAAAAATTCAATTCCTCTCTGTGCCATTATTACATGTACTTACAGGGTTCATCTGGCAGCATTGCACTACAGTGTACTACACAAATTCTGACAGGCAGTGAGCTCGATAAGAGGTGCAACAGGAGATCTGCTCTACCGGATTGTGAAGACGAACAATCCTGGCTCTTCTAGCGTGAAGGTTCGTAAAGAACAGCGTAGATATTTTATGCAATATTGGAAGAAAATGAATTCACATTACTCAGAGGAAAATATTAGAATGGCACAATTTGTGAACTACACATCTTATTATTTGTTTGTCTCTGTAGAGGCATGGCTTTCTTGACCACTGAGTACACATAAAATGATCAATTTTAAAAGGTCTAGATATACATTTTCTCTTTTTGGGGGGTGGGGGGGGGGGCAGGTCTTATGCCTGTTCCACTAATCAGAAGTCATAGAAGGGAGGCAGTCAGTTGTCCATTCTGAAGACCAACACTCCACCTGCCATGCTATGACCAATGGCTACTTGTGCATTCTCAAGTCAAGTCTTTGCATTGAGGAGGGCAAACCCCAATTTTTATATGAATTTGCAAAGATTTTTGATGTCATTATCAAAGTGGTGGTGTCTGTTCATGACACCTCAAGAAATGTGTTGCTAAAAACCAGTGCAAACAACTTAATTCCATCTATTTTGTGTGTCCCTTTGTTTCTTTCTGTTGAATTTTCTACAGCACAGGTTATGATGTCCTTTCTGCTGTTGTGGAGTACAATGACAAAACTCCTGCACCCTGCCAGCCTTCAACGCCTCCCCTTGTGAATGCCTTTGAGTATCATCCAAGGGAGGAAGTTATTGAACATCAAAGGAGACAATTTGCACAGTCTGACAAATGATCTGATGGGTTCAGGAATCCTTGCAATTGAGATTGAAGTTCATACAATGTATTCAATACTTGATACTGTGCAAATAGTGTTTAATTGTTGCGGAATGATGTTTCAGAAGACTATTTTCATCTGTTCTTATGTCAGATGGTAGATACAAACACTCAAAATTTTGTTACACATACCCTGCATTCTTATACCTTCTATTCATGAGTGATCACTGTTGTATTGTGTCTGTATAACGTGTATGTTGCATTTCATCACAAACAATATGATGCCAACTTGATATAGTGTTTCAAAGATCATTTATTTGCCAGTTGAATATTGTCCTTTTAATAGCAAAATCACAATTCATTTACAATACAACAGTCATGTGGATACAAAAGGAAAGCTGTATTTTTTTTTGTTGATGTTTGAAGCATACATGGCCATTTTTATGGACAGATGAGCTTCCATGCTAACACAATTCTCTAGAGATATTCAGTGTTGTAATGGTAAGTTTAGAAGATTTCTACATGAATGCTGTCCCACACTATGATTTTACCATTGAATGTTTGCTGTTAAGATTAGAGCTCACTCTTATGATCAAATATTAATATCTTTGACAAGGTAATTTAGAATAAAATGTGTATGCATTATAGAACACAACACACTCAAAAAGAGATGGAGAAAAATATTGTAGTTTTGGGAAGGAATGCAATAATTTACTCTTGGTATATGATTCACAAATTTATGAAAAAGGAGCACAAGATGTGTGTCTGTAAGGCATTAGCATTTTATATAATCTTCATCTGACATGTTGAAGCAGACTGGGGCCCTGTTACTCAAGTTCTGAGACTTGGAATGCCTCCACAAGGGGGGGGGGGGACCAAATTCATAATGCAATGCTAAGTCTAGTTGGGGAATTATTCTGTTGATTTCTATAATGGTTCTCCATACATAATCATTGAAGTCAAGCATTAAAAGTTAAATAAGCATTGTTTTTTTATGAATATGGTGTCAGGTCTCTTTATGAAAGAACAGTTGCAAGGTCACTCAGTTTAAGAAAATTTGGTATGAATTGATCTTGCTATGACTGGGACTCAGAGATTCATAATCATTCATATCACATCTACATGCAGAGGTACTTTTGAAAACGTGCACACAAGCAAACACCCACATGCACATATGCTCACATATACATTCACACATTTTTACACATTTTTAAAATATTGTGTGAAAGATTGAATAACATCACTCACCTGTACTGTTTTGTATATTTACACGTGCAATACATGTATTATGTTATCCTGAATTTGAGTTCTGTAATGTCACTGATAGATTTATGTATGAGGAAAAAAATCACAAAGCTTTTGATTTAATGTTACATGAGAATGTCTCATAGTATTGATATGAAATATACAGTATGTACATATATGTGCAAAAGATAACTCTTCTGGGCTGATTTGATTTCAAATGTGGATGTCACTCATGCATGCTTGACTGATCAGCTGCCATTGTTCCAGTGGAATAAATCCCATTTTGTTCCAACATTAGGATATGGAGATAACACACTGGTAGGGTTTTACAATCTCATTCCTGTAAGTACACTCCCCCATCTTTTCCTCATTCCCTGTGACTAATTTTCTTTAGTCTCCTATCTATACACACATCAACACACACACACACACACACACACACACCCTTTGCCATACTACATACATACCCACAAATACTTTCAATCAGGCATCATTGGAACACTTCCACCAATATCAAATTGCATACAGCTAGATGTACAATTCCATAGAAATCTTACTTAAATACATTGTATGTGCATATCTATGAGGGGATATATCTATCCATTCCATGAAGGGGGCATCAGACAAACATAGGGCAAATATATCAATGATATATTAGTCCTATGTGTGTCTGATGTTGGTGTGTGTTTGTGCATGTTTGTATCTGATATGCCAGGCCTGGATATGCATGAGTGTACTGAGGGTGTGTGTATATGTGTATGTTTTTGCATTTCCATGGGTCTGTATGAAGCTAATCCATTTCTTTTTGTATATAAGGATAAATTTACACTACCGGTACATGTACTGTATTACTACAACTACAAATGTATGTATAGAAAACACAACACACTTTTTTTTCCATTTGCTCACAAAATATAATTAGTGTAATCAGCTGGAAGGAATGTTTGACAAATGTATACTGGTTCATGACAGAACATTACTATATGAGCCAGTTACATTCCAGTTCAATGAGTTCGTAACTAGACTTTGTCCTGTTCTCTAAATAGAGGCTGTGAAGCTATTGCCGGAAAGGCCACAGCATCTTAATTGTATCAGATCATTATCTATTTCTTCTGACCATGACTGACAACATAGCTGTTCAACGTGTCAATTCTACACAATCAAAATTATCTTCACTTGTATGGTTGTGAAAGTGTGATTTTCCAATTGCTAAAACATGCAGTAGGCCTACATTACAAAAGAGAGAGGGAGAGCATAGCAAGAGTAAGAATTGAGACAAGAGTGCATTTGACATGCAGCCGAACCTTGTTATAATGAGGGTCAATGGTACCAGAGATATCACCCCTATATATAAGATCTTGTTATTACTACAGTTTGTCATATCAGTGCTTATAATATTGAGGTTCCACTGAACATGCATCAATAAATTACAACAAAATAATACATGATCATTTGTACAGAGAGGCTGAAGTCCAACAGCATGTTTCCCAGTTGTGTGCCTTGATGAGTGGGTGTTGGAAGCTGCATATCATCAGTATGACCACATAATGGACAAGGTGTCTGACAAAGTATGCATGTGACTTTCGCAATGTACAAACTTATCTGATGCATTTCTACAACCATGTTCCCGTTCAGCAGATCGCAATGTGACAAGTCACATTCTACACCCAATATCAGTGCTGCATCAAATACAGTCTTATTACAGCCTATGCAAAATGAAAACGTGTCACTCTTTCTGATGGATAAGTTTATCACATTTTCCTCACAGCAGACGATGGCAGTAGGACTCTCACATTTTGGCCCACAAATTTCCAGCATCATCTCACCAGTTGCCAGTGTATGCAACATGTCTTGATCACCTGATATAGAAACAAAAGTGAAACGAAATGGAATGCAAAAGGAGTAAAATTTGATAATCCTTTTATATGACATCATGTGTTCATCTAGAAATTTATCTTGAGAATAGGATTTAAATTAGACAATGTGAATGGGACCCAAGGAGTATGGTAGTCATTATTTTGGGTACCTGGTACAACTGTATAATGGCAGCATAAAAAAAAAAAAAATAATAATAATAATAATAATAATAATAGTGTAATAATTGACAGTGCTTATACAGCGCATAACACAAAGTGATAATGTCCCTATGCACTCAAGAAATAAAAAATGAAAAGATTATACAAATATATCCTACAAGGCTACATGTACTTTTGCATTATCTACGCAGACAGGTCCAATATATTTGAATAAATTACTGGAGTGCAGGACTGAAATCACACATGGTGAATTAGATATTGCATTCTTTTGATGGGTGCAATTGCAAATTGGCAGTATAAACAGCATATTGTCAAGGGAATATAAAATGGCAAATTTGCATTATTTCAGAAGAAAAATTGAAAAATTTGACAAACAAACTCACTCATTATCTGTGGCATCCGTTCTGGCACCTTCTCCATACTGTTGAGCATATTGGTGATAAGCAGCTTCCAACACCCATTCACCAAGGCAAACGGTGGAAAATCCTGGGTGTGCTGTTATACAGTTTATTTGAGCATCTGCATGTCGGCCGGTCGTTGTACTACTCGACCTCCTCTAAGACCGGGTCAGCCTTGTGACAGCACAATGACTCCCGTGTTGTAGGCATTGGCACACAGTTCCCACATTGGCACCTGAAGAAAGAAATACAGGTAAATTCAGGTTTACTTGTTGTGTAACTTAATTAGTTTTAGTCATGTAGTACTGAGCTGCCACACAATGATAAATTGAGACCAATCCTTCAAGTTCAACATGCCAACTATTGCCACAGAGATTTACATCTACACCAGCCTCTTCAGTACTTTAGTCTTTAGTGACTTTACTGTCTTGTCCACACATTCCAAATAGCAGTAAGTCAATAAGCAGTAACTAACTGTGGCATTGGTAAAAACCTGTACATTGTAGAGAGTCTAGAGTATTTATATTACAACTTACAAGCAGCAGTTTTGTACTTCCAACATTTGTGACTTATACTTTTTTCTGGCCTATACAGATATACTACTGTTATTACTACTACTACTGTTACTAAGGTTATATAGAATATAGACTCTCAAGTAGATAATTACCAATTGTTATTCCCCAATCTTGCGGGCTCGTTGTCATCACCCCGTCCCCTGAGCTTCCTCACCGCCGACTGCTCCGGGGGCGGGAGGTGCAGCGTCTGGTTCATACTATACGGGAGTAAACCCAATCGCTGTTGAGGCCGACCAACGCCAACGGCTGCTTCTCCTGCTTGATCGGGGATCTTCGTCCTCACCATCTCGCTCGACATCCGACTCTGACTCCCTCTCTGACTCACTCGAAACGGTAGCGGGGCATGAAATGGGCGACTCGATCTCGTCGTCTGAATCCATCATTTATTCACACGTATTTTAGAACTAAAGCTACACAGGTCAGCGACAGAGCTGCTAGCTAGAGCTAAGCTGAGGCGAGCGCTAGCGCTATTTACGATCGATATAACATTCTAACATCTACCTACCTTGGATCGAGATATCGATATAAATTTAGACTGTTAACCAGTGTCCCGTAACAATATGTCGTTACGACCTGCACACGCACTCACCAGTTGCAATGTACATTCAGCAGTTAAGAGGCTGTCACACACGCCTACTTGTCTTGTTTCCTGAAGGAAATGTTTAGTTTTTTCCAAAATGTAAACATGATCTGAAATGACAAATTATTATAGGTAAAATACTCGAAAAATGTCCGAGTCGCCATTAAGTCGCTTCTGGAATGTATAAACAACATATTTAAATCCTTTCTTGGGATGTGCTACTTGCAAAAATTGTGTATTTTGTGATTCAAAAGTAGAAAATCTATCTATCATTGACACGCTAGGGCAATGGTGAGAACTTCTTGCCTTCGCGGGGGGCTTCCTGTTGGTACGTCAAATCGCACTAGCCAATCAGCGGACAATTTTAGGGGGCGTTCCCACATTTGGGTGGTTTTAGAGCGATTTCTGACTACTGGTTACTTTTTAAAATCTAAAAATGTCGAAATCGTGTTAGTGGACCTGTATAGAGTCTTTGTAGCCCCAGTGTTCACCCTAAAAGACCCGCCCTTTAAAACTGGTTGACAAGTATACAGCTGTGGCACTGTTTATATAGCGGAAGGCCGCCGCTTAAACTGTAACATTAACGTACATATGTTCTAATCACAATGGCCGACAAAACTGAGACTAAAACAGTATAGACTAACGTTAGATAGCCTATCCTATACCAGGATACAGACTATTACTGATTACAAATGCTCGCATACGCGTGCGTTAATTCGTATCGAGTAGCAGACGACGCTTAGGCCTAATTTAGCTAGCAGGCGGCGCTTGTGTACTGCTCTATCCATGTAGATATCTCAAATTTCACTAAGCCAAATCGCACCAAAATGACAGGATATACTTCATAGCATATTTCAAAGTATTCTCTTATATTTGAACGAAATCAGTAATCGAGAAGTATCAATATTGACGTCGACTTTCAAGTCGTCACTCAAAAAAAAAAAAAAACTCACTCTTCGCGAGAGATCTTGGCGAACGCAAGATGCACAATCTAGAACTGAAGTTAGCCGACTAGTACTGTGCGAACGGGGAATTTACGCGAGAACTAAACTCAAAAGTGTAATGATTTTTGCGACTTGTGTGATATAGGAAGTACATTTTTCATTCAACTTACCACAAATAATTTGTAAATTTATTTATTGCCCCAGATTACTGAAAGATTTGTCTCATGATATTAAATGGCTAACTTCAGTCTGTGCGTGCGCAGCAGGTAGGTAGGGCCTGGCCGCAATTACTCGTGTTAGTCGTAACATTAGAGCAGATTATTTTTTAGCGACGCCGACAGGAAAGTCGACATCTACACTTACGCTTCCCGACATGTGATTTGTTTCCAATTAACGTGAGCTGTTGGACATGAATCATAAAGTATTTCCTGTGAGTTTGGTGCCATTTGGCAAGGTGAATTTTGAGATATCTACATGGATACGGAAGTACGCTAGCACTATACCTACACCAGCGCTGGGATCGCGAAGCGGCGACACTGTGTTACGTGTTAGAATCTACGTGGTCAGGCCACTCTTCCGAGATATGGGTCCTAACCGTAGGCCTACTGAAACAAACTGTTAGATCTAACATTAGTCCTTGGTGTAACTAACACCACTATGAGATTTATCTCGACTACAAAACATCGGAAATCCATAAAGCAGATACCTTACCTGAAAAATCCAGCACAGGAACAACAGTGCCTGCAGGACAAGGGTCCAGATCTAGATCTGGAGTCTGGACTTTCTTCAAGTTCTGGCAGCAGGGCCAGGGGTATGTAACGTTACGCTGTGCCTTATTAGCGCTGTGCACATAGGGCCTACAGCTGCAATGTCGACGGTGAGTGAGTGTAGGACCTACTCATCAAAACTTGGACTGCCACGTAGAACCTACTCCTTGACTGCTCAGTAGTCCTGGTCCTAGTTCTAGTATTTCAGAGTCTATGTGTACTGGGTACCGTTTTCATCTTACTAAGCGTAAATCGTGCTTGCCGTTGAAGAGAGTCTATCTACATTTGGATTTAGATTCACTCAGCCCTCATCTACGTTAGATAGTTTGAACTGGCGAACCATCGCTCGATCATGATCATCAATGCGTAACGTTACTTACACACAGTCTTCTATGGGCAGCACGTTCGGATAAGGATGCCAATTTCATTTTGCATATCTGGAATTTCCCCACAAGTTTTATCTAAATAAAAAGCTGTTAAAGAGATTGCTTTTAAAGATTAATAGATATTGTTTAACATGTTTATTATAGCTCTATATTGCAATTATACTAAATAACAGCTTTTGCAGTACTTCGTGTGAGATTTCATCAGTAAATTGGCATTATGTAGTTCGTCTTGCTAATGTCGGAGTTGTTCACCAAGAGCACCTGTGACGTAGGCCAAATTGTGTGGATCGTTCCATGGCTTGCTCGTTTTCATTTTTTTCAAAAAATCATTACAGCCTTATCCTGGGTTTTACAATCCTCTCTTTCCAGTAGTAGGCATCAAAAAATGTAGATTAGAATTATCAGACAATTAGAAAATGTCAGTACAGTTTTCTTTTAACGAAGCAGGTGCATTGTACAAATACAACAGGTATGACAGTGAAATAACCCTCCCAAAATGGCCTTCAGGCTCACAGTTGGCACACCGCGCCGTCAATGTAAAATTGCGTGTTGTCGTAGAGCTGATTGCGTTTTAGTGAGAAATGACACCTAATTTTCAACTCGAAAGGTACCGATTTAAAATTTTCACAAAACTCTACAAATGAGGTATGTAGAGCAAGCTTGAAATCTAAATGTGACAGTGCACCTCAAAACCAACATAAAGTCGCACACACTGATTTTGCGTGAGGACTGAAAATAAGTGAAATTGGTCAACCTAGCCGAACTTGACTTTTTCATATTTCCTGAAAGAGCGGGTTTTCTTTTACATTATGCTAAAATTTGATAACATAAAACGGGCAGGAAGGTGTGTTTTTTAGCAGTTTATCTCGAACATTTTTGGTAGAATAGTGTGATTAGGTGTGTCTTTAGAATCCCTTTTTCATTTCTGAAAAACCTTGTCCACACTCTTCACTTTCAACTCTAATAACTTTTGAAAGGATATGGCTACTGCTTTGAAAGTTTGCATGAATTACAGACAGAATGTGTTTATGAGGCATGCTTAATTTCAGATTAATTTGATAATCTCTTCATTGTTGTTACTCTGGTGGTTTACTTCCTGGTTTTTTGTCCCATTCATCGCATAGCCAGCACGGTTTGGTAAAGATTAAGCGCTTGAATAGACACTGTACTTCAGAGCCTCTTTTCTCAGTTCACACTTTTCCTGAGCTGGTGCTTTCTTTCCAATGTTTAGATAGGTTAGGAGAGTCCATTTCATTTGAGTTATACATCATTTCAAAGCTTAAAGTCTGCTCTTTTAGAATATGGTCTTAACTAAAAATTCATGTCCGACGACTTTTTGTTTGTTTTGAGGTGCAGAGTCACAAATTTTCATAAAAACTAGGTGCATTTAAGCAAAAAGACATAATTCTGGGAGGTATGAGTTCGTTAAGTCGAGAGTCCGTGTAAATGTCCTATAATGATTATGCGCTCTGCGCGGTGCATTTTAAACGCTCGTTTCCTATGGAGGATGTCACCGCACTTTTTTTTATGTTATTTATTTATTTATTTGTTCGTTTATTTATTTATTTATTTATTTATTTATTTATTTTATGATGGAGGACATACGGTATAACATTGCTCCAGACCTATGCAGGCAACGCCAAAAACACAACATTAAGATGAATTGTACAGAGGAGAGCAGCGCGATTTGTGATAATGATAGTATGATAATTGACCTATATTATCAAGCATCATCGTTACAGTTTCACGTTGTCGTATATCTAAATAAGGCAACCTCCCAAACATACTGTGAGTTCTAAACTTCAGGAGTGTTCAAGGCGACACCAAGTTGCAATACGTTAGTAAACAGAAAAACAAACAAACCTCATACCCAAAAGAAGTAATACTCTCCTCAACCCTCTGTAACCCTTTTGAAGGAGGTATGTCGAGATAACATTCACAAGTTACCAAATACAGTCTATGCACCATTTTCGTCAAAAGTAATATTGCTATATGCGTCTTGCTTTGTCATCATTTCTGTCATCAGAAAAAGAATATCAGAAGCAGTTGTACAATTGAAATGATATTTCAGAAAAATTACTGCAGGAGAAGGAAATTAAAAACCAAAACCCCCCCCAAAAAAATTGAAAATAAAAATAAACAAACAAGTAAAGCATCGGCAACTTTGGTGTTTTGGAGATACCGGATGACATGGATGACAAAATACAGCGTGCAAAATCAACTTTATAAAAGCAATTGTCTTAGAAACGAAAGACTGCAGGATAACTTACCAGTGAGATGAGACAAAATGAGCACGACAAAGATCACGCCCTTCATTTCAGAAAGTCAGCCCGGTTTCACTCTGAACGACCATACAGCTTGTAAATGACTGCTAATACACTATTTTGGGTCTAAATGTGACGACGGAAATATGATCAAGCTTGATGGAAAGAGACGTAGATAAAAAAAAAAACAAAGCCGAATTGTTTTGTGGATTCATTTTTTTCCACTTTTAAGTATTACCTCTTCTCTCTTTATGCAGATTTGTATGCGACTGACTGCAGAAAGATCTATATTTTACAAATTCATGGCAAGTCGTTAATTGCTGCACGAAGGTGATAACGTATGAGAGAGAAATAATAAAAAGAAAGTGTATAATTTTCAAGCGTCATAATCAAACGCATTCTTTGCCGCGACTCTGTACTTTCATTTTTCGTGTGTGTGTGCTTAAATGAATCTTCAGCATATATTCTGCTGAAATATGTCAACTTTTGCTAATAAAAATGTCTTGCATATGGATCACGTGCACGGAAAGAAGTCAGAGAGGGCAAACCTCTTCATCACCTGCAGTTGCGGATTGATAGTAATAATGATAATAAAAGGACATTTATATTGCGCAGCTACTATAATGATAAACTCTACTGCGCATTACAAAATGACATGCATACAAGAAATTCAAACAGAAAATACATTACTTCAAGAGATTGCCTTTTTAACCTGGCCTTTAAACTCATTAATGGAAGCATGTTGATTGGCTGGCGTAATATATATATCTTAGACTATAGTGATAGCAAAGGACTTAAAACATGGCGGGGCGGTGCAAGGAGAGTTAATATAATTGGCAGCAAAACTTGCACATAGACGTGGCTGATGTTTGGTTGCACCCCTTTATTCAAGCTTTCGGGCGAAATGCCCTTCTTCAGGATCTACACAGTCAATGACAGCAACGTATAAACAAAATCGACCTCAATGTTGAATCATTCTAAACTTAACTAACCTTCAATATTATACATTCCAAAATATTCTCAACATGTCAATAAGTACAAAACATACATAATTGCAACATATTTTTAAACAAAAAACAAACGATCATACTATTACTAAATACAATCTCGGAACATTGACTGTGTAGATCCTGAAGAAGGGCATTTCGCCCGAAAGCTTGAATAAAGGGATGCAACCCAATATCAGCCACGTCTATGTGCAAGTTTTGCTGCCAATTATATATATATATATATATATGAAGGGTTTGTTCGCAAAAACCGATAAGTCCATATTTGCCAAATGGAGATATTTGCGATTAAAGGTCAAGAAAAATAAAGAGAATAATAAGAAAATTTTTGCTTCTTTTGACCATAACTTCAAAAATGTACCTTTATATGTAGTGACCAATATATCATTTAAAAGGTATTATTTTGTACTTTATGACAGAGACCGTACTTCAAAATCTTCAAAAATGGACTTATCGGTTTTTGCAAACAAACTCTTCATATATATATATATATATATATATATATTATACATATATAGGCCCTATATATATATATATATATATATATATATATATATCGGTCAGAATTTTGAACGATGTACAATTGAGCCAAAACAACGCCAAATTTCAAAAGTAAGAATTACTCCAACTCATTTATCTTACCTGAAAGAGTACAATTCAAGCTGTAATATGAACCCAATATTATATTGGGATTTTCCCAGAGGAACAAGTTTTTATACGCCACAGAAGTTTACAATGTCCAGAGCAGCGAACGTCCGTGAGGAATAATACTGCACATACATTTGAATACCATTTAACCAAAGCTTGCAGCAATCTGATTCAGTTCAAAATCGTAATGAAGTATCTTAAGGGATATGTGCATGTGTTGGCAGAATATTAAGCTTGTACTCTTAACCTGTATGTATGGTAGACAACTGGTGATTTAACAAAATTCGTTATTTCTGTTGAAGTATTACTTTTTCGCTAAACACTTTCTCCTATTTAGGCGCATTTCACACAAACTCAACATTTCGACCTCCTATTTCACTATCCCATACTTCAATCCTTACTCCCAAATAATTACATGCTTTTTAAAGATGTGTCTGATCTAGACAGTCTCTATAACCCAACGAACATAGCATAGTTTTCGTCTCGGAGGTTCGCATATAGCTCAAGAACGTTCGGAACAAACAAGATATTGAACAATGCAGTTCTCTGGGGTTGGAAACGCATTCTATTCACAACAAACAGCGACTTCATGTCGCTAACAAACTCCTCTGCAAAATCCTAAATAATTAAGAACAATTCTCAATTATAAAAGCTTGTTTATCTTTTCATGCTGAGGAATCAAAGAAAACACTTTTCCATCTCTCGTACATGAACGTACAAACGTATAATACGTGTAATCTCGCCTTGTCTGTTCCATCAAGCAAATCAGTGAACTCGGTAATTATAACGACTACCATTTGTAAATTTACACTTCAGCTTAAAGGGATCATTGCCAAATGAAATGTTATGTCTTGTCAGTTGTAAGCAGGCCATCGGCAGTCAGACCGCAACGCTGCTGTTAATGAGCTCAAATCAAAAATTTATCGTACGCGCAGGTTTTTGCGCATGTCCTTCTCAGCACCCGAGATTTTGCGAGATAATTCAGAGACAAAGTGCATGGTCTACGAGATTCACTTATTGACGACATGAAGATCTACTATCCGTGACTAATTGACATGGTTTGTGAATATTTGAAATAAATCACACCTTTTAATGCTTAAATTATATAAAATGAGCTTATGATACCATTATTCATATCTCTGCATTATATCGATATTTTCCAAACGACCCTGAGACAAATTAGAACAAGGCTTTCTATTTATTGCCAACCCGACCCGTTCATAGGTTGAATCACCACATAAATGATAGTCAACGTTTTAGATATATTTGTTAGAATAGCAGTGTAAGAATTGAATTGGTCCCTCGCTTAGAAAACAATAAAAATTGAAAGTCTCGTCGAGTAAAAATCATAGTGTGGCAATTTGAGATACATGAATGATCATACGCTCCCAGGGTATCATTAGATAAATTACTCAGCGATGTATACAGTGGATTGATAAGGAATAATTATTATAATACCAAATAGAGAGCCCCAAAGAACTCATGTGCGCAAACTTTGTTCTAGATCTTTTATCATTGATTTGTATGCTATTTATTAATGCACGCTACTCTATCTAGTTGTGCAAAGAAAGTTCAAGCCAATGTTGAGCTGTCGATCAGAGTGGAGTGTTGTTCTTGTTGTTTACGTGGAGATCTTAGCTGCAGTTGCCTGAACCTGAGCGCGTATACATACATTGTGCGCGCGCACACACACACACCATAGGGTCCTACACAAAAAACATAAAAAAACATTGTCATTGTCATTGTCATTGTCATTGTCATTGTCATTGTCACACTATCATTTACAAACAGTGTATTACTGTTATGTAGAGTACACGTTTACTGTCATTCCGCGAGGTTCGTTCAACTCTCCACTCAGAGGGAAATAACCAATCAGAAACGCGTATTCGCGGCAAACTGAAATCTCGTCAAAAAATTAACTGTACAACGCAATGATTTATTCGCCAACCTGACCCGTTCATAGGATCAGTCCACATAAAGTCATTATGTTTTCATAGAATGATATTTCCTCTTTCATTTTATACCAATTCCATTTTGGTCCACCTTAATTTCGTTGGTCTAGTGTACCCCTTAAGAAAAATGAAAAATATGCAAATTTTGTGTTTTAGAATTTCCTTGTTCAGTATATCTTATATGTCATAACCTTTTAAGTGGTCAAATTTCATCAAAGTACAACTCTTCAGCTTTTTATCGATGTATAAATCATGAAGATTGATAATGTCGTTTAGATTTACAGACACTCTAAAAAATGTGGTCTCCCAGCTCATTACGTATTCATGTCCGCGAGGTCCATGCATACGCGTACGATAAATGTGAAGGCTTTTCAGGACGTTGCGGTCTGACTGATCGGTAACCTCTGAAAATTGAAAAAAAAAAAAATATTGTCCACACACACTGCTTTCTATACCATTACCCAAATAAATTGGATGATGTTTTTGACAACATGTTTTATCATTCTTAACTCTAGATGTCTTAACCGAAGATCGATTATTGACCCAAGTCCGTATGAAAAAAAAAAAAAAACATGCAAGAAGATAGCTTTGAGAGTTGACTAAGTTCAAAAATTTAACACTTCCGTGCAATCGCGATAAAGTAAAAGTCCTTGAGAACGAAAATATTTATCAAAATTTCATGATCACGAAGTAAATATTCAGGTCCTAAATTTGTTATATAAAGTCTACAATGCAAAATTTGCTTATAATGAACACAGTCACAGCTGAATATGACAAGGAATTGACATAGAGAAACAAAAGAAATGTGCTTCGTTCTCGAAATACGAAGTTTAGCTGCGGAGGGAAAACGCTTCACGATTTAGTGTGTCTAAGAAGAAATCCCTCTGCGATTGCTCCTTGTGTTACACACTGCTAGCGAGGAGAATGTGTGTTATTATATTAGTCACAAATTATCTAAAGTCCCATCCTCCGAAGTTTCGTCATAACAAAACAGAGTGAGTCCATATAACTTGGATGGATAGTGCGACTTTAAACCTATTACTAAATCATCATTTTTTTTTTTAATATGTGTTTTCAAAGTAAGCACAAAAGCACAAACAACTTGACGGTCTTTCTATTTCTTAAATTTAAAATTAAAAAAAAAAAGATATATATATATATATATATATAAATGACACGGAATTGCAAATTAAAGGGATGGTACAGTATTGGTGGGATGAGAATTGGGCTTTTAACTTTGTGTGAGATACCAAAAATCATTTATGATATTGTACACAGCATACCATTTTAAAAGGAATTCAATGTTTATTTGATAAAAATCCGGTTTGGAATGACTGGAACATCCAAAAACAACGTACAACAAAGCGATCGTAATAGAGTGTGGGTCCCACACCTTATTAGAATCGCTCTTTTTTTGTGTGGATATCTTAGCCATTTCAAAACCAATTTTAATCAAATAAACGTTGAATTCCTCATAGAATTACATGTTCTTTCATATTTCATGAGAGGTTTCTCATTATCTCACCAAAAATGTGAGAAACCTGAAATTAGGTCTCAACCAAAACTGTACGATCCCTTTAACATTGCTTTTCATTGATGAGTATAAATAACACAATGTCATGATAAACGGAGGATTTGCGTGTTTGCATTGGACAATATTTCTATATTGCATCATTTTTGTTAATTTATGACGACATTTCGATGAATAAAAATAAACAAAAACAACTCCACGGAGGAATTCGGTATAACGGCAGTGCATTGGCAGTTCTTTTCTCTCTGTGTTGGAGCTCGATCCCTTCCCCGTTTCTTCTCATTTTCATTCAACTGCTTCCACTTTGTTTTAAAATATTTACATTCATACGTGCCCCTTACAGACTTCTTCCGTCATTTCATCCGTTTCGTTTCAATATTCTGAATGTGATTGCGTAGCACTTTTCGGATGATTTGTTTTCTTTTTCTTTTTCCTTCTTTTTGGTCGCAGCATGTTCAGCCTACTTAGGGAATGAGAGAAAATTTTTTGGGAAGAGAAAAATAAGAATGTATTGAAAAATAGAATATATGACAATTACAGCGAACGTCCGTGATGGATTTCTCTCGACGTTATTTCACAAAATCACATTTCAAGTCGACTGGAGGCAAGGCTCCTCGCAAGCAACTGGCTACGAAGGCTGCTCGCAAGAGCAGTCGACTTGAGATAATCTCAATAAGAACATTAATGCATAATTAAGAAGGCATCAGCTGCACTTTGTGAGGAATTTACTTGGACATCATTGATATAAAATATTTGTGAATTATTTGTCTGAATACTCTTCCCCAATATTTACTTCACAATTTTCCAAATGGAAGACAGTTTCCCTTGTTCAGAACATGTTGATCACACAGTACCAGCACGATCACGGATGTTCTTTGCAGAAAGCCTACCCTGTGCATTCTTTATCCCTAGCTTTTATACACGTAGTTAGTTCTTGAGACTCTGCACATACGGGACTCACCTGCCTGTGCCCATTTCGCACTCCTCCCATATAAACGTCTTTGCCTGTGCTGTTTATTATCTCCGCCAAGGGAGGAGGTTATGTTTTCGTTACCGTTGGTTTGTTTGTTTGTTGGTTGGTTGGTTAGTTTGACCGTGTGCAAAATAATTCAAAAAGTAGTTAACGGATTTTGATGAAACTTGCAGGAAAGGTTAACAATGATACAAGTAACAGATGATTAAATTTTGGTAGTGATCCAAGTATTTTGGGGGAATTTATGAAGGATTTTTGATATTTTGGCAGGTAGGGTCAATGAACTTGGGAGTTCAGGCTGCGCGTATTTCAGGTTTGCATGCGCGCACTAAAGTGCGTGCCAAAGATAGTAGAGATAAGCGTCTTTGGTGCGTGTTCTAGTTTCTGCTAGGGCGAAGCGCGCCGTGCAGCTGAGGGTTTATGACGTAACAAAGGCTTCTGTATTGGAAAATCCATCTGGCGACTTTCAGCAAACAATGCTATAACTATAAGTACGTATATGGGTGGAAATCACTGATATCTCTATGGAAGAACAAGATCAGTGGTGGAAATGAGCTGCATGCTTGGCGGAGGTCTGCGCTCTCAGAGCGCTTCTCTAGTTACCTCCGCCAAGGGAGGAGGTTATGTTTTCGTTACCGTTGGTTTGTTCGTTAGTTAGTTCGTTAGTTCGTTAGTTCGTTTGTCCGTGTGCAAAATAACTCAAAAAGTAGTGAATGGTTTGGGATGAAACTTGCAGGAAAGGTTGAGAATGACACAAGTAACAAACGATTAACTTTTGGTAGTGATCCGAGAATTATGGGAGAATTTATGAAGGATTTTGATATTTTTGGCAGGTAGGGTCAATGAACTTGGGAGTTCAGGCTGCGCGTACGTGAGGTTTGCATGCGCGCACTAAAGTGCGTACCAAAGATAGTAGAGATAATAGCCATGTCTACACCTATCCAAAAACTTGTAGTTATACTAACTACGAGCGCAAAAATGCGTTCCCCTAACCACGACAAAACTTCGATGCCGCTCACACCTACATGCAGTTAGCAAAACCTCGAGGTAAAGATAACTACGATAGAAAATAAAGGGCGCCTAGTTTGCACATAGGGTTGCACACTATTGTGGAAAAAACTGAGCGTCGTGGTTAACAAAACTCCGTTCACATCTGTCATAGTTTAAGCGCGCTGCCACAGCGCGCTTAAACTACGCGCTTAAACCACGACAACACCCTAAGAAATCTTGTGGTGTTGTCGTGGTGTCTTCGCCTTAAGGTTTTGTCGTGGTTTTCTAAACTACATGCGTCTACATCTACGCTAACTTGGAGTTTAGTGCCTCGTAGTTTACAAAACCTCGAGGTTTAGAAAACCTTAAGGTAAAGGGACCTAGGTGTGAACCTCACTAATACAGTCAGACCGCAACGTCCTGAAAAGCCTTCGCATTTATCGTACGCGTATGCATGGACCTCGCGGACATGAATACGTAATGAGCTGGGAGACCACATTTTTAGAGTGTCTGTAAATCTAAACGACATTATCAATCTTCATGATTTATATATCGATAAAAAGCTGAAGAGTTGTACTTTGATGAAATTCGACCACTTGATAGGTTATGACATATAGAATATACTGAACAAGGAAATTATAAAACACAAAATTTGCATATTTTTCATTCTTCTTAAGGGGTACACTAGACCGACGAAATTAAGGTGGACCAAAATGGAAGAGGTATAAAATGAAAGAGGAAATATCATTCTATGAAGCCATAATGACTTTATGTGGACTGATCCTATGAACGGGTCAGGTTGGCGAATAAATCATTGCGTTGTACAGTTAATTTTTGACGAGATTTCAGTTTGCCGCGAATACGCGTTTCTGATTGGTTAATTCCCTCTGAGTGGAGAGTTGAACGCACCTCGCGGAATGACAGTAAACGTGTACTCTACATAACAGTAATACACTGTGTGTAGATGACAGTGTAGGACCCTATGGTGTGTGTGTGCGCGCGCGCACAATGTATGTATACGCGCTCAGGTTCAGGCAACTGCAGCTGGTGTAAGATCTCCACGTAAACAACAAGAACAACACCCCACTCTGATCGACAGCTCAACTTTGGCTTGAACTTTTTTTGCCGGCACAACTAGATAAGAGTAGAGTGCATTAATAAATAGCGTACAAATCAATAATAAAAGATCTAGCACTGTGTTTGCACACATGAGTTCTTTGGGACTCTCTTTTTGGTATTAGAATAATTATTCCTTATTAATCCACTGTATACATCGCTGAGTAATTTATCTAATGATACCCTGGGAGCGCATGTATCTCAAATTGCCACACTATGATTTTTACTCGACGAGACTTTCAATTTTTATTGTTTTCTAAGCGAGGGACCAATTCAGTTCTTAGTGTGCTATTATAACAGGTATATCTAAAACGTTGACTATCATTCATGTGGTGATTCAACCTATGAACGGGTCAGGTTGGCAATAAATAGAAAGCCTTGTTCTAATTTGTCTCAGGGTCGTTTGGAAAATATCGATATAATGCAGATATATGAATAATGGTATCATAAGCTCATTTTGTATAATGTATGCATTAAAAGGTGTGATTTATTTCAAATATTCACAAACCATGTCAATTAGTCACGGATAGTAGATCTTCATGTTGCCAATAAGTGAATCTCGTAGACCATGCACTTTGTCTCTGAATTATCTCGCAAAATCTCGGGTGCTGAGAAGGACATGCGCAAATACCTGCGCGTACGATAAATTTTTGATTTGAGCTCATTAACAGCAGCGTTGCGGTCTGACTGAATAAGATACGAAGGCGCGCGATAAAAATGGACACAGAATGGCTACCCCACCAAACGGCTCGAGTCACTCCGTTGCACTTGATGGTTTGGACCAACTTGAGCAGTATGGGCGACGGGAGAATATCCGCATCTTCGGCCTCGAGGAGTCAGCGAGGGAAGACACAACGGAGAAGGTGATACAGCTTGCAGCTGACATTGGTGTCACTGTCAACAGGAGTGACATCAGTGTAAGCCATCGATTGCCTAAGTCTCGGAGGAGCAAGGGGCCCCGACCGGTCATCGCGAAGTTCGTCAGAAGGGAGACAAGACAGGAGATTATGAGAAAGAAGAAGGAATTAAGAAAGAAGGAGACACGGAAGGCCGTTTACGTGGAGGAGGATCTAACTCCTCTGCGCAGTCGCATCTTACGCGCTGTGAAAGGAGACCCGGGCGTGAAGACTGCGTGGACGATCGATGGCAGAATCCATGCGTTGTTCAGCCACCATGGTAAAGAAGAGAAAGTGACCATCGACACTCCTGACCAGTTGAGCAAGCTGGGATGCAAGCCTGATAAGATCAAGGACGTCACCGGCTACTAGGAATGCGGAGGTGACATTGTGGGGCAAAAACGTAGGTTCAATTCACTAACTAATCAATTTTGTAGGACCCAACTTAATATTTTGAGCATAAATGTGTGCGGGCTGCATTCGAAACTTGAACTTGGTATTTTACCAGAGTGTATTAAAGATTTTGACATTGCTTGTTTTAGTGAAACTAAAACGGACTGTGTTGATGAAGAGTTAATTCCATGTGGATATAAAGTGTGTAGCAAAGATAATAATGATAGGAAACTACGGCATGGGGGAATCCATGGATTGTGTATTGTTGCGAAGGATAATTACGACGTACAAATATTAACTGATTCAAACTCAAAATATGTTTTATGGGTCAAAGTAGTGATTTCTTCTAAAGTGTCTCTTATTTTAGGAGCAGTTTACATACCCCATTAAAAATCGAAGTACTATGAATCGGATATGTTTGAAGATGTTGCATCCTCTATTGTTGATATCAAGGGTAAATTTGAGCATCCTGTGTGCGTAATTGGAAATTTTAATGCTAGAACTGGTAATTTGGATGATTTCGTAGATGAAGGTTATGGCGGTATCAATACTGATTTTACGCAAAGTTCAGAAACTCCAACTGTTGGTACATTACCTGTTAGGCGGAATATGGATTCTCAAGTCAATTTGAATGGAAGAAAGTTGTTAGAATTATGTAGAGCGTTCAATTTATCAATTCTAAAATGGGCGCTTTGGTGGCGAATCAGGTGTGTATACCTTTGATAATTCAAGTACTATAGATTATTGCTTGATATCTAGTGATTCGTTTGACACTGTAAAGAAGTTTGAAGTGGACTGTTTTGATGATACACTATCTGATAAGCATAAAGCACTACATGTTTACTTTGATTTTGATTTCGATGAAATTAATGATGAAACTACATGTACACATGGAGAGTGTAATGCAGTCCAAGGGTCGACAAAGATTGCGTGGGATCAGGCAAAATGTTCTGATTTCAGAAGTGAAATTAACGAGAGCATCGTAATAAATGACATCTCCGCGAGAATGGACTCTGTTGAATTGAGTAATGTCAATCAAACCGTGATAGATGATTTGTTCGTTTCATTACAATCTATATACTTTACGGCAGCCTCAAACACAAATATGGTTAGAAGGTCTGTAACAAAGGCTAAGGGTAATTTAGCAAAATCTTCAGATAATAAAACCATGGTTTGATGAAAATTGTAAGAAACTTAGGAAAATATTTATCAAATTGAAAAAGAAATGTAAACGTAATGGATTCAATCGTGATGTAATGGATGAGTTTGAAAATTTCAGAAGATTATACAAGAAAACCTTGAAGAAAGCACAGTACACGTTCTTTAAGGACACTCATGAAAAATTACGTACGTTGAAGTCTGAAAATCCAAAGGAGTATTGGAATATACTAAATCCCTCCAGAAAAACGAAATCAGAGAAGTGTTCAATTGACATTGGAACTTTCCAGAAACATTTTAAGAGTTTAAATGATATTAATGATGGTATGCTGAGATCAACACCGACGATACGCCCTATCTACAAAAATAAAGGTTCTGTTAATGACCCTGATAATTATCGTGGCATATCTTTATTAAGTTGCATTGGCAAATCATTTACTTCAATAATTAATGATAGATTGACAGATGTTCTCGATGATAATCATGCCATTGGGGAAGAACAAGCAGGATTCAGAGAGACTTATTCAACTGTTGATCATATATTTGTGTTGCATTCAATTATTGACTTGTATTTATCACAGAGAAAAAGATTATATTGCGCGTTTATAGATTATAAGAAAGCTTTTGATTCTGTCGATAGAACATTGCTATGGAACAAAGTTGCTAGATGTAACATACAGGGAAACGTTTTTTATGTAATCCGAAATATGTATAAAAATCTAAAGTCATGTGTTGTCAACAATTCAGAGCGTTCTGACTTTTTTAATTGTAATATTGGAGTGAGGCAAGGTGAAAATCTATCTCCTTTGCTATTTGCATTGTATATAAATGATTTTCAAGATTATGTAAGTTCCGCATATAATGGTGTTGATTTTTTGCCTAATGATTTGTTGACCGTATTACATGATAAAGGAATAGATGTATTTCTAAGACTCTTCTCATTGATGTATGCTGATGATACTTTAATCCTAGCTACTAGTGAGAACGAATTGCAATCTGCACTCAATGCTGTAAGTGATTACTGCAAATTATGGTTAATACAAGTTAATGTCAGTAAAACAAAAGTAATGATTTTCTCAAGAGGAAAAGTTAGAAAATTCAAGCCCTTTATGTTTAATGAGAATGTTTTAGAGGTTGTAGATGAGTATACTTACCTTGGAGTGGTGTTTAATCATAAAAATGATTTTAAAAAGGCCCAAACTAAACAAGTTGATAAAGCGAAACGAGCAATGTATAGTCTGATGGTTAAGTCTCGAAAGATGCGGCTTCCAATAGATATCCAATTAGAATTGTTTGACCGGCTTGTTGTACCCATTCTTATTTATGGTAGTGAGGTTTGGGGATATGAGAATTTAGTACTCATAGAGAGTCTACGTTATCAATACTGCAAACATTTACTGAGACTAACAAAAAATACTATGAATAGCATGGCTCTGGGAGAACTAGGAAGGCTTGAAATAGCCTGTACTGTTAAAGAAAGAATGCTTAATTTTTGGTTAAAGATTATTACAGGAAAAGAAAGAAAATATTCATCTATTGTATGTA
This sequence comes from Diadema setosum, assembly GCF_964275005.1. Classification (NCBI taxonomy): domain Eukaryota; kingdom Metazoa; phylum Echinodermata; class Echinoidea; order Diadematoida; family Diadematidae; genus Diadema; species Diadema setosum. The sequence goes on along the minus strand of NC_092694.1, from coordinate 3,173,052 downwards.
ATATCATATCACTTTTGCATAATTATAAGATATATTCATCACCATAGTTGTTGAAAGTTTATTATACACTAAATGAGTTAGGAATGTCTTTTGTTAGGAATGACTTTGAAAACGTAAGTTCTTCGTGGTTTAGGTGTTCGATAAAACTTAGATTAAGAGACGAATTTGTACAGAATTGGCAGTCTAAGATAAGTAACAGTTCATGTTGTACGAATTACAGAATCTATCAAACGAATTTATGTTTAGATCCATATTTGTTAAAAATCCCTTGCATTTTCAAACAACTTCTTTCCAAATTTCGCTGCGCCAACCACAGATTTGCGTTCTGCGTTATTGTTGCCCTGCTTTTTTTTTAAACTGTTTTGTTTGTCTTCCTTCTCTCTGTCCTTCTCTCTCTCTCTCTCTCTCACTCTCTTTCTCTCTTCTGGGTCCTGCACCATTCTGTATATTTTGTAAATATGCAATTTTCTGTATATATATGTAATTTGCAATGTTTTAATGTATTAATTAACTGATTTTATCTGTTACGATGTTTGTTTGAATTTTCTTCAATACCCTGACGTTGGGTGACATAAGAAAAAAAAAACAAAAACATTGTCATTGTCATTGTCATTGTCATTGTCACATGACGATACAAAAGAGAGCTAAGTACAAACTCAGTACACCTAGGAACATCATTCATTTCCAAAGGTAGTGGTATCTTTATTATCTTAAAAAGATTAAAAAATTGTAGTCGTAGCTTTTTTTCGATTAAGGGGATTATTTTGAAGAGAGAGATTTTAAAGTAATAAGGATTATTTCGTAGAGGTAAAAATTTGGCAACAACGTGATCTCACAATCAAAGACGCTTGATAAACAACAACATCTTCAAAGACAGCGCGTCTCAGGCAAAGACACACATCACCTGAGACGCGCTGTCCCTGAAGCCGCGAGCTGCTGTTGTTTATCAAGTGTGACAATGACAATGACAATGACAATGACAATAGTTTCACAATGACAATGTTTTTTTTTTTATTTTCTTATGTCACCCAACGTCAGGGTATTGAAGAAAATTAAAAATAAACACCGTAACAGATGAAATCAGTTAATTAATACATTAATACATTGTAAATTACATATATATACAGAAAATTGCATATTTACAAAATATACAAAATATACAGAATGGTGCAGGACCCAGAAGAGAGAAAGAGAGTGTGAGAGAGAGAGAGAGAGAGAGAAGGAAAGAGAGAAGGAAGACAAACAAAACAGTTTAAAAAAAGCAGGGCAACAATAACGCAGATAAAAGCAATTTCAATAATATAAAGCAAAACATTGTAAAAAGCTATATTTACATGAAAAAAAAAATACAAATAATGATATTGATAATTATTATTTCTTATGGAGCTTCATTATTTCCTTACAAAATTTAGCTAAATTTATCAACTCACTACGATTTTGGGAATTAAATAACTGAGACATCTTTAAAGTGTTTGGTCTTATTCTATAATAGGATTTAATGAATTTATTCCTGGCATTATTCAATGTATGACACTCAAATAAATAGTGAAATTCATCCCCTAGTCTATTAGAATTACATAAATTACACAATCGATCACAATGTTCAATACCAGCATACCTACCCGTTACAATTGGCAATCTGTGGTTGGCGCAGCGAAATTTGGAAAGAAGTTGTCTGAAAATGTAAGCGATTTTTAACAAATATGGATCCAAACATAAATTCGTTTTATAGATTCTGTAATTCGTTCAACATGAACTGTTACTTATCTTAGACTGCCAATTCTGTACAAATTCGTCTCTTAATCTAAGTTTTATCGAACATCTAAACCACGAAGAACTTACGTTTTCAAAGTTATTCCTAACAAAAGACATTCCTAACTCATTTAGTGTATCATAAACTTTCAACAACCATGGTGATGAATATATCTTATAATTATGCAAAAGTGATATGATATTACATACAATAGATGAATATTTTCTTTCTTTTCCTGTAATAATCTTTAACCAAAAATTAAGCATTCTTTCTTTAACCCGTTTAGGACGTGTCCCGAGTATACTCGGGCTGACGTTTTCCAGGCTGTGGACTGGTCCCGAGTATACTCGGGCTGAGAGAGTGACATGAACACGCATTTTTAAACTTAGAATTTCACCAACAATACGATGCCTATGTTAAAAATGATTTATATTTTGTGGGACTACATACATCAAAGTTGCCATCTGTGTACATTTTGTGATGATTGGTCGTATCTTATGTCTATAAACAAGCAAAATATTGACAAACATGAGTGCAATTTTCACGACAATCTGACCTTCGCAACGGTCGGGAAACTGACCAATGACGAGCGACCAGCCGCACGCTCTGGCGATCTCATTTGCATTGGTATGCAAATTGCCACACTCAAGTGAAAAGCGTGCGTGCGGCGGTCAAGACCGTTGCGTGCACGCACCTACCTTATTAGCACACATTTACATGATAAAGTATTGTGGCATACTACTTCATGTTATATCAGTAATGCAATGTCGTACTTCCATGGATTTTCTATGAAAGCCATTTCGGCATGGCAACCTGCTTACCATTATTGGCATGAACTGTTGACCTTCTTCTTCCGCTACCGAGTCCTGGGATTTACCAAAACTCGGCGAATTAAATGAATTCAAAAGTAAATCTTTTGCGTGTCCCTGCATGCATGTGATGTGTGTGAATGTTTTTGTGTCTGTTTGTTATCATGACAGCGATGTTACTTGTAGTTGTTTGAAGAGTTTTACCGTCATGAATAATATTCTGATTATGTTATAAAATCGTTTAGAAAAAGAGACCACTTGGCCAAAAACAAACCGAGTAGGGGATGTACTGCATACAAACAACGCAGTCGATTGTGCTACTTCACCGAAGTCGTAGATTCATCATGGCGTAACACAGCATCACATGTGCACGTGTTATGGGCGAGAATATTTTAGATAAACCAGCTGGCAAGAGCATCAGGTTACATTGTATATTTATGAATAGACAGGATGCAGATACAAAAACACTCCAAGATAGACCCTCTCGTAGACGCAGCCTAAAAGGGCAGGGGATTATGAGCATAATAGAGAAGGTCAAAGGTCAATTACTGACAGTCTTTTCGTTTCTGTGCCGGTCCATGTAGAATGGATGTTAGCGATGTGCTTCATATGTAACCATAACTTTATGGTTGTAGGGAATTGAATGTGCAAGTTCTCATGTGCATGTTCCAAACATTAATTTATTATAGAAATTAAAGTGCAACAACGAAATGCGCTGTAATAAAACGAATTAACAAGACACATGGCACAAGTTTTCTCTCATACGTTTATAGCATTTGCGAGAAATTGTCTATGAAAAAAAAAAACGATCGGTATTTGGTATTTGCAGCAGTTCAAAAAAGTATATTAGATATCCCATATTACGTTCATAGTGACATTGGTGATTTCGACTGTATAGTCTATATTTCTATTTTTTGTATGAATTCTTTGTAATATGCTTATTTTCGGATGCAGTCGCTCTATAAATCATTTAAACGTTTAGAAATCGGTTTTTTTTTAGTCCATTTCTTTCGTAAGTTCATAAGTCAAAATGATTTTGCTATCATTGAGTCGCAAGGATTTTAGCCAAACGCCACTGGTTGTAGTTCAATCCATTTTCAGTCAATCGGATATGACAACTCATGCCGAAAAAAAAAAATATTTTTCATTCAAAGTAGTAGAAAACGCTAAAAATTTGCGAAGCGGTCATTCAATTCTGCGAAAGACGGAGATGTGATTATGGAGCGCTTCAATGTATTGTAGCACTCGACTTTTGGGAGTAAGGTATTTCGAGCAATAAAAGTACGAAATGCTCTTCTCTTTATTTGATGTAATTAATGTTTTAATGCTATCACCAAAGTGGTTTAAGCACTTATTGTGCATGTGTCTTCTCTCTATCTACTTCTGCATTTAGGTACATATTTTCAATCGAATTAAAGACTTTATGAAATCGCGTTGCAGCATTTTCATATTCATAAACGATTGCAGCAAATGCTCGTTTGCTTTATGCATTGTGCACATTGAATGAGAAAAGTACTTTATTTTCTGTCTTTTATTGGGGGATGATTGGTATACACAATGAAATTAATATTGATTTACACTCTTGACAGAAGAGAAGATCATTACAGGGGAATTAGCCCTCTGCTATGAGAGATCGACGAATGTCGGAAGAAATGGTGTAATTTCAACAAACATGTTGTCTTTTCCTTATTTTTTGAAGTAATGTAACGATGTTAGACCTTCAAGCCTGTGTGGCATGTGCTCGCCATTCTTCCATGGTCATGACGACTTCTTCAGCTTCCAGGTGACCAACCTTTTGTTGCTAAATTGAATGGACTTCTCCGACGAACTCGGAAATGCTACCTGCGACTCTGTTTGAAAGAAAAAAAACTAAAAAAAAAAAAACTCTCTCCATAGAGACGAATGTGAGTTCTCTATTGGCATTCTAAATTGAAATGTGTTCATGCTACATTTTTGAAGTGATAGGATATAGCGAAAGGAAAACAAAGCTGAATGATCATCTTCATGGAACTATATTTTTTGTTGGCGATTATGAATTACCTAACTATGAAATTGAAAGACAAACATACGCAAAAAACGACTGCAAAATCTTCGCATAATGCACCATTTTGTAAATTCAAGTTTGCCATTTTGCTTTTCCTTTATGATACATTTGCTTCGATTAGTGTTCCTTCATTCTATCTCATTACATTTCATCACTTTCCTTTCCAGCTATCCACTTCATTCCCGTCTACGAACGTATAGATTGGTTATTATCATTATAGTGGTGGTCACTTCTCCAAGATATTTTGCACGTTATATATATATATATATATATATATATACATATATATATACATATATATATACATATATATATCTAAAAAGATATTACCATAACACAGACAGGCAAACCTAGCCGTGTGTAACATTACATTTCGATTACTTAAGTGTGATCGGATTACCATCCACCAAACAATTTAGAAGACCACCATATTTCTCCCCCCCCCCCCTTTCCATCTCTCTCCCTCTCTTTCCCGGAATCCAATTCTTCATTATCATCTACAAATATGTGGATTGAATATTATCATTGATGGTGACGATCACTTCTCGAAGATATTTTGCCTGTATTATGAATATATATATATATATATATATATGTATATATATATATATACAATCTATAAAGATGTTACCATAACACATATTTTATAGGCAAACCAAGCTGTGTATAATATTACATTTCGTTTGCAAAAGAGTGTTCGGATTACATCCGTCAAACATAATTTAGAAGACCAGCCTATTTTTTTTTCTCTCTATCTCTCAATCTTTCTTCTTATCGCATAGACTCCTATGTTTCGCCTGAAGACCGGAAGACCTCATAAATGTTATATCAAATATACATATTCATCAAAACAATCATCTTTCCTGTTAGTGATTACTTTTTATCATATGATAATAACTTATGTCTTATCACTTTTTGAAATCTTATTTCATGTGATTCGTAATGAGCAGTATCTTCCACGCAGTACGATGGAGTTATAAGTCAATCGTAAGATTGCACTAGTAAAATTGGCAGCATTTAAACCCCAACAGTAAAATCACAAATGCGCTCGTTGATATCTTTTATTTATCCCAGGGAAACCTAAGTCATATCTGTAGGCAGTCATGATGGATAATTTCAGAAAGCAAACTTCTTTATACATAAAAACTTCAGTGTGGATGGCAGGTACCGCAAGAGCATGGATTTTTCAGATTTAGTCATCATTAGTTGTCAAAAACAGCCAGAAAGATGCAGTGATTTATTTGAATATTGAAGATCCCATCAGGCTCTTGTCAATATTATGAAACAAATAATTGCTGAAACAAAACCAAGAAACAAACTCAAATGAAAAATTGGTCTGCGACACTCAACTTTGATGATGCTTGAAGTTTTTTTTTTCTGTCATACTCATGAATGACAGCCTGATCATGCTATAAGATCGTTCAAAAAATCTACTTGGCCAACGAACCAAATAGAGGATTTACTGTATGATATTCTTACAACGCAAGAGCCGATATTGTCACTATGGGGTCCTATATATTCATCATGGTAAAACACAGCCTAACATATGTGCGTGTTTTAGGCAAGAATACTTTGAATAGACCAGGTGGCCAGAGTATCAGGTTATATTGTATCTCCTTGAATAGACAGGATGTTGATACAAAAACATTCCTAGACGCGCTCGTAGACGCCATCTGAAAAGTCGGGGATTATGAGCATAATAGAGAAGTTCAAAGGCCGATTACAGACAGTCCCTTTTTTTCTGCACCGGTCCATAGAATGCATTATAGTGATGTGCTTCGTATGTATTACGTAACCACTTTTGCGGACCCCAATGATTTTATGGTTGTTGGGAAGCGAATGTGCAAGTTCTCATGTGGTTCTTACCAACATAAAATTATAATGTATAGAATTTAAACTTCGACAACGAAATACGCTGCAATAAAGCGAGTAAACAAGACATATGGCATTTTTTCTCTCTCATACGCTTAGCATTCGCCAAAAAATTGTAGATATAATTATGATGTTCGGTATTTGATGTTTGCAGCATTTCAAAGAAGCAGTCAAAATAAAATAATGTCCCATATTTCGATGATACCGACGATGGTGATGTCGACTGTTTAGTCTTTTTTGTTCTAGTTCTGTATGAATTCCTCATAATATGCTAATATTCGGCTATAGTCGCTCTGTCAATTACTTATACATTTAGAAGTCTGAGGTGTTTTCAGTCCACTTCTTTCGTAAGTTCACGAGTCAATTTTTTTTCGATCATTGAGTTCAATCCATTTATAATCAGTCAAATATGACCACTTATACCGAAAAAAAAAAGATTTTTCTTTTTTTTTCTTTGTAGAAACGCTCCAAATTTGCGAAGTGGTGATTCAATTTTGCGAGAGACTGAGATGTGATAACCACATCACTTCAATTGAACACTTTGTTTAGGAGCAAGGTATTTCGGGCAATACAAACATGAAGTTAATGTTCTTGTCTTATCTCATGTTTATCGATGTAATGAAATTGTTCATGTTGCTATTGAACAAATTTATGCACTTATCGTGCCTGTGTATTGTTTATATCTACGTATATCTCTGCATTTAGGTATGCCTACATTCATTCATCCCATTAGACTTCGTGAAATCGCATTGAAGCATTTTCATATTCATAAGCGATTGCAGCAAATGCTCGTTTTCTTTATACATTATTCTTATTGAATGAGATGTGCCGTTTTCGCATTCAGATCGAGGAGTTGTACAAAACGGGTGCCGTTTCGGCGCTATATTTCCTTAATTTTTCAACAAAAACTACTAGGAATACTTACATGGGTCGATTAAACCTAAATGATTAATTTCGGCAACTGTTTGATGCATTTCATTGCTTATGATGCAGAAAATGTTGTCTTATAACGCGAATATCTTCAGCTCACCGATGCTCACTGAAACTTACAATCACTTGCACAGGCGCACAGCATGCATGCAATGCAGTGCATTGAGAGCATGCGTAATGCATACTAATGGATACAGCAGCAAGTCTCTCCACTGTTGCACTAGGGCAGGCCGCTTATTAACTCCTAAAAAAATTTCGAAAATTTTGCACTTTCTAGATAAATGGGTGAGAAAAACAAAGTCGAAAAGGTAATGTATCAATTGTCGCTGTGTTTATGATAGAAATTTAGCCGTGCTTTATTTGTGAAGTCGCCATGAATGTGGCAGTAATTTTTGCTCCCGCTCAGCTGCGAGGTAGCCGCCAGGACCGCGCCTTGCGGCACGGTCTCCGGGGCTAGCTACTAGTAACTTACACATGTATCGCATGCAAGTAGTACGTACGTGGACCGGAGCTAGCGAGCGTTATACGCATGCATACGGTGCATTTTCATTTATTTTTATGAAAGTAATGGACTAATTGGAACGAAATTTTGCACAGGTGTTACTGCAATCATACCCAAACTCCATGCTAACTATTAGACCAATTGCTGCAGGTTTACAAATGTGGGCTAGTACCTTTAACACTTTACAATTAGAAATTTGGCATAGCAATGGGCTAGCCCAAACAGACGCCGTGTTTATGCGGAGCATGGCTGTCACGTTTTTATAGCGACTGGGCCGGGCTAAGTTACTTAACTTAGTTCGGCCTGCATGTAACGTTTATGTCTATTAAAAGTAGAGTCTACTAACTCCGAAACACAGCCCGAACGCCGAACGCAAAGATATAACTGTGTATAAGGAGCGCCCCGGGGTAAGGGCTATACCGGTACATGCAATAAGGAAATTTGTTCTAGATTCTATTTAAGTAATAAATGTTGTTAGTGTTAACGTTCGGAGCCAACACTAGAGGTCTGTCTACAGCCCAGTAGGCCTAACGTTAGGTCAAAATCTCTTCAGTATGTTTTAATTTCAGGCTTGTTCTTAAGGAGTCACGTCATGTATGATGTAATGCTGTGTTCTGTTTATCGAATTATAGCAATGACTTTGTTTTATTAACGCGGTGTAGGTCTATTGTATCTTTCAATTCATAGGTCAGGGAAGTGGACACACCAACATGCACAGAAACCAGGGAACAAGTTACTCCGGCCGGGACGATAACCAGTACGGACGTGTTTGGGTCGCTGGTGCGGTTAGGGAACAAGGTAGACTCTACATTGATCAGAGAGACAGCCCGTGACAGACCGTTGACAACATCGGCCAGAACCGTAGGCTTAACACTAGCCAAGAATGAGCTGGGCGGCCACAAGAATTCATCGATCAGAATAAGAGCCCGAGATAGCCCATCCACAGCATCAACCAGAACCGGTGGGCTAGTCGAGAATGAGCTGTGTGGCTAAGACAATACATCGATCAGAATGACAGCCCGTGATAGCCCTTTGACAGCATCAGACAGAACCCTGGACTAGTCAAGAATGAGCTAGGTGCCCAGAAGAATACATCGATCAGAATGACCATTTTAGCCTGGATAGCCCGTTGACAGCATCGACCAGAACCCTAGGCTAGCCAAGAATGAGCTGAGTTAAAGAGAAAACACTGATGCTGCCAGGGTAAACCTTTTTAGGAATATGTAGATAGGGTAGGTAAGTCCGTTTGCATTGACTTCTATAGTGTATGTCATAGCTGCTCTTTCAGAATCTGCCGTGATGGAGGGTCACATATGTTTTGTTATGATCCCAATACAGTATTTGCAATTTACAATGTACCAGTGATAATGTTTCACTGTAATTCGCATTTAACAGCTTTGAATCGACTGTATTGGGGGGGGGGGGGAGGGGGGTAGACGTAATGACATTAGACCGGATGCCAATCTGAGAAGTGGAGTCATTCTATTCATAGTTTTAAACTTTAAAAGCACAAACGGAAAATGCTCTTTATACTTCTCCAGTCACTGTGTGGTCGATTTCTGCACACTTTTAAAAGTTTGCACATAGACTGGTAAAACTTATTGCATTTATACCCACGCGGGAATAACGTATTGTGTAGAGAATTGAATACTATGTAATTTATTTCAAAGCACTGATGCACCTCTTGTCACCAGTTTATACTGTTTTTGCAGAAATACAAAATGTACATGTACATGTACGTGGTGGTGGTATTTAAAAGACTGCTGCCAAATTGCTAACAACACATTATTGTCAAAGGCAGGTCATAGGACAGCAAATTCTAACCTCAGCTTTAGGCCTGCATTGTATGTAGTTTACTCTAATGAATTTATGGCTCTGCTTTTAAATTAGTGTAAATTTTTATTGATTCCCAATGTTTAGATTATGGTCGAGGAATTTTGTTCATTCATGCTTGTGAAACTATGTGGGTGTGGTATCCTAGCTCTTTTCCCCTTGGGATTCTTATTATCCTTCACATTATAAAACAATGTGTTCTTGTGTGTGTGTGTGTGTGTGTGTGTGTGTGTGTGTGTTTCCAAGGACATGCTGTAAATTGTCAGAGGTCATGATTAACCCGAATTGATACTCTTCTTGTATTTGCAGTTGTATAGATGTGTCTATGGTGCTTTCAAATTGCATAACAAAAAAAGGCACTCGTATACAAAGATAAGTTAATTCAAGTACTCGACGTTATAAATGTGAAGTGAAGTGAAGTGGAGAAGTGTAAAGCTTATCCTCTCCCAAGTATCATACCAGCAATATAATGTATGTTTTCTGTGACAATACCAAAGGTCCTGTTTAATGGAATTGTTTTCCTGCCCTTTGTAGTTGCTTTTAGGACATTATGCTTTAAAAGAAACAAAAAAAAAAAAAAAACCGACACCAAACAAACTAGCAAATATGTGGAAAAAGTTCCTCATACTACTTAATTAATGTACTTGACTTCTGCCTATCTTAAGACTGACACAATTACTCTATCTCATCCATGCAGGAATTATTTCACAGAGAATTAGAAATTTTGTTATGTATTTCAAAAGCCTGATGCACCTCTTGCTATTTCATATCATCTGTACAGAGATGTGTGATGGTGTTTCAAGAAGTGCTTGGTACACAAATGACACATATTGTGGAAAAAAATAGTGAACAAATGAAAATATTTTGCTAAGAATATTTGACAGATTATAACATGACAAATACAAACTTCACCTTTAGATTGTAAAAGTTAAGGTGAATAAATACATTTGTGCGAATTTGTGAAAGAGCAAATTTCTATGGTTTTCAGTTATTGAGTGATGTTTCATGAAAAAATATTGGTGAATTTCATGTACATGTGAAAGTTTGTTTGCCAAATCCGACAAGTCCACTTTTTGAAGATTTTGAAGAACGGTCTCTGTCATAAAGTACAAAATAATACATGTACCTTTTAAATGATATATTGGTTTTGATGGTCAAAAGAAGCAAAAATCTTCTTATTATTCTCTTTATTTTTCTTGACCTTTAATCGCAAATATCTCCATTTGGCAAATATGGACTTATCGGTTTTTGCGAACAAACGCATCATATACATGTTTGTATTCATGCTTGTGAAACTGTGTGTGCATGGGTGTGTTATCCTTGCTTTTTTTTTCCAGTGTCAACGATAATGTATGACATGCTTATGTATTGCTAATATGTAGCTTTTGTACGAATGTTTGACTGATGAGAGGAAATTCAGTTCAATTCATTTCATTTCAAATGAGTTTGTTATGCACATTTTCAATGCAGATATGTACAAATGTACCTTTAAGAATGGTGCCAGTGAAGCAACTTACCAGCACTGCGTGTGAAACACACAGAAAATACACAGACATCAATTCACATACTACATTCTAAGAAAAAAAAAAGTTCTTTTGAGCACCATTAAATGGTTCTCAGCACTGTCACAATAGCGACACCTTTTTTGGAGCCTATGAGAACCTTTTTAAATGGTGCCTGTCATCACCTTTTAACATTGGTGCCCATTAGAACCGTTTCCAATGAAATGGTTCTCATGAGCACCTTTTGAAAAGAGTCAAACAGGTGCCCATCTTTAGTCAAAAAGGTGCTCATGGGCACCTTTCAAATGGTACTCACGAGCACCATTTCATCGGGAAAAAGGTTCTAATGGGCACCTTTTGCAAAAGGTGCCGACAAGCACCATCTAAAAAAGGTTCTCACGAGCACCAAAAAGGGTGTCGCTATTGTGACAGTGCTGAGAACCATTTAATGGTGCTCAAAAGAACTTTTTTTTTTCTAAGAGTGTAGCCAAAGGAAGTGCACGGAGACAAGGTAGACATGTCTGAAATAAAATAAGTTTAGTGCAGCAATGAATCGAAAGATGTGATATATGATGGCGTACGCACAAAAAAAATCAAAATAAAAAGATCTTATCCATGAAATTCCTCTCCATCAATCAGGGATTTGGTTCACCGTCAGACGGCGTGTGCAGCCATCAAGCACATGGCTCTGGGTGTGTTTGGCTTCAGCTGCGAAGACGCCCTGGTCCACCTGCTGAACTTTGTGTGGCCCAACGTGTTTGAGATGTCTCCCCACGTCATCCAGGCTGTCATGGAGGCCATCGAAGGCCTGAGGGTCGGGGTGGGCTCCATCAAGATGTTGCAGTACACTCTACAGGTGACTTCATTCATTCCCAGTCTGTAGGTTCTCTTCCCCTCCTGTGTGGCGCTATTGAAATGTCCTACCAGAAAATCGTATAATGTTTTGGGATGATGTATGACTTCCGCCATACCTCTGTTGACACTTAATTGGCAATGTGTTAGACGTAATCCCTTCACATGGGGTTAACAAAAAGCCATTGTGAATTTTAAGCAGGCTTGTTTGATTTGCTTAATCTGTATCTACCACCACCATTCTGCTCCCTTAGCCCTAGCTGTAAAGTAGGTCAAAATAAGATAAAAGTAAAACAGATGAAAAGTGACAGTCCTAAGATTGCCTCAATTTTGGGATTGAGAGTGATGTTAGATAAACGAACAATTACAAAAATAAATCAAATATGTAGTGAAACACAAGACAACAGGAATTTGTGTTATTATGGATATCCCCAAATTTTCGTATTATTTGTGTTCTATGAAAATAGTGTTCTAGATGTGTCGCCAGAGGCATTATGTTTTCGGGTTGTCCGTCCGTCCGTCCTCTCGTCCTTAATCAATTTTGTGGACAGCGTATCTAAAAACTGTCTGAGGTAGCCTAATGAAACTTGGCATGTATATGTATGAGTTGGCAAAGTTGTGCTTATCAACTTTTGGGAGCACAAGCTCAAGGTCAAAGGTCAAAAGGTCAAGGTCAAATGCTCAAAATTCACTATTTCCCTATATCTATGCAATTGCTGGAGGTATTATCTTGAAACTTGGTGTATACATGAACTACCAAATAAAGATTCCCCAGAGAGGGCTTTGGGTCATAAGGTCAAAGGTCAAGGGTCAAGCAAACATGTTAACATTTCACTATTTTTCTCCATATCTCTTATTTCAAGGTATTTTCATGGAACTTAGTATATATGCATGTACTGACTGTCAGTGATCATGTAGGGAATTTAGGGGTCATGGGTCAAAGGTCAGGGGTGAAAGGTCAAGGTCAACTTATCAAAATGTCATTATTTCTCTCTTATCTATGCAATGCCTACAGGATTGTTTCTTGGAAGTTTCTTGCCCGAAGGTCAAAAGGTCAAAGGTCATGTGAAAGTGCTAAATTTCACTTCTACTTTAAACTTATAACAGGGTCAAAAGTTGGGTACGAATCCTCAAATCCCCAAATACTTGCACTCTTACACAGTATAGCCATTCATCCAAATAAACCTAGTTCAAGGATAGTGAACACTCAATGCATTTGTGACAAACCTGTCATTTTAATATTTTGCCAGTTATGTGAAACTGCCATCACACATTGTCAAGACATTGTGCTATAGACCTATAACTCGGAGAACCATGCATTATGCTGGGGGCATACCAGTCACCATAGCGACATTTCTAGTTAATAAATTGTAGTCAGTGTTCCAGGTTCCATGTATTGATGATATGATAACCTCTTGCATGTCACATGATTATATGTTTTGAAAACTTTTTGTACCTTGTGTTCCCCCAACTCTAGGGTCTATTCCACCCAGCGCGCAAGGTTTGTGACACATACTGGAGGATCTACAACACACTGTACATTGGGGCACAGGACTCACTGGTTGTTGGATTCCCCAGGGTGCCCAATGATGAGAAGAACCAGTATCTGCACTATGAGTTGGATTACGTACTGTGCATGCTGGCACCGTGCACCCCATAACAATACATCACACTCAATAAACTCATGGGCAAATACTCCAAGACATTCAGTGCATTGTGCAGAACGGCAATAGTGGATTTGAGGACTCGGGGGGCCAGGTCTGAGCTGCTCATCTCAAGAAGGTGGTATCCAGCATTTATCAGATCTTGTGTTCATGTTCTTGCGAGAATCTAACCCACAAACCTGACACTTCATGCCTCCTTTGATTCCCATGCAAACTTGAGTCTAACGTGATCTGTGCACTCACACTCAGTGATTGTGTCTTGAACCTTGTACGATGTGATATTGTGTCGGTTCTGTGACTTTGGTGGAAATAGACACATGGGCACATTTTGTGAAAAGCCTTGGTCTATAGTAAACATAATACTCTCGATTTGTGGGCTTTAGATGGCAGTGTATACAAAGCAAATCTCCATCTTTTCTTATCATGATGCAGCAAGGTCAAGTGTTTGCTTTACCTGTAACATGACATTGATTTCCAAATCACCCTCGTTTTACATCTGCTTTCATTCGTTTTTCCTATATGTAAATAATTGACATCCAAACTCCGTAGGTCTTTGCTGTTGAATATCGTGAATTCTCATCTTCACAAGTTGATAATGTGTTGTACTACTTTAAAGCAAGGAGTGTAACATAACATGTTATGGTATTGAACATGTATGGTATGAAGAGGATATGATGAGTGAAACATCCTGTATGGTAGACCCACTGTAGTACAAGTCTGGCTGCAGAAAAGGCAATACTACACAGATATTACTGATACAAGATACTTTGATGGTACAGAAAAAAAGAATAACTTTCCTTTGACAAAAGATGGGGGAAGTGGCATACCGATAAAAACATTGCATCCACTTCACTTTATCTTTAGTCTTCATTGGCATGAACTGTGCTTCACTAGGTTTGCATTTTTGTTTGTTTGGATTTAGAGGGGGGAGGGGGAGAAAGAGAGAAGGCATGGGATGTTCTGTAGACAATACTTAGAGGTTTAATTCTGTAGATCCACTACCATGCTCAAAAGAGAACTCGGCAAAGCATGTCACTTTTGTGTCAGGTCCAATGACCAGCTGACCCCAGTGTTTAGTGGATAGTGGGTCACTCTATGTGATTGTGTTTGCTTTGACATTGAACTGGTCAGTACCAGACAGACTAGTGTTGTACTTACAATAAATTTTTGGCAGTATTGTGTCATTTTCTATGTCGCATGTGTGGCCCGAGTTAATGTCTAGTCTACCGTGCCAGGAACGCAGTTTCTCCCATCAATTTGATTGATTGGATATGTTATGATGTATTTCCAAAATTATTTACGTTGGTTGATCAATAATTTGGCTGGTTGATCACTATGTTCAGATTTCAACTCATTCACTAGAAGTTAAGGTTAGTAATTATTACATTGTACTTTGATTTTCTATATTAATTCTAAGCTAATCAATTTTCTGTATGTTTGTGTGAGAAGTACTGTACATATCTGAGATTTCTAAGTCGTACATCTTTGATCTGTGTACACAATTCTGTACCTCTAAAAAAGGTTTTGGGAAATGTTTAGCTTTATAAAGATATCTTTCCAATGTATGAAGTACACTGCGATGCCTATTCCACTGCATGACCCACATATTATGTAGCCGATCACATCAGGTGTGCTTTATGGCTTATATCATATATTGTGATCAATGGACTTATATATGGGTACAACCACATCAGGCCTAAAGTTGTGTGTACATTTTGCACTGTGTCATGATGTGAAAAAAAAAGGACAGACCAGTGATATTGTATGACAAGAAAGTTTGAGAATGTGTGTTGGTCTATCCCGTGCTGAAGACTAAGTTTCATCTCTCTACATCACAGCTGAGCTTACATCACTCTTGTACCCTTCTGTACAATACCAATTACAATTTTCCATTCATCGTAATATGATATACACAGGATACCCTCTTTGTTACTTTTGTTTCCAATTCCTCTGATGTACCCCCATGTTCCTAAGAAGAGGTTGGAGTTTGCCTTACTGTATACTTGAATTGTATTTTGAATTGCTTGTTCGTGATCAAGGTATTTCAAGTGGTTTGGTCCCATATGAAATATCACAATAAATTTGTAAATGTGTGAGACTTATTAGGATGTCATTTTATGTTTGCAGCAGTACTTGTTCCACCTGTGGGAGAAGGGAGTTTGGAGAGAGAAAACATTGATTTATTGTCCTTTCCTTGCCATTTTGACAAACCACGCGTAAAAAGAATGATGGCAAGACATACTTCAATAGGTCATCTTGGTATCCAAGATTTGATATTCATATGGGCTTGCTGTCAGTGTCCACACCTAGTTCATTGTCTCACATAGAAATGCATGGCAGCAGTTTGACATCATCCCAAGCCATTATAAGTTGGCAAATTAATAGTCTTCAAACAGTCAGAGACATTTGGTTGGAAGCTGAAGCTGTTTGCTCTAATATTGCAAACTGATCCTGAGGGTAGTGAGGATGCTGGAACATACTTTTGGCGGTGTTTTTCTGCGAGATAGTCTTTTTAAAAGTTTTGCTTCCCTTTATCTCCTTGTTGCCATGATTTCTCAATTGGCAGCCTTCAGCATCTTTAGCAAAATGTTAGGTTTGGGTTACTAGTAGATGTGTCAGATTAGTGTCGATTTGGAAAAAAAAAATAGCTGTTACTTTGAACATGTTAATTGAATGTACTGATTTACTTACTCATATGTATGCTTCTTGTGTATTAGGAAGATGCAGGATAAAATGAAGATTATTAGTATGATTTTCCTTTACTGCATAAACTTTCCCACTGTTAGAAAGAAAACGAAAAAGCAAAAGTGGAAACATTCACTCTCAGAGAATTTTGTCCAAGGTAAGTATGCGCCCAAGTTAAAAGCTGAATAAGACCAGATTTTCCCTATCGCACTAGCGACACATGTACATTAATTTTTATTATGTACTCATTATTCCTGGAAGTCAATTACCCGGTACAACGTATCCCTCCTGGTCCCAATGCATTTGACCCAACCCCCTTCTTCCATAAGGAGTTTTGACTTTGTTTCCATGTGTACCCTGTTTAATTAATGTGCTTGAATACACCGACTGTAGGTCTTGACACTAACATATTTCTCTGGTCGCCCATTTGGGTCACTGAAATTTTTGACATTGAAACTTTGGTGGCCTGAAAAAGAAATGTAGGAGCCTGAAATAAAAGAAAATACACAATATCATTTTGAATTTAAGCTGCCAGATCATGGCACCAAAAGACATCTTTTCATGAAATTTGGTGCCCTGACATCTTTTTTTTTTTTTTTTTAGTGGCCACAGGCCATTGCTAATGTCCAGCCCTGGCTGGTTGTACTGTAAAAGTGGAAATTTTCGCAGTGTTGAAGTTTTCGCGCATTTCGGGCACCCAGAAACTAGTGCGAAAATTAAAGCATGCAAATTTGCTTGCCATATGTTTTAGTAGCTGATGTCTTGATTCCGCAGAATTAAAATCACACAAAACGCTTCCTACCCGGAAGAGCACAAAAAAAATTAGTCACACAAAAATCCACTTTTACAGTACTGCAGCATGAATCCATATGACCTGCCTCCCTCACCCACTTTGTTCCTATAGCACTCTGTTTAGACAACTGAGATAATGTACAGCTGTACATCCATGTATCTATCAGTTATGTGAGGATAGGTAAACTCAATGATTACACTCTGAACTAGTATTTTGAATCTCAACTCCACCCTCCCTCTTCCCCCTCCCCCACCCCAAATGGAATAGATATTTCCCATATTATGTTAAACTGGTGTGACCAGAACTTTGGGTTTGGCATTACAGTATATAAACTACATACAGCCCTGTCGCTGTACACAAGTGTTTCACGTCACACAGCACGTGGTGGGGCTCTGAGCTTGGATAATTGTAGTCACATTTTGCGGTTATTTGAAAGAGAGGTGGTTAAAAAAAAAGGTCTAGCGATCTTTTTTTTTTGGCAGTATTTTAAAGACAAAGATATATCTTTCAAGTAGCTTTGTCACAAATATTGAAGGTGATCACTAGAAAAACTTGTACATGTTATTCTCTCCACAGCTAAATTCATTTCTTCTTTGACATTCACAGTAGATCTTTATGTGAACAAAAATGTTTGGATGAAAAATAAATGCCTGTATATATTCTCAAAAAAAAAAGTTTCAATCTTGTTTACTGTGATGACAATGTGAAGTGAGAACCTTGACACAAAATCAACCCTTTCTGCAATGCAATTTTGTTGAAATTGGTCATTCTATTTTTTTTTTTTTTTTTTTTAATTACAAGAATTCTTTCCGCAATACTGGAATACACGAACAATACCTGTACTACACTGTCAATGCTATCACAATCCTGTCGGGGCTCGTAGTATAAAATCTTATACACATAATCTTCGTCATTAATTGACATCAGCAACACATGGGTTTATAGTCCCTTGACTAGAAAAGAAAACATCCCAACATTACGTATGTACTCACTGACTTTGGATACATTTACTTAGGTGTAATAACCACATCAAAACATTTCAGGTAACAAGAAATGAGGTACATAAAATAATAGGTCACAATGTCGTCATACAAAAGTAAAAAGCAGTAAAAGGAAATTTCTTACATATCTGAAATGCTCTCAATCCTCGCACATGATGACATGAACAGTGAGTTTGCAGATTTTGTACTTCTATAATATATATATATATATATATATATATATATATATATATATATTGATGTAATGATCCTGGTTACTGAGAACATATGCTTCAAAATGTAAAAATGCCACTTCAATTCAAGAAATCCAGTATACGAGACGAGTGGAAGCTATTGCAATCATTAGCTGTCAGTTTCACAATCTTATAATAGGATGGCTACGGCTCCAGGGGTCCGATTCATGAAGTCATTCACACAAGAGTCTTTGCATGAATCACAGAATGGCCTAAGTCACTTATTTTGAAGCTATTTGAGACTTTCAAATCCATTTCATGAAGTATGTCATAGGTTGTGTCTTATGAGCAAAAAAAAAAAAAAACCAAAACAAAACAAAACAAAACAAAACAAAACAACCAACAAAAAAAAAAACCCTCATAAGGCTTTAATGAGGGTTAACAATAGTGCCCCAGACAGTCAATTACCCTAACAATGAGTGCGTCTCGCATCACATATTCTGTCAAAGAACTCCACCGATTAGGTAACACCGGAGCCTCGCAGATACCCCTGCACACAATACGCGTTGCCAAGAGATGCGGTGTCTGGAGAACTCGTGGATGTCGGGCAGGTTCACACAAAATCCGAAAGATCCCTAGTCATATGTCACGATATTTAGCAATCCTCACGACAAACGCCAAAAATCGGGTCATGGGAAAGTCAACATGAGCAACCTAATTCAAATTCCTACTCAAATCAACAAAATAGCGTTTTCACTGCCATCTTTTCTTCTTACCAATGCCAGATCTTTGAACAAAAAAATTGACAAGTTCCATGCCGTCGTTCTCGATCAAAACGTCGAAGTCGCCGTTGTGACTGAAACATGGTTTAGTCACGATCAAGCGATCCAGACAATGACTATCGCTGACTTTGCTGTTTTCTACAAATCACGTCAGAAAACAAGAGGAGGTGGGGTTGCCGTGTATGCTAGAGATCTACTACGCCCTCAAATTCTGGGGCCCGAATTCACGAAAGTGGTACAAATGAAACCATGGTTTAAACCATGGACAAAAACCATGGAGCGCCAAGTGTCGCATGAACTATTTCCATACGAAATCAGTCATTTCGTCGATGAAAACTATTTTGTAACGAAATGACATAAGTTTGTAGCTAAATGAATATTTAGGTCATTTTGTCGACAAAATGACCAATTTCATAACGAAATATTCTGTGCGACACTTGGCGCTCCATGGTTTTTGTCCATGGTTTAAACCATGGTTTCATTTGTACCACCTTCGTGAATTCGGGCCTGGATGTCACCGTTCCGCCTGAGCTAGAGATCGTATGGGTTAAACTCAATCCGACAAGAGCACCACGATTGATTTCGTTCATGGTGGTGGCCGCGATATATCAACCACCAAGGAGTGACAAGGCGGATATACTCATTGAGCACCTTCACTCCACAATGGATTCAATAAGAACCAAGCACCAAAATGTCGGCTCTGCGATTCTGGATGATCTAAATGACCTAGATATATCATCACTTCTGTTGGACAATGACTTCAAACAGATAGTACATGTACCAACCAGAGGTAGCCGTACCCTGGACCAAATCGTCACTAACTTTCAAGAGCATTATGAGGCCCCCATCTCGTTTTCGCCCCTAGGAGCCAGTGACCATTACATGGTCACCAAATCATTGACCACCCCCTACTCCAAATGTCACGCGAACGAAGATCTCCCGCCCAATGAGAGACAGTGACAGCCGGGAGTTTGGAGCCAGACTGGCGAATCATGACTGGTCTGAACTTTTCTCCGTAAGCGATGCCAACGAAATGTGTGAACTTTTTTACGCAGAACAGGTTCCGATGATCGACACGTACTTTCCAACGCGAGTTGTAAAGCTGCACATAAATGATAGACCATGGATGACACCAGCCATTAAATCAAAGATAATGAAAAGACAAAAAGCATTTGAGAGAAAAGAGGACATAAAATGGCGCGCTCTTCGGAACAAAATCCAGCGAGAAATCATATCTGCCAAAGCCAATTATTACTCGAAAAGGGTACAACAGCTCAAACATTCTAATCCATCAGACTGGTTTCAACACATCTGAAAACTCACGTCTGGGCCAAGGAAGTCCCCCTTGATCCGAATTGAGAACATTGAACCAACAGATTATAAGTCAACTGCAAACATAATTAACACACAGTTCGTCAATGTCGCTTCCGACATCCCGCCGCTTGATGCACTTCACCTCCCGGCATTTATTCCCTCTCGAGAGCCCTGCCCCCTTGTACAACCATGGGAAGTCTACCGAGAGCTCAAGCGCATCAAACCCCGTACAGCCCAGGACCTGATGGCATTTCCGCCCATTTGGTGAGGGAATTCGAACTGGAGCTAAGTTCCCCTCTCGCACACATATTCAGCACCTCCTTTCAACAAGCGAAAGTCCCAGAACGAAGGAAGCGCGCATGTGTAGTGCCCATCCCCAAGACCACACCGCCATCTATCGACAATCTCAGACCAGTGTCTCTTACTGCTCACTTTGCGAAAGTAGCGGAGAAGTTCATTGCAGGATTAACGCTTCGCGATATGCAACCACTAATAGATACATCGCAATTTGGAAACAAACAAACAAAAAAAAAGTCTCCACATCCCTCTACTTGGTCAGTCTGCTTCACGCGATTCACATGAATGCAGACAAACAGAGGTCAAGTTCCATAAATCACAATCTCGCATTACAAAAGCTACTGCTTATGAATGTTCCGTGAGTGTGTGGTTGACTGGATTCGTGATTTCTGGCCGAATCGTACTCAGTGTGTGAAATATCAGAATACATATTCAGAATGGCAGGAGCTCCACTCAGGAGCCACGCAGGGCACCCGGCTTGGCCCCATCATCTTTCTGGCGATGATTAATGATGCATGCAGCAATGAAGTGATACCTTGCTTGAAATACGTGGACGACCTCACCCTTCTGGAGTGCAGAAACCTCGGTGCAGTATCCACCATACAGGAAACCGTGACACGTATGCACATCTGGTCAGAGCAAAACTTCATGAAGCTTAACCCGAAAAAATGCTCGTCAATGCAAATTTGCTTGCTCGCCAAGTGCCGCAACCATCAGATATTGTGATGGGAGACACAGTTGTAGCCCAAGTGAATGAGATCAAACTTCAGGGCCGGCGCAGCGTTTTCAAAAGTGTGGGGGGCCACTTCCGGACTTCCGGGTTTCATGAGCTATCAAGCAAAAAAAAAAAAAAAAAAAAAAAAAGGTCCTCAGCTCATCTCTACCCGTCCACTTCCGGGTTTCTTCAGGTAGCAAGCAAAAAAGAAACAAAAAAAAAACAAAAAGCCCTCATCTCATTCTCTCCTCTCCCATTTCCGGGTGTTGAGATAAAAAAAAGGTCTTCAAAGAAAAAAAAAAACATAACCTTACCGCCGCCATACTTCAAGATCTCTATCTATTTCTATTTTAGTGCCACTTGCGTACTTCGGGGTTGAAAAAAGTGTGGGGGCCCAAAGTGACGACACCTTTGCATGTATTCCTTTGTATGGTGCACAAAAAATTGTGGGGGGCCGAGCCCCCACGGCCCCCACGGCTGCGCCGGCCATGAACTTCTTGGTGTAACAGTGCAACAGGATCTGAGATGGTCTAGTCACGTGAATGATATGCTGAAGAAAGCCAATACGAGACTCCACTTTCTGCGAGTCCTGAAGGATTTTCGTATGTGCCTTGCTGACCTGATTGTCATCTATTATACCTTCGTTCGCCCTGTCGTGGAGTATTGCGCGGTGGTGTGGTGCTCGGGCCTATCAGTTTCCCAAGTAAATGACATCGAGAGAGTGCAAAAACGCGCTTGCCGCATTATGCTTGGGTCACAGTATGAGTGTTATGATGACGCCCTAGTGAGATGTAACCTGGTGAAGTTAAGTGACCGTCGCATCTCCCTATGTGTGAAATTTGCTCAGAGCATCGCAAAGACAGACTCTCGCCTTCATGACTTAATGCCAGCCAGGAGAATGAGTTATCATGGACGCAATTTGCGAAACAACCATGAATTCACAGATCTGAGATGCCGAACAGAACGTTGTAGAAATAGCCCAACCCCGTTCATGACAAGATTATTGAACAATAAACAATGAATTAACGGTCGGGAAGCTCTGTTGTATTAATATAAACGGGTATATGATTCCCCCTTTTTTTCTCAATAGATGATCAATGGGAACATGATTCTGTGTTTTATACTATGTCCTAGATGTGATATTGTGTCGAGACCCCCCCCCCCAAAAAAAAAAAAAAAAAAAAAAATCAATTTGCATAGCACGCTGCCATGCTATTTTCCCTTTTTTCTGCAGATGATCAATAGAAACATGATTTTTTGTTTCATATTATGTCCTAGATATGATATTGTGTTGAGACCCCCCGAAACCAATCTGCATTGTATGTCTGCACACCGTTTGACCATGGTCAGCGTTAACTTTTTTTAAAGTTGTGGTATATAAATGAATAATTTTGTATTTTATATATATTGAGATGCAGCACGGAAACATGAAGAAACAGTATTTTATCCCATTCAGGAACGCAATATTGATTGAATACGGTGATTACTGTATAGTATTGATGGGTTAGTTAAAGATTATCATGAGTTTGTAGTCTGTATGAAAGTTATGTACATTTATATGAATAATTTTAGTATTATAGATATATGTAGGTATGTACTTGTGAGTTTGTGCGAGTGTATGCGGGTATGTGTCTCTGGATCTCTCCATGTGCTGGATCTTGTCTGCAGTTGCGCGCGCCCGTGGGTATGTTTGAGTATGTTTGTGTGTATGCGTGCAAGTGTCTTGACATGAGTTAGAGCAAGGAGGTACTAGTACCTCCTTAGAGCAAGTGTGCGAATGCAAGTGTTGATGTGTGATTATCCCTGCGTAAATTTGAAATGGTTTGTTGGATTAAAGAAATTATGTTTGTTTTTTAGTAGTATGTAGTTATAAATATTTATGGTAAAGAATTATTGACTGAAATAGATTTATATAATTTGATACATTTGTGATATATGAATAGATTTTTATGTTTCTATATGTACATATGAAGAGTTTGTTTGCAAAAACCGATAAGTCCATTTTTGAAGATTTTGAAGTACGGTCTCTGTCATAAAGTACAAAATAATACCTTTTAAATGATATATTGGTCACTACATATAAAGTATATTTTTGAAGTTATGGTCAAAAGAAGCAAAATTTTTCTTTTTTTTCTCTTTATCTTTCGTGACCTTTAATCACAAATATCTCCATTTGACAAATATGGACTTATCGGTTTTTGCAAACAAACTCTTCATACATTTGTTTGTTTTTTGTATAGTAAGGTGTGGTAATTGTCTTGTGCAATATATCTTATGTCTAATTGTGATTTTAATGTGGATGTAATGTACGACAGCTCAATGTATTTGGTTGTCATTGCAATGTATTTTAGCCTTCGGGCTACGATTTTGCAAATTTTTACCTAATAAACCATTCTGATAATAATAATAATAATGAAACAGACCCCACGGTCATTAAACACAGCACATTCTCCTGCAAATTTTTTAGTTGAGTGAAAATTCTCTGCAGACCACCAGGTTTTGGGTCCTCTGTGACTTGACAAGATGCCACTGTTCTCAGGGCGTAACCAGTGTGATCAGAGCAGAGAGAGAAGGTAATCGTGACACACAAACTGTCCGACATTTATGATGGTGCTACCATTTACTGATTAGCCATCATTTGAAAAAGATGACACCCCCCCCCCCCCGTCAACAAAACTGTCAGAGGTAAATATAACAACTGGATGTGTTCCCAGAGCTCTTTGTATTCATCAATCATCAATCATGGACCAGAATTGAAGGGGGGGGGGGGAGAAAGAAGGGAAGCAATTCTACATGATTAAGAGGTAAAGAGTGCAATGAAAGCACAAACCTGCTGCAACCTGCATTTCCATTCTACCTGCAAAAGATTGGTTTCCCTGAAACTGGCACAAGTGTTGATGGGGACCAATTTCCAAACCAGCTATGATTTCTTCAGGATTGCTCACAAAATAAATGACACATACTCACAAAGTTTATGATACTTTGTATCCCACTGTCAATTAAGAGATCATAGGCATTTCTCAAGCCATTCCTGTGCATATTTTCAGAATAAAGGGGGCCACATACCACGTAAGGAACCTTACAGTCTGTTTTACAATATTTATTTACATATTAAAGTGACATTGTCATCTCTTTGCCAATATGCAGCCATTTGGGCTGTGACAGTAAACAAAATCCAATTTCATGTGGACCAGGACAATACAGGTATCATGAATGCACCAATACTGAAAACTGAATAGGAGCTCAGGCTGCAGTCATTCACATAATGATTCAGTTGCTTTGCTTCACAATTATCACGGTTCACGACTGCTTGTCATACAGCAGTGATACACCCAACACCTCCTCAGCTCTAAATTCAAGTATTTTACATTCACTATTTATATATGGTCTCAAAATAAAAAAAAAGAGATAGAAACTGAGGAGAAAAAAATCCCTATCTTAGTGACCTGGCCACGCCCAATAGTGAGGGTCAAATAGGGCGGGGCTATTTTCACGTCATGCCCCCCATACCTCCCATTCCACCCATACCACCACCCATAGGTATCTCCTTCCCTCTCCCCCCCCCCCCCCTTAGGGATCTCTGTGATGACAGTCTCTGCTGTTAGACTAGCGATGCCACATCTGATGCATCAACGAGGGCCATCCTTACAAACTATACGCAAGAAGAAGAAGAAAAAAAGAGGGATCAAATCAAAGAAAAACACACACAAAAGGACAAAAAGGAGATAAAGAGGGAGAAAAGCGAAGCTTCTTTGACTGAAGAAAAATCAAGGTTACAAAAGCACTAATAGGTTGTGATAAACCACTTACTTAGTGTCGTGGTGTAAGTTGATGAAATAGGCAAAGTCAATACCAAATTGTTAAGTCTAGTAATGTTTGAGAACTTTCTCTTGTAAATTCACAAACATGTTGTGGCGAAAGAGTTAATCAACTTTCTTGCAAAACTATGCATACCTTTGCTGTGTGACTGAATGCAGCTAAAACTTCAAGAAGTTTGTGAGGTGATAATTAATAGATCTGTTCGTGTGCTTTATTTCAGGCTCCTACATTTCTTTTTCAGGCCACCAAAGTTTCAATGTCAAAAATTTCAGTGACCCAAATGGGCAACCAGAAAAAATATGTTAGTGTCATAGACCCGAGTTTAAAATTAACAATGGCTTTTTGTTAACCCCATGTGAAGGGATTACGTCTAACACATTGCCACGTGTCAACAGAGGTATGGCGGGAGTCATACATCATCCCAAAACATTCTAAGATTTTCTGATAGGACATTTCAACAGCGCCACACAGGAGGGGAAGAGAACCTACAGACTGGGAATGAACAAACTTACCTGTTGAGTGTACTGCAACATCTTGATGGAGCCCACCCCGACCCTCAGGCCTTCAATGGCCTCCATGACAGTCTGGATGACGTGGGGAGATGTCTCAAACACGTTAGGCCACACAAAGGTCAGCAGGTGTACCAGGGCGTCTTCGCAGCCGAAGCCAAACACACCCAGCGCCATGTGCTTGGTGGCTGCACACGTCGTCTGACGGTGAACCAGATCCATGATTGATGGAGAGGAATTCAATGGATAAAATCTTGTTATTTTGATTTTTTTTTTTATGCGTACAATAGCACACATCACGTCTCTCGATGCATTGCTGCATTAATTTATTTCAGACATGTCTACCTTGTAAACAACGCTGAACTATTTGAGGGTTGAAAATGCATTTTTAATTTTCTTTGGTAATTCTACCTTTCCTGCAATAGATATGCATAGTAAACAAATTGGAAGTAAACAAATTGGAAGCATGCATAGTGTACAGCGTTCGGGCTGCCGCAGTAAACCCACGGGAAGAGAGGCGACAGATTTCACGATAAGGCCGTCATTTTTCCCCAGAAACTGACGGTTTTTTCTGTCTAAAGTTAGGTGTGCGGAGGCCTTTTAAGGCTAAAGGGTGTTTAAAACACTATTCAACAAGAAGCCACAAAAAAAAAATGTCATACATGGGACTGAGCCTAACTGCAAGTACAGTTAATGTACAGTCTACTACAACTACTGTCTACTAGTCGGTGTAGCTATGTCTACGGTCAGTATTTTAAATGGAAACTCTCGAATGTAAATAAATATATTAAACGTATTGGCTCTTTGGCTTACCACTCGACTGATCTCCGTGCACTTTCTTTGGTTAAGGCTAGGTAGTGTTAGCTCGAGTGAGCTCAGTTCCCTCGAGCTCGAGCAGAGCAGAGCCCTTCGCCGCTGCCCGCCCGACGGCGCTGCCCGGCGCCCTAGGCGCACTGGCGCAGCCTATATCCTTGGTGTATTGGGGGTAAGTGTACCGTATACCTAGATATATACCTCATATATAGAATCCTCTCATCTGATTGGTTAAAAGGGGAGTCATGAAAATAGCTGTGCTCCATTGTTGATCAAAATGACGTCATGATTTACAGTGCCCGGGGCACGGCACAGTTGATTGACTGTGCCCTGTAAATACGTTTGGAGACAGACAGTCGCAACCGAACCCCGTACACATAGATCACATGTACGCACCAATGATACAACCGCCGCGCTGTTGATCAGCGTTGATTACGAATTCATGCTACTATATCTATATTTCGGAATCTATATTTTCGGTATATAAAACAAATAATGACTGCTTGATATTCGGGGCACAGTTAAAATTATGTAGGCCCTCGGTGATGTGAAAACCATAACCATGCCCCCAGCTTCGCTTCGGGCATAGTTACGGTTTTCACCTTGGGCCCATAATTTTAACTGTGCCCCGAATATCAAGCAGTCACTACAAACTAGTAGTGCAGAGAGCAGCGCCATCTCGTGCCCATTGGAGAAGATGAATATATGTTGTCAAAGACGAATGATATTTGAGAGATGAACGTACAACGTTTGTATTGGTATTTGAAAGACGAGCAAACCTGAGGCGGAATAAATGCATGAATAAGAGTGGCACAGAGTCGCACAGATCAAGGGCTCTGGAGTCGCATAGATACGAGCGCCATCTCGAGCCATTTTAAACAGACGAACAAAAAGACATCTAATGAAAAAAGAGGAATACAATTTAAAAGATGAATGAAATTAAAAGATGAATATAATTATGAAAAGATGAATGAATGAAAAAGATAAATATAAATAAAAATAAAAATATTGAAAAGATAAATAAATTAAAAAAACAAAAATATTGAATAGATTAATATATTCCATAGATGAATACATTAGAAAGATGAATAGATAAAAACAAGATAGTGATAAGATGAACATAAACAATGATGAATAAATTCAAAGACGAACATAGAAAAGATGGATATCTTAGAATGACAAACGTTATTAGAGGATAAATGTTTGTGTTGAAGATGAATATATTTCTTCAGAGATGAATAGTATTATTTCCTCAGAGATGAATATAAATACAAGAGATGAATATATTCCCCTTTGGCTTGCCATAGTAGTAAACCACCAGACTAACAACAATGAAGGGATTATCAGATTAAACTGAAATTAAGCATGCCTCATTAACACATTCTGTCCATATACCAACTTTCAAATCAGTAGCCCCATCTTTCCAAAAGTTATTAGAGTTGAAAGTGAAGAGTGTGGACAATGTTTTTCAGAAATGAAAAAGGGATTCTAAAGACACACCTAATCACACTATTCTACCAAAAATGTACGAGATAAACTGCTAAAAAACACACACACACACACACACACACACACTTTCCTGCCCGTTTTATGATACCAAATTTTACCATAATTTAAAAGAAGACCCGCTCTTTCAGAAAATATGAAAAAGTCAAGTTCGGCTGGGTTGACCCATTTCACTTATTTTCAGTCCTTTTTCAGTCAAAAGTTATTAGAGTTGAAAGTGAAGAGTGTGGACAAGGTTTTTCAGAAATAAAAAAACGGATTTTAAAGACACAAATAATCACACTATTCTACCAAAAATGTTCGAGATAAACTGCTAAAAAAAAAAAACACACACACACACACACTTTCCTGCCCGTTTTATGATACCAAATTTTAGCATAATGTAAAAGAAGACCCGCTTTTTCAGAAGATATGAAAAAGTCAAGTTTGGCTGGGTTGACCCATTTCACTTATTTTCAGTCCTCACGCAAAATCAGTGTGTGCGACTTTATGTTCACGTTTTGAGGACGTGTGCACGGTCACAATTAATAAGTGACGTCACAGGGTGACTTGGAAAACAACTGTAATGCCCTGTTTTCCTAACCTTTTCTATCATATTCTATTCTTTATTATATGTGCTAGCAGCCATGCTGGGCTACATTTATATACTTCTTTCATTCGTATACCATTTTTTGAAGGATAATATCAGAATCATGAAAAAACTTCTTCCTGGAACCCAAAATCATATATTCTGATTTATCAGCATTCAAAACGAGGTTATTTGCCGTCAACCACATAGAAAACTCTTTCAAATCTTGATTTATACGTGTTGTCATTTCAACAGGTTTATTAGAAGAAAAATACATACATGTATCATCTGCATAAAGAGATAAATCACAATGTTTAACCGTGTGAGTAATATCGTTTATAAAAAAGTAAAAATAATACCGGCCCCAGTATCGAACCTTGTGGCACCCCATGCACAACAGGAGCAGGGTTAGACACGGCACCATTCACTTCTGTTCTTTGCATTCTTCCTTTTAAGTAATTCGTAAACCGGTCCAGCAGCGTCGTTGACATGACTACTCGAGTGGCGTCGATTGACCCGGTGTGATCTGTCAATGGCGGCTGGTCCCATGTCGATTCCCATCTGACGATTGATGACCTCTAGTACCTTGTCATCCGTACTTTCGTTTGGCGTTTCAACAATGCTATACTGTATTCGCAGACAGTTTCTCCTGCTATAGGGCCTACTGCTCAGCCTCATCCTTCGCAGCTTGCAGATCTTTTACAGAGTTTTGTAGAAGTTTTAATTTTTCATTCAACTGTTTAATCTCACTGCATTTTGACTCCAGATCCATGCTTATGGCTTCATAATTTTGGCGGTTACTTTTCTTCGAGCCGCTTTTCAACTAGTTCAAAAATGGCGTTCGCTACTTTGTCAATCACTGCACGGGAACAAAGAACTTCAGAAACTTGCCTTTTGATAGCGTCTTTCAGGTCATTGTCCCATTGGCTGTTCGATGCGGCTGACGGCTCATCACCGGTCGCAGGAGGGCTGGCGGAATTATGTGGAGTATGCCCGGTACTTGGTACAGTTTTTGCAGTCGAGCTCGTTTCGTTGACTACACTATCAACATGGTCCTCATTCTGGTTGGAATTCCGCAGTTGATAGCGTTTATTTCCATCCGAGTCATGCGAAGTTGATTTTCCTTGTGATTTCGATTTGGTCATGGTGATAAGAATCCACAAAAGCACAATTTTCACCGATTTTTTCCACCTTTCTCGGGACAGTCCAAAAAACACGTCCGTCGCTGTCGCGGAAGCGCCCTCTAAACATGACTACTGATAAGCAATACCTTATGTTTACTTGTGCCATTTTAAGTGGTTCGGTTAAATTTCATGCACAAACACCCTTTAACCTTAATCCCTTATAGGCAAGATTACATAATTATACAAACTAAAAAAATTCACATGCTAACGTTGAGACAAAAAAAAAAAACAACAACAACCACAAGAAAATTCAAACAAGCACGAAATTCTAAGTTGTATCAATACTGAAAAAAAATGACAGAAATCTGAGCGTCCGAATAAGCAAGCCTATTCAATGTAGAGTAACAAGAATTGAAAACCACTTTCCTTAACATAATACGTAAGAGACAGGATCCAATCATTTCTGATAAGGTTACTTTACAGTGTTACAGTATTAAGCCTTCGAGCACTCCACATACGAAGACACCTTACCCGTACCACAAGAAACACAACAATAGGCCTACTACGGTATTAGGTATTTGTAACAGGCCAGAGGAGGTTTAGGTATTTTTGTACTAGGTATTAGAAGCATGCAGCGTATAAAGTGCGGGCAATGTGTATGACCCAGTGGCTTAAGAAAGTGTAATCTCTCTTACTAAAAAGAGAGAACGAAAATAGTAACTGTTGAGATACCTCCACAGGCAGCTCGAACGCCCCCTATTATTATCTGACACGGTACTATACGGTACCCTACGGTACCAGTCGGTCCAGTTAACTTTTAAGCGTTTGAACAGAGCCATTTAAGGAGCGTTTTGTTATACAGCCCATGATGTCGACGCTAGACAAACAAAGCCCAAAAGTTTGACACCAAATAAAAAACAGCACACGAGTTCGACAAAACAACACTGTGTATGTCTAGTTGGTCTTGTTTCATTAGTGTTGAATTCATGGACTATATGACTCGTGGATGTCGGTCTTGCGACGTGCACCACAGACAATGGAACAAGAATTAGAGCAGGAGAGGTTCAAAAGAGATTAAAACAATATTTTGAACAAACTACAGAATACAGAACTCAATTCGCTATTAACTGTAAGGCCCATACTGGCAGACATCTGAGTGAATGTTGAATAATTTTATTAAAAATTAAAAGATACAAGAATTCTTATTCAATGTTCAATTTGTTTTGTAAGGAAAAAAAAAGATGAATAAGTTTGAAACTTGAATTGCGATTGTGCTTGTGAAGGCATTGCAGCTACTCAAAACAGATACAATTTGTATATATATATATATATATATAGAGAGAGAGAGAGAGAGAGAGAGAGAGAGACAGAGAGAGAGGGGGAGGGGAGGGGCGACCGCCCCTATCGCCCCCTTGCTTCGTTATACACTGATGCCTGAAAGACGTAACAAGCTTTTCGGAAACTGGTCAACTTGTCATTATGATACGTCATAATATGTGTTATGTATGATATACATGACAAGTTTACATCGGCATTATGACGTATTTTTTGTAGTCAGTGCGTTTCGTCGTTATTTTTACGACATGATATCACGTAGGTGTCACGTCAATAATTCAAGCCAGTATTGGTGTCTTATCAAGATAAAAGAAGGGTTTTTCAAGATCACTTGTGACCCTGCACCACAAAACAAACAAAAAACCGCTAAACATGATTTTTAGTTAAGGGTAGATTCTAAAAGAGCAGACTCGAAGCTTTGAAATGATGTATAACGCAATTCAAATGGATTCTCCAAACCTAAATGTTGGAAATAAAGCACACACTCTGGAAGGTGTGAACTGAAGAAAGAGGCTCTGAAATACAGGGTCTATTCAATCGCTAAATCTTCCCTAAGCCGTGCTACCTGTGCCATGAATGGGGCAAAAACATGATGTTAACCATTGTAGCACCAACAACTAAGGGATTATCAGATTAAATTTAAAATAGGCATGGTCTATTACCACATTCTGACCATAATAAATGCCAACCTTCAGAGCACTAGCGCCACCCTTTCAAAAGTTATTAGAGTTGAAAGTGAAGATGGTGCAAAGGATTTTCAGGAAATGAAAGGGTTGTCTGAGAAAAACCTGATCACAATACTCTACCAAAAAAGGGTTGTAGAAAAACTGCTGAAAACTCACTTTCCCATTCAATTTATGATCCCAAACTCAAGAATCATGTAGAAGAAGAATAGCTCTCTCAGAAAAAAAAAAATGAAAAGCTCAAAATTTACTTGGTTGACCAATTTTACCTTTCTTGAGTCCTCACGTATAATCAAGGGGTGCGACTTTTTGTTTGTTTTGGATGCACGGTCATAAAATTATTGTTCCTCCTTTGACGTCTATAAGACCATGCGCTGACGTGTGTGCTTTTCAGTCAATGTCTATATAACACACAGGTGTATTTAAGGCGACATTAGCTGGTCAAAAATGGTCTGATCAGCATACGTCAAATAGATGGCAAATTCACTTTTCTAGGCAATTTTCCCCGTTATATTCATGACCATAATAGTATTATGATACGATACATTTAAGAGGAATTCAGACTTTATTCGAAGAAAATCGGATTTATAATGGCTGAAATATCCACAAGCAAATTAAAACAAAGCAGTCGTTTAAAAAATAAAAAATGGGACCCATCTTTCGTAACAACATCTTTGCTTCTGCATTTCGTAGGGATTAGAAAAAACTGTTTTCATGAAATAAATAAAGTTCAAGTCTGAATCCCCATATCCACCGAATCTAAACAATCCTTTTGATGGAAGTTAAGCCCTCGAAAATCATGATAAAACAGCTCACAGGCGAGACTAGGGTTAAATAATAGATTTCCTCTTCTCTTTCAAAACGTTATCACCTCCCATGCTTTAGTTACCATCAAACTCGTGAAAAGGAGATATATTTTATTATTACTATTTTAATTTTCACTACGCGTGTCATTCAGTTGTGAATATAAAGGTCCAATGCCAGTAAAACTTAAGGAAAGGTCTCTGCGAATTTGAATGCAGCCGCAGCAGATTTAGGCCTATAGGGCTCACACGGGTAAATAATTCCCCATACAGACGTGTGTTAAAATTCAAAATTGTAATTTCAAAAAATTCTGTAAAATAGCTGCGAGAAATGAGGTGTTTCATCTTCACTAACCTGGATTAGTGAGATATACCCTTTCACCCGTCAAATTTCCAGGGTGGGTTCTTCTGCTCAAATTCTGTCCAAGGGTCCGCAAAGCCAGACTACGAGTTCTTGTCACTCAAAAAATCACCTATTTTCCGTACACGTACCCAATGAAATATAGTCCCCTCAAATTCCATCAGAAGAGCTTTCATCTTCCAACCAAAATGCAGTTTGTAGAGGGATTCATACTCAATATCTACAGCTATTCAGTTTTTGTTTTTTTTTTGTGGCAAACTACATCATTGATTTTTAATCACTTTTTTTCTTCATTTATTTTGGTATCTTTGGTACGAATTTGTGAAGGGGTCTGGGACAGTCCATTTTATTTACAGGTGTGAGCCCTATACGGCACCCTCGGATGCGATTGTTATTGTAGTGCGATTAGTCTCAATTCAGACACACAGAGGATATTAACCCTGACTAAAAGCAAATTTCCAATCAGCTGCATATAGGTTTAGGTGGATGTGATAACATGCATTCGTGCAAAAAAAAAAAAAAAAAAAAAAAATGACAAAGAAAATAGCTTCGACTTTGCTCCCTGTTTCGCTTGCACCGAGTTTGCTTGCATTTTTAACATCGCATCCAGACCAAACTGGTGTACTAGCAGTTACGGGCAGGCCTTTTCCTCTTTCGCTGTGAAGCTTAGGTAAACTTGTAGGCATGAAAGGAGTAATCTTAGCTGTGTTCATGTTATTTGATCTCACTGGTAAGTCATGCTAGCGTACTTTTTTTTTTCTTTTTTCATTAACCGAGCTGCCGATGTGTGTTTCATTGTTGCAGTTTGTGCTGCACGGCTCTTTTCCAGAAAAATCGGTTACAGCTTGTTATTCTGAAGGTTCGTTAATCCGAAAATGAAATAAGATTCGTTATTCCGAAGGTTCATTAGTCCGAAAATGATACAAGGTTCGTTATTCCGAAGCTTCGTTAATCCGAAAATGAAATAAGGTCTGCTATTCCGAAGGTTCGTTAATCCGAAAACGAAATGAGGTACGTTCATCCGAAAATGTAATATTCTAGGGTTCGTTATTCCGAAGGTTCGTTAATCCGAAAACGAAATAGGGTTCGTAATTCCGAAGGTTCGTTGATCCGACAATGAAATAAGGTTCGTTATTCCGAAGGTTCGTTGATCTGAAAATAATAATATGATCGTTATTCCGAAGGTTCGTTGATCCGAAAATGAAACAAGGTTCGTTATTCCGAAGTTTCGTTGATCTGAAAATAAAAATAGGCTCGTTACTCCGAAGGTTCGTTAATCCGAAAATAAAATATGGCTCTTAAATTCCGAACAAAGGAGTAAAATTCTTGTGACAAAATATTTTGTTTTAAGCCGTCGTAATTTGTAATTTCATTTGTACATGTATTGTATACTGATGATGAAAGTAGAGGTATTTTCTCCTCCGGAGGATGAGCGCGTCCCCCCGACTCCTTCTTCACTTCTTCATCATTGTCAGGAAAATACATTCATTATTTGACATGATTACCATATTCTGCCATTCTAACATGTCTCAAGCAGAAAACACACACACACACACACACATGCGTGGTGTTAAGAATAAAGGCTATTAAACAAATAAACAATGAAATATACTGAACAAGCAGATTTCAAATGCTACATCGCTTTTACTAAGCTTCACTGTGAAGAATGAAATGTAGTCGAACTTGTCCTACCGATCAGTCAATAGGTAGGAAATTATTTTTGCGTGAATTCAATGAGGAGTTAGATGCAGTTCTTCACTTTTTTGTCTGACATGGTAACACATGGAATTCATGTCGTTATGGTACATGACAAAATGTAAGCCAGTGCATGTATAATTTCTAGCTCTCGTAAAGTTGAGTAAATTGCGTTTTACTACTCCATAAAGCCTTTGCCATGACACTAATCGTATTACATTCGCAGGATTCTGAAAAAAAAAATATATATACACATGTTTGCATTCGGTTCAAGCCCAGGATAATAATTGCAATCTACACTCTTGTGTTATTACATCCATCAGAAACAGTGAATCTCTTGAAAAGAGTAGAATTAAACGTAGGCCCACATTGTATTTCAGCTTGTTCCCTGTCATTTATTGCTACAGCGAGTGCATTTCTTTCATTTCTCGTTTCTTTCAATTTCTATATCAAACCCTTGACTTTAGTAGCTCGACGTCTTTTACATGTGCGTTAAATTATTCATGTTCATAGAAGAAATGCATGTATATAGGCCTACATGTATCTGTATAACTTCATGTGCACGAAAAGAAACTACAACTTTTCTGTGTAAAACCCGATTTTGGACACATAGTTAGCAGTCAATGCTGGTTAGGTGTACTGTTTGGATATTCAAGTTAGGATACCCATTGTTAGAAGTATATATATAAAAAACAACAGAGCTGTCAGTTTGCATGCATTTCACTTTCTTCCAACATACGATTTTTTTTTTTTTTTTTTTTTTTGGTGGGAAGGGGGGGGGGTGGCCGCGGTCATCATCTTAAAAAGGGAAGGCATTCAAAATTCAAGGAATCGCATAGTATTGGATGAGATGGGCTTCAAGTTTCCAACTCTCTTTTGTGAGATAATGAAGAACTTCTCATGAAATATGAAAATACACGTAATTCTACGAGGAATTAAAAGTTTATTCGATGAAAATTGGTTTTGAAATGGCTGAGATATCCAAAGCAAACGGATCCTCATAAAACGTTGGACCCACCTTTTGTTTAGCCCAATGTGTTTGACATTTTTGTTTGTATATCTCGGCCATTTCAAAAACCAATTTTGATACAACACACTTTGAATTTATTTTAGAATATGCTTGTTAAAATTCGTGCTGTTCTCTCCGCCCCCCCCCCCCCCTCTCTCTCTTTCTCTCCTGCCAACATAATGAACAAGTTGTTCAATCTGTGTAAAAGCACCACATTCGGCTTATAATATTAAAATAGATTTGACTATTGAGCCTTTCTGAAATATGGCGTCTTCTCCCGTTGCCATGACAACATAAAAAAAATCGCTTGTTTCAAATTATATACCATTGCTCAAGAAAAGTGGCTCACTTCATAGTACTGGAATTACTTGTTCTATTGCAATAAAATTCCAAATTAATCCCTTATTTCTTATGTTGCCATGGTAACACATTGTTTTTGAAAAAAAAAATACACCTTTACTCATTTTACAGTAGCAAAGGTGCCAAAAGCGACTAAAATTTATGGACTTACAGCCACCTGTTCAAATGCCATCGAAATGGGGATGATAAACAATCTCTGTTGCCATGATTCACTTAAAAGTTCCGGAAACTACCACGTATTTATAATGAAATAATGTAAAAACTTGAAATAAGTGTCTGAAAATATCTCTTTCAGTTTAAAGCTTTGTTTGCAATTAGCATCTTTGTTATACAAAGTCACATTTCCCCTAGGTCATGATGATTACTATAGCAACGACTTTGCAGAAATATTGATAGAACAAGAGCACTGGCATCAACCATAACTTATATCACTAAATACACAATACTCCAACTATGGCTCACTGAAACTAAAACTTAGTGGTCTAGCGTTTACTATATACCTGTTTAGCAATCACGAAGCTCCAAATATTTTTCCATACTCGCTTGAACATCCACTGAACGTTCAAACGAGGTATATACAATAATTAGTATAAGAACAATAATTTCTGTATGAAAGGAAACTATTTTCATAGGCCTGGGAGTAGGCTGGGACGTCGTCCTAGCCCCGAACCCCAAGCTGTAATGCGCTTGCATGACGGTTAAAATGATTGTGCATCTTACTTGATGGAATGACCTATGATTCGAACTTTCATCTTCAAATATACAATGATATGAAGAATATCAATCTGAGAATCGACCTTTCTCAATTATAATAATTATGGACAAATACAATGTGCAGCGTCATTTATACATCCCTTTGAAAAGAATGCTGCAGCGCCCATGGTTAAAGGGAAGGTATAGTATTGGTTGAGGTGAGAATTCAGCATTTAACATTTTGCGAGATACTTAGAAACTGCTTTATGAAATGATTAAAAGCATACAATTCTAAGGCGAGATCAAAGTTTATCTGATAAAAATCGGTTTTGAAATGGCCGAGATATCGCAAAACAAAGTAAAACAAAGCTATCTCAATAGCTATCTCAATAAAAGGTGGGTCTCAGCCAACTTTTACCAGGATTGCCTGATTTTTGGATATCTCAGCCATTTCAAAACCAATGTTTTATGAAATAAACTTTGAATTCCTCCTACAATTATATGCTCTTCCATTATTCATAAGAGGTTTCTCATGACACACACACACACATCATCATCATCATCATCACCATTGAAAACACGTTGGAAACTTGGAGCCCCATCTCCACCGAAACTGTACCATCCTTACAAGATCACGTTTCTTTCCATTTCCCCTCCCCCTTCCCCTGCCAGTTCTTCTTGGCTCTGCCGCAGTCATGGCAGTGTATACATATCAGGGCAATCCCCCTCCCCCTCCCGACAGTAACCCCCGGCTAGTTACTTGTTAGTTGATAAGGTGAGAGTAAAGATTAGGGTTAGGGTTGAGTTTAGGGTTATAGGATTAGGGTCAGAATTAGGGTCAGAATTAGGATTAGGGTTAGGGGAAGGGGAAGGGTCCGGGGTAATTGCCCTAGACCCCCTGCCGCAGGTCATTTCATTATCGGATTGATATGAAATGCTGATACCGCGGCAACAACACTTTTCACTGTGAATCTAGTAATAGTCAAAGTTGCCCTGCGTTATCATCATTGTTACCATCGATAATTGTAGCCATTACTACTATTAATGATACTTTTTAGTCTTTTCAATACGTATTAATCATTCTCTGTATTAGTCTTATCATCGTTACTGTTATTAACATTAAAAATGTGAAGGTGTCTGAAGGTGTAGGATATAGAATAATCACACAGCCCCCTATGCTCTGGATCGTTGCTCAAGTAAATAATTGTTCAGACTGAATTAAAATCAAGATTCTTGTTTACGCCTCTTCTTCACGCAACACGACGTGCTTTAGCTGAAAATATACACGTGTATCATCCTCCCCGAGATAATATCGAATTTTCATTGCGTAATATCCAAGCAGTGTTTTTTTTTTTTTTTTTTTTTTTTTCCTGATTACAACTTATTTTGTTATCACAGTGAGTTTATTTCATTTTCGGAATTACGAACCTCATTTCATTTTCGGATGGACGAGCCTTATTTCAATTTCGGATTAACGAGCCTTATTTCATCTTCGGATTAACGTGTCTTATTTCAATTTCGGATTAACGAACCTTAGGAATAACGAACCTTCGGAATAACTAACCTTCGGAATAACCCCACAAATGTTCGGATTAACGAACCCTTTTTCATTTTCGGATTAACGAACCTCTAGGTATAGGAAATTTGCGTGTTTCGGATCAACGAACCTTCGGAATAACGAACCTTCGGAATGACGAATCTGCGGAATAACGAACCTTCGGAATGGCGAACCTTCGGAATAACGAACAGCACCCGAAAAATCGACCTTAGAATAATTGTGTCGAATATCTACTCTGGAGGTACCTATACACCTGAAATAAATAATTACATGAAAAATAAATGAAAAAAAATAGGAAAATGCACTGAATGGTTCTTAGTTGTATGAGGAAGAA
This sequence comes from Diadema setosum, assembly GCF_964275005.1. Lineage (NCBI taxonomy): Eukaryota > Metazoa > Echinodermata > Echinoidea > Diadematoida > Diadematidae > Diadema > Diadema setosum. The sequence goes on along the minus strand of NC_092694.1, from coordinate 3,134,361 downwards.
ACTCAGGATCCATGGCTCTACCACCTTGACGTTTTAAATGGTATCTCCAAGAGCGCTTTCCAGGAAGGGTTTATGAGGGTTGACAAGAGTAGGGGACTTATTCACTTAGCTTTGGGAGATTTTTCCTTATATAATTTTATCTAGAGAACTACTGATCGTTTGGATGTTACGATTGCTTTTGGACGGTTATTCAAATTGCACATTAAGTGTCTTGAACAAATTTGCACACTGGAGATTGAGATATGCCTTTTGAAATGACATTACACCTTTCATCATGGGTCTGTCGTACCATATTCTTTTTTTTTTATAGTGTTCGTCTAGGTCAAGTAGGTCAAGTTCTCTATAGATGAGCCTTTAGGTGATGGTGACGCGTAGATGTCTCTTATCCAATAGCTGGATGGGTGGATAGAAACACTTATCAGTATGTATGAATGCGCAAATATATGTCCTGTATTGAACACTTATCAGTATGTATTAATGCGCAAAAGTTATGTCCTGTATTGATGTCTTAATCACTGTCCACATTGGAATAATTTTCTTTGCTGCATTTTGATCGAAATTAAAATAGGGGAGATGAAAAAAAAAAAATGTGTATGAAAAGCATCATTGTATATACACATAATATACCAAGGATTATTTTTCATTGTAGAGAATAGAATGCGCATTCGATGGACATTTTTTTCCTCCTTAAAACACGTGTATAAACCGGTTTAAAACACCTTCATGGAAATAATAACTCTTTTCTTCTATGCACTCGTATTTCCTCCTGTGACTCAGGTTGAACTATTTTATGATACCTCGTTCCTTGTTTACGGCTGTAAAAAAATGAAATTACACGGCTGCCTATATAAAAAAGTACAGCTGCAAACGAGACGCACCGTTGTTAAAATCTTTTTAATACTACCTTCCTGCTTTTTATTTTATTCTGGAGATAGCAAGACTATAAACATGATAAAAGGGAATTTTGTGAAGTCAAAGTACTTGGAGATGGCATGTCAAAGAAAACTTGGCAGTGACATGTAAACACATAAATATAGGGTAGAGTTGGAACTCACAACTTTACGGAAGAGCTTTTTTTTTTCTGCAATACTGCTCTTGACCTACATACTAATATTATAATGCATGTGACAATCCTTGTGGTAATAGAGATCACGGGCTCAAAGGAATAAGCAAAAAGGAGAGAGACAAAGAAAGTGAATCGCTATATTTCGTTTCATAATATTATGGTTCTTATTAACAACGTTATTTCTTTGTCAATAAATCCATAAACATGATCATATCTGTATACATTAGTAACTGTAACAAATACCCTTTGTGCGGCGGGCGGTGGGGGGGGGGGGAGGATGAACAGAGGAAATAACCTGTGTTTCTGACAATTTGATCTCTGCTCACTCGGAATTGCAAACAGTATTTGTGGATATTTTGGAAAAAAAACTGCAAACGCTGGCTAGGTTTGATTTCTCAATGAAGTGTGGGTCACAATGTGATCCTTCTTTACATCTTTCATAGAAGTATCTGTGGACATGGTATGAGAGCTAGGTCTGTGCATAGGGTAGCAATGGTAGAACTGACTGTGCCTTGGGGAACGAGGATGGATGAGGCAAGAGAAAGAAAGTTGGATAGGTATACTGAGTTGAGAGAGGAGTTTGAAAACAGGGGGTGGAGAGCAGGGGTGTATACTGTGTAGGTTTGGTGCAGGGGATTCCCTGGACGATTGGTGAGGAGGTGGGTCAGAGCGATGGGAGTAGATGTTTGATAGATACTTTATTTTCTGAAAATATTATGCATAAATTACCTAATCATGAACATGGGAAACATACAAAGTATATTTGAAACAGAGTCGTTTGACTTGCGTAAACAACGATATAAAAGGAAATTAATGATATAGTATATGCATGTCTATGCAGCAGGGATTACAACAACAATATTACATTTAAGAAGCGATAATGCAGAGGGCCGCCATTGTAAGCATTGCTTGAAAAGATGGCCGGCCCGAGGAAAAGGTAGGGACGTATTAAATTCGTAACAATACAAATTCTGCTGCGAAGATAGCAGGGGAAAATAAACTCTGATGTGTGGTGGTGGTGGTGAATGTGCGTGCAGGTGCTTGAAAGTGCACAAGGGCAGATAGGCTGGAATTTAGAACAATAAAATTGGTTTGCTGGAAGAGGGAACGACATAAGATGTTGCTATCGGGAGACCAACATGAGTTATATAAATTATTCGTGCTTAACTCATATTTGAAGTATACTGCAGTAAAATATGCTTCTTTAAGTTTGCTTTGAATGAAAACAAGGAGGCACACTGTTTCAACTCCTCAGGAAGAGTGTTCCATGTATCCGGACCGTGATGTCTAATCGACTTTTGAGCAAGTAAAAGCTTTGGATTACTTAAATGAAAATCATGGGAACGACGGGTAGGGTAAACATGGGTGAATATGGTCATTGGTTACTAGGGCATTATGGAAAAATGGTAATAAATTTCGAATGTGTTTATACATAAATATGGCAGTTAGCTATAAATGTATATCATGGGCCTTTAGAGTTTTTAGGCGATAAAATATGGAATTAGTGTGAGCCAAAAAAAAATTGAATGTGTGCATATACGAAGAGCCTTTTTCTGGAGAAGAAAAATTGTGTTCAATTTGGTTTTGCTACAGTTGCCCCATACAATATTGCAGTACATTACATATGGTAGAAATAAGGTGTTGTATAACATCATTAAAGTTTGATCATTAATTATTTTATTCGCCTTAAAACATCGGTTGCTTTGGATATTGCTGTTATAATATTCTGGACATGAGTATTTCAAATTAGATTGCTATCTAGGGTCACTCCTAGGAACTTGGTTGAATGTTTCTCAGCAATGTTTATATCATCAATAGAAAAACTTTGAGGAAGGGTGGATTGGGATTGAAGCGTATGAAAATGTATAAAACATGTTTTTATCAATATTCAATGAAAGCTTTAATGGTAGGAAGGGAGACAGGATCTGCATGGATTGTTAGGATGGCGTTAGGTGGTGATGGGAATAGAGGAACATTGGCTATTTACAGTGAAATAGTGGGAGAGTGTCGATGGAGGATTTTCTGCTGGGGGATTGGGGTTACACCTCGGAATTGGAAATGGTGACATTGATACTCCCATGATTATTAGGGAGCTGCTGGTAGTGTTTTGAGGTGCCGTGGGCATGCTGTCTAGGGAATCCGAACGCAGCACCGGCTAGCCAGGGAGAGTTGGCAGAAACACTGGTGATCCCTAGTGTGCTGCTGACAACCCGTGAGCATTGGTTACGCTTATCCACACACACACACACACACACACACACACACAGAGCATGCACACACTATAAAGAACAAAACCCAATTATATGCCTAGACTTCTGTTATGTTTGTGGGTTCACTTCAGCCGAATAAAGACAATTCAAAGTCATGATTTGAAGACAATCACAAGAGTATGTCTGTACTCCTTTATTAGTTCAGTGGCAGTCCACTGTTATGTGTACAACACATATGGATATATATCAGCATGCTGGCTATCATATTATAGTCTGATTCTTCAGACCTTGTATGACTAGTCTACAACTCAGTCTCCTATATAATACTCCTCCCCCTTTAGATAATTATACACGGGGATTTTTTTTTATCAAACTGAAAAATAATTGTCTAAATCAACCTTTCACATACTCGTTACATTGCCCTCATTGCTTTGGTGAAAACAAATACAAGAAATATTTCTTCTAAACCAATAGCTTCTCCTTGCTTATAACCAATGGCTGTACTTAAACCACACTTTCTGATTATCAATCAATTTTCTTAAACACTGCACTTCAGTGTACTCAAATAGACCTCTATGAGTGTTGATTGTGGTATACTTGCGAGCCTCAGGGTGTAACTCGATCTGATGGTAGGCATGGCTTAGATCTAACTTAATAGAGAACTTTTCTCCACCTTCAAGTTCCTGTATCAGATCTTGCAGTGTTGACAGGGGATACTGCTCTACCTTCAACATCTTGTTTGCTGTCAACTTGAAATTACCGCAAATTCTCATACTCCCATCTGGCTTGGGTACTGCGATGATTGGGCAGAAGACATCTGCAGAAGACATTTACAGGCGTGATGATGCCTTCCTCCAACAATCCATCGATTGCTGCATCTATCTGCTTCTTGGCAGCATAGGAAACGGGGCTGCTTTGTAGAAACTCCCTTGCTCTGCACCTTCCTGTGGGTGAACTTTTGCTTGGTAGGCTATCCTTGCAGCTTTCCAAGCTTGGTACAGTCAAATGTCTCTTTTTGTTTGTCAAGGATGTCCTGAAGGCTGCTCTGTACATTGTGGACAGTTCCATCATGGACTGGGACTTGGCTGTGCACTTCAATACACGACTGCAACACCTCAGGGGCTTCCTGTATCCAATCTTTACCTAACAGGTTCACACCCTTCTCTACTACAAGGAGTGAGAGTTTCTTTGATGCTTGGCTGTTGTCAAACTCGACATCCACTTTGACTTCTCCAACGATTGGCACACTGCTGCCGGTGTATGTCTTCAGAGACAGATGAGATCGAGTCAGTTCTCCTGGACTTCCCACTTTGCGATACACTCCGCTGGATATCATCGTCCATGGGCTACCAATGTCCACTTCCATTTTTGTCTGATATCCGTTGAGCTTTACCTTGGCCTGGTAAGGCTCGCGATATCCTATCCTGTTTACTGTAGCATCTTGGATATGACTCATCTCGTTCTCTGATTGTTCCTGTTCATCGGTAGAATCACCGTTACCATCATTGTTCATAGGATGAGCTGCTTTTGTTTGCTTGTACATGTACTTCCGTACTCTCTTGACTCTTTGTGTGTCCAGTCTTGGCGCACTTGAAGCACGTTTCATCCTTGAAACGGCATGTCCATGGGGTATGGTAACCACCGCATCTCCAACATCTAGTTTTAGTGGAGCTTCCACTTGGGTTGCTTGGCTTTTTAAGTGTCTTTTTCACTTGCTTGGGCTGACGTGAATTCTTGTCTTGGATCTTTCCGACAGTGCACTCAGGCGTTTTACTCAACGCTTTCAGTCTCTCCACATCTTGGTTAGCAACTTCCATTGCTGTAGCTGTTTGAAGTGCTTTCTTCAACGTTAGCGATGGTTCGCTCAGCAATTTGTGCTGGATACCAACATCTCGGCATCCCACCACTAGCCGATCTCGTATCATATTATCGAGTTCTTTGAAGTTGCAGCCGTCGCTTTGCTGTCTCAAGTTTGCAACAAACCGTGGAATTGTTTCGCCTGGCTTCTGGACAGTTGTACAGAACTTGTACCTCTGCACTATCTCGGTTGGTTTAGGCGAAAAGTGCGATTGCAGTTGTCACTGTGTCTCTTTGCACACTTCATATGTCTGCTCCGTTGGCTTGTTCGGTTGTAGCAGTGCTCTATTAAAGTGTGTGATAATTCTCACAACCAACATTCGTCAAGAAAATTGCCCTTTTCTTTTCACTATCAGACACAGTATTGGCAGAAAACCAAGCCTCCAAGAGCTCAATCCACTCACCATAGGTATATCCCTCTTCTAACTGGGGCACACTACCGATCACAGTCTGCGGGGTTGCCATAGTTAATTCACAGTGCGTACATGAACAAGACTATTCTGCTTGTGCTACTACATCACACGTTGCAGTGATATTGCAAACATTGCTTCGAGCACATTAAACGAATATGTACCAAAGTATTAATGACCTGTAATTTCACTAGACCACTGCCAATTGTACAATTCGATTTGGTTCACAGTGCTTACAAACTGCAACTATAGACCGACTATAGGGCCTACCAATCAGCTCATAGACTTGTAGTGTACACGTACCACGTACCACGTATCAACTTACAACCTGTAGGCCTACGCACTACCATTGGTATAGTACATTATGATCATTATTGTACGCACAGTATTTGTCTGGACCAATTACAAACAAGGCCTTTACCAATGTGAGCTGGTATATAGGCTACTTGGTTAAGACCAACCACGGTCTTGTATTTAAACTAGAACACTTTCAGTACTAGTTAGGCTAAGCTTTGGTCTAGTGTACTCAGTTTGGTCCTACTTTGACAGGGCTGGGACTAACTCTTGTCCACTTACTGGGCTATAGGACTTGCGTGGTCCTACATGACTAGGGCTAGAACTTTGCGGTCCTTTATTATGTGGGCTTACTTTTACCACTGGACTAGGACTAAATAGTCCTTTACGGGCGTACCACTTACTCTTGAAAATGATGGACCGATTACTTCTATATTTGGTCCTACTTTGGCTTATCAAGCCTAAACTCAAGACTTAGCTACTCCACTTTAAATTGCTGAACCAAAATCTTCGTATATTGTCCAACAAACTTACCACCTTGTGGCACTAGGCTGGTGTTGCATACATTATGGCTGTACCTGTAGATTCGATTCAAAGTTTATTTCATTTTCCGACAAAACAGAAGTTACACTTCTTTTGACAACAGAGAATAAGGTGAACAGAACATTATGTAATGAAAAGAATGTACAACAATTCAGGACCTTATAGTAAGTATACATTGTTGTAAAAAAGAAACAGAAGTGATCGAAATGAAGTACATGTATAACTTTGCTTAAAGTGCGAAAAATGAAGAGACCCACTAAAAAGACAGAGCTTGTAGAATGTGGGCCCCTCTGGAAAAATAACATCAAAGGGAAGATTAATTGAAGCATCATAAATACAAAAGGAAAAAAAAAGAAAAAAAGAAGAAGAAGAAGTCTGGAAGCCCACTGAGAATTAGATTCACAGATAAATACATTTACTTTCATAGACGCGAACAAACATAGAAAAAGACTAGACAACGAAACAACTACTGAAGAAAAGGCTGTACGGGACAAAACGCAATGGACAAGACTAACAAACAGAAGACAAAATAGCAAACGAAAATGCACAACAGAGACAGCGATCTTCAACAGAAGCATGTCAAGAGAAACAGATGATAGTTGTGGAGAAAAAAAAAAGTGATATTGTAACGCCTGAAAGGAGAAAAGCAAGGAAATGAAGGGACGTATCAACAGGAGTAAGACAGAAATTCAAGTCTTTGACGCTTTGGGCGATAGCGTAGATGGCAGCAGACATCCAAAGGAATACAATTTATTCTTCAAAGAGGAAAAACGTTAATTAAGTCAGTATGTGAGAAAGAAGGCCAAATGGCTAGTTCAGTACTGTAGAGTCATACAATTGCAATAGAAAGGACTTAAGTCTCCTCTTGAAAAATATATAGATGGGGCGTTTTTTATACCATGATTCAAAGAATTCCAATAATTTGGGCCTATATGAATAAGTGTATTTTTTAGCAAGGATCGTGCGTAAAAGGGGTAAATGAAATTCATTGGAACACCTAGTGGGATATTCATGAAATGATTGGTTTTTGAGGAACATAGAATCAAAAATAGATGGAAGCAAATTATTGTTGCAATAATTGTACATAAATTGACCTAAATTATACAAAAACAGATCTTTAATTTTTAAGAGCTTGCTAGAGGCAAACAACGTGTTTGTATGAGAACGTACAGGGGAATGGCAGATAACGTGGAGGGCTTTCTTTTGCAAGAGGGACACTCTTTCAAGTAAATTCTGATGCGTGTTGCCCCAAATAAAACTCCATAATTCAAATGAGGCAATATTAACGACGAATATAACATAAGTAATATTTTTTGTGGAATATGAAATTTCAATCTATTTATAACACCTATATTACGCGATATTATGTTACAAATATTATCAACATGTGATTTCCAGGAAAGTTTATCATCCAAAATGACCCCTAAGAATTTAATATTTGATTTTGATACTCTTTGTAGATGAGAATCATCTAAAACTATATTTGTGTTTAAACTATCATCAATATTACTAAAAATCATATATTTCGTTTTTTGAGCATTGAGTGATAACTTGTTAGCTCTGACCCAGTTTGTCACTTTATTCAATTCAATATTGATTTTGTGAACGAGAAAGTCAATATCGTTCTGGGCGAAAAATACATTTGTATCATCTGCCAAATGAATAAAAGAGAGATCATCAGATACGCGACAAAAATCATTTATATAAATAATGAACAATAACGACCCTAAAAGACTTCCCTGTGGGACTCCACATTCAACTTCTCTGATAACTGAATCATTATTTTTAATTGTAACAAATTGTTTTCTATCGACTAAATAACTCTTGAACCACTCCAAGGCCTTCCCACGTACTCCATAATGCGATAATTTATAAAGTAAAATGCCATGATTAATGGTGTCGAAGGCCTTGGAGAAGTCCAAGAAAATACTAACTAAATGAGAATGATTATCAATGGCATGAACTACTCTATCAACGAAATATAAAAGAGCATGCGAAGTACTATGTTTCTCACGAAAACCAAACTGAGAGTTCGTAAAAACTTCATGTACCTTCAAGAAATTGATCATTCTCTTATAGATAAGTTTTTCTAAAGCCTTAGACAGTGAGGACAATAATGAAATTGGGCGATAATTGCTGACTACAAGTTTATCGCCTTTCTTAAATATTGGTATTACTTTAGCCAATTTCATTTTATCGGGAAACACACCGTTAAAGATTGACAAATTAAATATGTGAACTAGTGGATCAGCAATCCAGGAAATAACACCCTTAAGTATAAAATTATCTATCTCATCATAACCAGAATTTCGTTTGTTCTCAAAAGAGGAAACTATATCAATAATTTCAAATCTATTAGTCGGTGTAAAAATTTGGAATCAGAGTTGCGCTGGCCTAAAAATTCAGTAAAATGAGTTTCTGTTGCAGGAATAGTTTGAGCATAATTTTCACCTATTTTTGAAAAATAGGAATTAAAGATATTTGAAATATGAAGAGAATCATTAATCAATTCATCATTCATTTTAATTTTGTCAATGTCAGAGTTTTTACTCGGAACATTCATGGCCTGTTTTAGAACTTTCCAAGAATTTTTCATATCAAACCTATATCTCGAGAATTGCTTAAAGTAATATCTTTTCTTTTCAGAACGTAAAATCATTGTCAAAGTATTTTTGTATGATGTATATCTATTCTTCGATCGCTCAGTTTTTTCCAACTTATATTTATGATACAAACGATTTTTCCTATTAATTGAACGAAGGACTGATTTTGAGATCCAAGGTAACCTGGGTGTTTTTGGTTTTTTTTTTTGTAATCTGTTCTATTTTTTGTTTTGGAATTACATCATCTAAATGATGATTGAATATTTCCATAAAATTATGAAAAGATATATTGATACCATCGCTGCCAAACACTCCTGACCAGTCAGCATTCTCGAGAGCCACATCAAAACTAGCTAACTTTTCGGGTGAAACTCTACGACTAAACAAAGGAAATGAAGGAGATTTAATATTAGATGATGCTTTAAGAGTAAAAGAAGTCATTATTGGAAAATGATCAGTCATATCTGAAAGAATTATGAAAGAATTGGGGAGGGGTAGAATATTACAAAAAAAAAAAAGGTTGTAGCGGTTTTCTATATTTATGTATCATATTGTCTGGCACTCTGGCTGTTGTAAATTACGCTGTCTGGCGGCCACAGTATTTTGTCAACATCCACGCGAGCTTTCTTTGTGCGCCGGCACATGACAGGTGCGCACTACATTCTTCGCTTTTGTCATCGTGCCGAGGTACGCGTATTTCACATTCCAACAGTAGTCGGATTTTCATAAACACACCCCTTGTTTTGCTGTCACGGAAACAAGCTACCAATTAGTGACGAGCTACGCATCTCCACCAGCCAATTACCACTCTCAAAGCTCCTGTCCGTGACATGTTTTCTCCGACTACGCTGTTTCATTTTCCACGCTTCCTCACTTCACGATTAGCTTTCATCCACAGAGCACGACCTAATCGTCGAAGTCACGTCCGCATATCATCCTTACTTACGGATTATATTCAATTCGGAATATCACACCTTCCCGGATTTTATACTTCGCGACTTTCGCTACATTTTATAATGCGATTCGCCCTTTCTTCATACTCTACACTCCAACCTGGGGATTTTTACATCGCTACATTTAACGCGATCAGCGCTTCGTTACATCGCTTCATTCAACGCGATCTACCTGCGCTCCTTCACATTGCATTGCATCGGTCCTGCTAGCGTACTGTTCGTGGTGTGCAGACTCTACCAGGGACCTCGCAGTTTCATCTATCCAGCGCCCCAGCGGTGGACTCTACCCTCGCTTGTGCTAGCCGCGGCACCCGGAGGATACTCCACGCTGCTGCTGGATATTTTGTACATATATCTATGGGACACTGTCGTTTTCGGACACCCTAAGTGCATTCGGAGTTAGTCCATATTATTTCATATCATTTCGGGAAGTGCAATACCCATTTCAAGGACACTGTTCACCTCTACTGGTGCCCTGGTGCTTTCTACACTACTCTAAATGTCATACGGTCGTCTACCCTTCCTGCTGGTGGTACCCCCAGTCCTGTCGTCCTGTTCGCCATTCGGTGAGTTGTTAGGTATTACATCATAGGCCCGTACCATAATACCTACATTGGTGACCCCGACGTGATAGTTTAGGGCCAATTTCACGTCTCATCCTACATCCTTCACCGTTCATCCTTCATCCTTCGCTACTAGTACAATGACTACAACCAGCCCTCCGGCAGATGTCATAGCGAACCTCACGGCGCAGGTCCTTCTGCTAACTAAGCAGGTGTGCGAACTGGCCACACGTCTGGAGCAGGACGAGCGACGGTCTCAGCGAGCACCACCCCGTTCGCAACGGAAACACCGTCCGCGTCAGCAACCGCATCCAGCTGGCCAGCAGAAACTAGCGGCGACGAGCCCGTCTTCTGGCAGTGGTACGGCCAGTCGCCTATTCTACATCCGCGACCGACAACAAGGCACACGTTTTTTAGTCGACACTGGAGCCGAAGTCAGCGTCCTTCCTCCTTCAGTAGCTGATAAGATGAATTCTTCGTCTACATTCCACCTACAGGCGGTGAACAAGTCTTCTATCACCACTTATGGAGAGCGCTCGCTCACGCTCGATTTTGGTCTCCGTCGCACCTTTCGGTGGATTTTCATCATAGCTGATGTGCCTACACCCATCATCGGGGCAGATTTCTTGCGACATTTTGGTTTGTTAGTGGATGTCAAACACCACAAGCTCATTAACTCCACTACACACCTTTTTGTCAACGGTGTCTGCGCCCACAACTCTCCCTCCATCGTGAGTCCGATGTTCTCTCGGCCGGACGATCATAGGTACGATACTATCGTCCAACAGTATCCTATCACTCGCCCTACCTATGATCAGAAGGCCGTGAAACATTCGGTAACTCACCACATAGTTACCCGTGGACCACCCGTGGCAGCCCGACCACGTCGCTTGGCAGCAGACCGCCTCACCATCGCCAAGGCAGAGTTTGAACACATGTTAGAGCTGGGTATCATCCGTCCCTCCAGTAGTAACTGGTCATCCCCACTACACATGGTGCCCAAGAAGACCCCGGGAGACTGGCGACCGTGCGGGGATTATCGCGCCCTCAACGCTAGGACGATACCCGACCAGTACCCAAGTCCCCATTTGCACGACTTTACTGCTCAACTCCAAGGCAAGTCCATCTTCACTAAGATAGACTTGGTTCGTGCATACCACCAAATCCCAGTTCACCCAGACGACATCCCAAAGACTGCCATCACCACACCATTTGGGATGTTTGAGTTCACTCGTATGCCGTTCGGTCTTCGGAATGCTGCCCAGTCCTTCCAACGTTTCATCGATGAGGTTACCCGAGGCCTGCCTTTCGTCTTTGCCTATATCGACGACCTCCTCATCGCCAGTGAGTCCCCTGAGGAACACGAGCGTCACCTCCATGCTCTGTTCGCACGGCTGACCGAATACGGTGTGGTCATCAATCCAGCCAAGTGCGTATTCGGTGCGAACGAGCTGGATTTCCTCGGTCACCACGTCGACCAGCACGGCATCAGTCCACTACCCGAGAAGGTGAAAGTCATCCACGATTTTCCTCGTCCTTCGTCCATCAAGCAGCTTCGACGCTTCCTTGGGCTCGACAATTTCTATCGACGATTCATTCCTAGTGCTGCCGCAATGCTCGCACCTCCCACAAACGCATTGCGTGATCAACCCAAACGCAGCAGCAAGCCCATCCCATGGACACCGGAGTGTGAGACTTCATTCACTCATGTGAAAGCAGCTCTTGCCAGCGCTACCATGTTAACACATCCTTCATCTGGTCTACCTACCAGTCTTATGGTAGACGCTTCAGACACGGCTGTAGGTGGCGTTTTGCAGCAGTTTTCGCACGGTGAGTGGTACCCCATCGCCTTCTTTTCCCAGAAACTCAAGCCTGCTGAGACACGTTACAGCGCTTTTGGTCGTGAGCTACTAGCAGCCTACTTAGCGGTGCGGCATTTCCGTTATCTGCTAGAAGGACGTCCTTTCATCCTTTTCACAGACCACAAGCCTCTTACCTACGCTTTCCAGGCCAAGCCAGATCGTCATTCCCCCCGTGAAGTACGTCACTTGGACTACATCTCACAGTTCACTACTGACATACGCCATGTTAGTGGTCACAGCAACACTGTAGCCGACGCACTTTCACGGATACACGTCGATGCACTCCATACAGCCTCCGTCGTCAATCTACGGCAGCTCGCCGACGATCAGGAAGACGACGACGAGTGGACGACAACTCAGCAGTTACCATCCCTTCCATTCAGGCATCTCCCCCTGCCTGATGGTGCTGGTGAGATTTGGTGCGACGTTTCAACTGGAGTTCAATGTCCTTATGTTCCCATGTCACACAGAAGGACAGTTTTTCATTCACTGCACGACATCTCCCACCCTGGAATTCGTGCTACTCAGAAGCTCGTTTCATCACACTTCGTATGGCCTAACATGCATCGAGATGTACGCCAGTGGGCCAGGTCATGTGTGGCTTGTCAGAAAGCCAAAGTACATCGCTACGTCAAGGCTCCACTGGGCACTTACACCACCCCAGATGCTCGATTTCAACATGTCCACATCGACATCGTCGGACCCCTCCCTCCATCGAGTGGATATCAATACCTCCTGACATGTGTAGACCGGTACAGTAGATGGGCTGATGCTATACCAATCCGTGAAATCACATCAGAGACCGTCGCCAAAGCCTTCTTACATCACTGGGTAGCCAGGCACGGTGTGCCATCTACTGTAACCACAGACCGAGGTCGCCAGTTTGAGTCATCACTCTTCAACGAGCTCACTAACACACTGGGCACGACTCACATTCACACCACTGCATACCACCCAGCTGCTAACGGCCTTGTCGAGCGTTTTCATCGACAGCTCAAGTCCTCGCTGAAAGCCCACGACCTCAGCGACAAGTGGTATGAACTTCTCCCCATCGTTCTGCTTGGTATTCGGTCTACCATAAAGGAGGATATTGGATGTACACCAGCTGAGATGTTATACGGCACGACTCTAGTCCTACCTGGTCAGATGGTCACCCCAGCCACCACTACCACCCTAGTTGATCCTGCCAACTATGTACATCGTTTACGTGAGTACATGTCTACTTTACATCCAGCCCACTCACGCAAACAGAACACCACATCTCACATCCCTACACATCTCCACAACTCCACGCATGTTTTTGTCAGACGGGACGGTGTACATCGACCTCTACAGACACCATACACTCGCCCATACAAAGTGCTGCGTCGATCTCCCAAGCACTTTACACTGGAGGTCAACGGAAAGAGGGAGACTGTCACAATCGACCGCCTAAAGGCCGCCTTCTTAGAAGCCGCACCGGTCCAGCAGCCGACACCTGTCCCCGCCAGAACTCCGGCGACCACACCGAGCGCCCCGCTCACTACACCACGGCAGCAGCAGCAGGCTGCGGCAGCAGCAGCCTACGCCACCACAGCCAACACAGCGGCAGCAGCCGACACGGACGACCCGCACCGGTAGGCAAGTACGCTGGCCAGCACGTTACGTTCAGTACATGTATTTTGATACCTGAAATTTTCAACCTCTACTTTGTTTACCTTTCATTCATATCGATCGCTTGTTTTTAGTCTTCACTTCATTGACTTTTCTACTAGCGATCTGGAAGGGGGCTAAATGTAGCGGTTTTCTATATCTATGTATCATATTGTCTGGCACTCTGGCTGTTGTAAATTACGCTGTCTGGCGGCCACAGTATTTTGTCAACATCCACGCGAGCTTTCTTTGTGCGCCGGCACATGACAGGTGCGCACTACATTCTTCGCTTTTGTCATCGTGCCGAGGTACGCGTATTTCACATTCCAACAGTAGTCGGATTTTCATAAACACACCCCTTGTTTTGCTGTCACGGAAACAAGCTACCAATTAGTGACGAGCTACGCATCTCCATCAGCCAATTACCACTCTCAAAGCTCCTGTCCGTGACATGTTTTCTCCGACTACGCTGTTTCATTTTCCACGCTTCCTCACTTCACGATTAGCTTTCATCCACAGAGCACGACCTAATCGTCGAAGTCACGTCCGCATATCATCCTTACTTACGGATTATATTCAATTCGGAATATCACACCTTCCCGGATTTTATACTTCGCGACTTTCGCTACATTTTATACCGCGATTCGCCCTTTCTTCATACTCTACACTCCAACCTGGGGATTTTTACATCGCTACATTCAACGCGATCAGCGCTTCGTTACATCGCTTCATTCAACGCGATCTACCTGCGGTCCTTCACATTGCACTGCATCGGTCCTGCTAGCGTACTGTTCGTGGTGTGCAGACTCTACCAGGGACCTCGCAGTTTCATCTATCCAGCGCCCCAGCGGTGGACTCTACCCTCGCTTGTGCTAGCCGCGGCACCCGGAGGATACTCCGCGCTGCTGCTGGATATTTTGTACATATTTCTATGGGACACTGTCGTTTTCGGACACCCTAAGTGCATTCGGAGTTAGTCCATATTATTTCATATCATTTCGGGAAGTGCAATACCCATTTCAAGGACACTGTTCACCTCTATTGGTGCCCTGGTGCTTTCTACACTACTCTAAGTGTCATACGGTCGTCTACCCTTCCTGCTGGTGGTACCCCCAGTCCTGTCGTCCTGTTCGCCATTCGGTGAGTTGTTAGGTATTACATCGTAGGCGCGTACCATAATACCTACAAGGTTATCAATGCGGGTGGCAGAACGATCTGTAATACGTGTGGGTTTGGAAATGAGCGGAAGAAAGGATGAGGATAGAAGTGTGTGAAGAAAATCAGTAGAGATATTACCATGCTCAGACTTCAGCAAATCAATATTGAAATCGCCGAGTAAAAAGCAATCCTTATTTCGGAAAACGTGTGAATTTGCCAAATCTGAATAATAGGTTAAAAAATCATTAGCGTTTGAATTAGGAGGTCTGTATACAATGCCTAACATAAGATTTTTACATCCTGGAATGAGAATTTCTATAAACAAAGATTTAACCGTATCGTCCACTCTAGAAATATCTTGATGGACAACAGTTTCAAAGGAACATGATATGTACAATGCAACACCCCCACCATTCTTATCAGGCCTATTATTAACAAATAAATCGTAACCATCAATTGCAAAAAATAAATAAATAAATAAATAAAAAATTCTGCATTAGAAGTTAACCATGTTTCACTTCATCCAATAACCAATAACGACTGACTTTCATCAGATTCTAATAAATACTTTAAATCATCAAAATGTTTATTTAAACTCCTAATATTTAAGTGTAACAAAGAAAACGTATCCTCAGAGAAGTTATGAATAATATCTTTGTATTGATTTACTGTAATATAATTGCATAACATATTTTGAGTGAAATCATTACTAAAATCATGAGGCAATTCATTTGCTCCTGTATTCATGGTATCGGTAACAAAATCATCATAAGGGGTGGTTCCTGTACTGGTTAGCCCACTAACTGGGTCAGAGTCTAATCTAGTGTTCCTAAACAATTCAAAAAAGTCATCATTAAAATAAAATGGAGCATTAAAAAAATTAGCCATGATTAAAGGTACGAGACGAGATTATAAAAGTCTGCGATGTCAACAAAACTAGGATGTCGTAAATAAGTGGATGATACAAGAAAATAACCAGTCGCCAGAAAGAGGCAAAAAACTGGAGTAATCTACAAGTATAAATGGCGTCAAAATCACGATAAGCAGGAGATCGCTGAGGAGAAGAACGTGAAACGAGAAAGAGCAGAATAAGGTAAGTGAGAACGTTCAGAAGCATCGTCAGAGAAAGATATAGAACACACACAACACAATAACAAGAATAAATCACGTGTCTCTGTGGGCTTCCGAAAGAGGAGAACAGGGATGAGAAGGGAAGTAAAAGAACGAGCTCGACCGGCTGTTGTCGAAAAAGGAGAAGTACAAAGACGTGAGTTGCACTAGCGTAAGAATCCAAAGTGTTGCACAGTGCGTATACTTGTGCATTGCAGCATTAACACATCAACTGAAACTTTGACGGAAAAAAAAGAATCAGTAAGAATTCAGTGGAAGCAGTATATATCGACAGCATGAATGGCTGTCCGTGCCAATCACATTTTTGGCAAAGCAAAATATCCAATGTTACATAAAAGGAAGAAGAAGAAGAAGAAAAAAAAAAGAACTCGCCACCTGCAACGTTACCTTTAAATTCTTGATCACAAGGTTCATTGGAACAACAGTCCATTGGTACTGTCACAATGCATTATACACGATGTCACGTGGATGTTGCTTAATAGTAATAATGCAAATCAAGAGAAGACATACATATACAGAAAATATTACCCAAGATTCATGTGTAGAACATGAGGCCTTAAACCGTGTCATAGAATTGAAAATATAAAGTGAAAATAGAGGTACTTGGAATTCAATAGTAGGACAATTTCAGCAATTTAACCAGGCACATGCATGTTCTGTTCATAATAGTTGCGCGTAATAACGCTGCCCGTAACAATAAAAGAGAGAGAGAGAGAGTTTAATAAAAAAAACAAAAAAGGAGAAACGCATTGCGGCAGGCATGGCCTGTCTTTCGTCAAACAAATGAATTCCCGATTAAAAAGAACAGTAAGAAATAAAAAGGCTGAGATTTCATGGTGGGTTATTAGGCTGGTAGGAAAAAAAAGACCCGTGAACTATTATACCACCCTAAAGGGAGAGGGGAATGACTGCTTGAAATGAAAGAGTGACAAGTGTTTTTAAGACATCCGCATACTTTGCATGGAATCATTGATAATAAAATGACAGTTTGAAAATGTTTACAAAGAATACCCTTTACAAAAAAGGACAACAACAAACAAACATGGGGGTGACCCCAAGGGCTTGACCTATCCAAGAAAAAAAGAGAGAAACGAAACAGCTGAATTACATGGTGACGCATGGTTATATAATGACACCTTCCAAAAGAGCACCGAGATAAACTTATAGATACATATGAAGAGTTTGTTTGCAAAAACCGATAAGTCCATATTTGCCAAAAGGAGATATTTGCGATTAAAGGTCAAGAAAAATAAAGAGAATAATAAGAAATTTTTGCTTCTTTTGACCATAACTTCAAAAATGTACCGTTATATGTCATGACCAATATATCATTTAAAAGGTATTATTTTGTACTTTATGACAGAGACCGTAACTCGAAATCTTCAAAAATGGACTTATCGGTTTTTTCCAAACAAACTCTTCATATGAACAGAAGCCTTTGACCCGCTCTTCAACCGCTTGGAAAGCGGGATTGGGGTAGCGTCCAGGAGGACATTAAACACATTAGCAAATAATCGAACTTTGTTGTAGAAATGACACGCTGTACGAGGTCAATGCTTAACAATGCTTAACAACGCAAATCGAGAGTAGACATTACATATACAGAGAAGAGAACATAGGATTCATGTGGTTCAGTGAAACATCGGATTTTAAAATGCATACCACGGTCATCGATCGTATCTTAGAATTGAAAATAAGGAGAAAATAAGGGTACGTGTAATTCAATAAACGATTTTAGCGATGTACCCCGAGTCGTGCATGTTCAGTTCACGAGAGTTGCCCATAGCAACAACAAAAACAACAGAAAAATAAGAAAAAAAAAGAAAAAAAAAAACCGCAGCAACAAAGACTCCCGATTTAAGAACGGAGAGAATCAAAATGACGAAATGGCTGGAAGAATCAGAATGGCTGGTGACACATGACACCTTCAAAAGGGACATCAAGATAAACTGATAAATTCATATGAACAGGTGCCTTGTCTGCACTTCAAAAGCTTGAAAGGAGGTGGGGGTAGCGTCCGGAAGGACCTTTAAAACACATCACACACATTACATAGACAAATAATCAGACAATGTTTAGAAGCGACATGCCATACGCAGTCAATGCTAAAAAGGGCATTGTACCGGTTTTTTTATTTTTATATGTTGTTCTTTTAATTCTAAAAGACCCAGCGGTGCAAACAGAATCAAAATTTCATAACGATTTAGCCCGTAATTTCATGTTAAAAACTGAACTTTTTGGGTGAGAATTATGCTAATGAGCTGACGAGCCCGGACGTCGTGACGTCACAGGTGCCAACTATATTACTGATTACAAGCTCTCGAATACGCGTGCGTTAAATCGTGCCGAGTAGCAGACGACGCTTAGGCCCAATTTAGATAGCAGGCGGCACTTGTGTACTGTCCTATTCATGCAGCTGTCTCAAATTTCGCTGAACCAAATCGCACAAAAATTACAGGATATACTTCTAAGCATATTTCAAAATACTGTCTTATATTTGAACGAAATCGGTAATCGAGAAGTACATATGTATCAATATTGACGCCGACTTTCAAGTCGTCACTCAGAAAAAAAAAAAAAAAAAAAAAAAAAAACTCACTCTTCGCGAGAGATCATGTAGTCAGGTCGCTTAATGTCGAATTTTGGGCTTACCGTTACAGAGCGGATAAAAGCACCAAATTTGGAGAGGTGATCCCCTAGGACCTACTCATTGAAATTAGAGTAGGAGCCCTCTGGAATTTTTCGATTTTTAGGGTGAAAATGCTGAATTTTTATATTTCTTTATAATGTGATATATTTACTGTATTGCGTAAGTAATAGTCAGGTCGCTTAGCGAAATTACCATTACACGGCAGATAAAAGCATCATTTTTTTTTCACACGGATTCCTTGAGGACTATTAAACAATATTAGAGTAGGAGCCCTCTGAGATTTTTGAACAAAAACACAAAAAAGATCAAATTTCAAAATGGCCGACACTTACTTGGGAAAACCTTAACTTTTTAAGTCATATGGGTGATACGATGACAATATATTACATTTTTTTTTTTTTGGTTTGCTTTAGAACCTTGGCTTGAACATTGTGTTAGGAGCATTTCATTCTTGTATAATGTAAAGTCTCTGTGCATGAACTGCTGGGGGAAGGGTAGGGCAAAAGGGGCGGACCCCCCCCCCCCCCTAAGGAAAAAAAAAATGGTTGTCCGCTTGTTCTTTTGCGTGCCTTTTTTTTTTCTCGTTTTGCACTACGCTGGGGATAAAAACATAAAATGTGGCGCACGGATTCCTTGAGGACTAGGAAACAACATTAGACTAACCACACACACACACACACACACACACACAAGATCAAATTTCAAAATGGCCGACACTTATGGCAAACCCTTCACTTTTCATGTGACATTACTTATGGATAGGTGATACGATGAAAATATTAGTATATATCTTTATTTTTGGTTTGGCTTAAAACCTGAGCATTGTTTATATTCTTGCGTAATGTAAAGTCTTTGACCGGCAGGGGGAGGGGTAGGGCAAAGGGGGCGACCCTCAACTTAAAAAGTGGTGACTCGCTTGTTCTGTTGCCTACTTTTTTTATCGTCTTGCTTTACATACACGGCGGATAAAAGCATCAAATTTGGCGCACGGATTCCTCATTAGGAGTCGTCCTGCAATTTTTAAGGAAAAGATACACACACACACAAATAAAATCAAATTCCAAAATAAATCAATTCATAACAGATCTGAACTTATATGTTATCACATTTCCTTAGTCAGGTCGCTCTAATGATGTCAACATTTGGGCTTACCGTTAGTTAGAGCTGATAAAAGCACCAAATTTGGAAAGTGATCCTCTAGGACCTACTCATTAATATTAGAATAGGAGCCCTCTGGAATTTTTCGATTTTAAGGGTGAAAATGCTGAATTTTGATATTTCTTTATAATATGATATATATATATATATGAAGGGGTCGGTGCATTATAGTGCTAACCCACACTTTTGTGAAAAATGAGTTACATGCATTTTCACCATCCTGAAATGCACCTCTTTAATATATAAAAATGTCATCTTGAAATTTCATCAATAAGTGGGTTTTTTAATGCCGGCACCTTTTTGCCCCGAAAAAAAAAGTCCCATCTTTTCAGCAGGAAAATAGTGCTAAGCCACACTTTTCAAGATGGCGACCCCCACAGCAGGAGACATGAGGGTCTCCGAAACAGAAGTTACTGAGGACAGTGAACAGACTCTTTCATCAGAAGAAATAAGTGATTCCGACTCGTCCTACAATCCAGACACTTCCGAAAGTTACAGCAGTGGCGATGAGGTAAGCATTAATGAAAAATAAAGCATTTAATGAGTAATTTTTGGTAATTTTTGTACTGTTGGGGTTAGCACTATTTTCATGCTAAATCTATCGATCGTGACATTTTTTGTCAGTTCTTTATTTTGGCTGAACTTACCAATAAAATACCATCGCCATTGGTTTTTGGAGAATGTTAGTATTGTATCTTACCACCAATAAGATAAACCAACGTCCATATTCTGCACCAACACCTTCAAGTTTCACTAGTGGGTTAGCACTTTATTCATGCTGGCTTTTGCTTCATTATCTTTTTCAACAGGAGGCCTTGGATACAACGCGGGAGGACGAACCGAGCCCCCTTAAACCCCAGAAAAAACGGAAAAGGTTCAGAAATGTTGATCAGTGGAAGCCAGCAAAGAAAAAACGCCGCCGTAATTCAGGAAAACGGTACACCACTATAAAGAATCGTGTTGTTGAAGGGAGACAAATGGGAGAGCCGTGCGCTTGTCCAAAACAGTGTTGGAGAAAGGTACAGGAAGCTGGGGAAGAGCTTTTCCACTCCTTTTGGGACATGGGTGATTTTGCAGCACAGAATACTTACCTGATGCAGAATATAGAGTTGAAGAATAAAGCAAGAAGCTATTCAAAAGAAGCGCAATCTCGGAGAAATTTCACATTCAAGTACAAGGTCAAGGTCAATGGGACAGATATCGAAATTTGTAAGAATATGTTTCTTGGGGTTCATGGACTGCAGTGCAACAGAGGACGACTGGCTAACTTACAACAACAGATAAAGGAGGGGAGATCAGTAGCAAAGGAGGACAACAGAGGGAAACACAATAACAGGCCAAATCGCTACTCTCAGGTCCACATTGATGGTGTACACACATTCATTGACAACTTGCCCAAGTACGAGAGTCATTACAGCCGACAAGTAAATCCTAACAAGACGTATCTCAACTGTGACTTGAATGTGTCCACGCTGTACCGGGATGTCTACATGGACTGGTGTAGGGTAAATCGCATTCCTTTCGTATCTCCGGACAAGTTTCGTCGGATCTTCTGCGAAGATTACAACATTGGGTTCAAATTGCCAGCATCCGACACTTGCGCACAGTGTGATGAAATTGATGCTGAACTGCAGACATGTGAGGATGAGGAGAGGTCATCTGTCTTGAGGAAGAAGAAAGAACTTCACCTACGTCAAGCTGAGGCTGCACAAAGTAAAATCCAACATCTTGCAAATGAAGCATCAGAGAATCCAGAAGAGATCCATGTTATTGCAGTTGATCTCCAACAAGCCATGCCAACACCAAAGCTTACGGTAGGCCCAGCGTTCTACAAGCGGAAACTGTGGACATATAACCTGGGTATCCATGACTGTGGTGCCAATTCTGGTCATATGTACATGTGGTCTGAAGATATAGCAAAGAGAGGGTCTGACGAGATTGGAAGCTGCCTCATAAAGTATCTGGAAAACCTTAGTCCACGAATAAAGACTCTTCACATCATTTCAGATAACTGCAAGGGTCAAAACAAGAACTGGAACATCGTTGCATTGAGTGAAGCCCTTGTCAGATCTGGAAGATTCAATTCAGTCAAACATCACTTCCCAGTTGTGGGACACACCTACCTGCCCTGTGATAGAGACTTTGGAGTCATAGAAAAGCATGCGAGAAACAGGCAGATCTACTCACCAAAACAGTGGGCTGATGCTGTACGAGGCGCAAGAAAGGCACGACCATTTAGTGTCTACATGATGCAGTCTGAAGACTTCAAACCTGTGTCAATGCTACAACAGCAGATCACAAAGCGCTCCACAACAGATGAGGGAACCAAGCTGGAATTCTCGAAGGCATCCATCTTCTGCTTTGATGACAAAGCAAAGGCGTCCTCGGTGTGTGCTATTCGTACAACGTGGCCAATGAGAAGTATGAAAATTTGCCTATCATGAGGAGAGGAAGACCAGTTCGTGCTATGAACCCCTTCATGCTACCTTCAAAGGGGAAGGCGAGAATCCCGATTCCAGCCCCCAAACTTGATGACATTATGTCTCTAATGACATGGGTGCCAGGTCCTCATAGGAAGTTCTATGAAACACTGAAGCGTGGTCAGAATAGAGAGGATGACCCCCAGCTTGTTGACAACATAATTGACCCAGAAGAACAAATGTAATGCTGACTGTGCTGGATTGGATCAAACCTTATTGGAGCCTGGTGTTTACAAACTTTTCACTATTGAACTCAGAACATCTTACTATTAGAAATTCGCGTTTAGCATTGCTTCCAGAGGAGGAAAATGATATTTCAATGGCAAATATCTGAATGTTGAAACATTTTGTTTCTTTCTTCTTGGATTCCAACAGTAGATTTTATCGTTCATTCAGAAGTGTTCATATTAGTCAAAATAGTGACTTTTCTGACCATTTTCTTTAAATGACAAATAAGCTGTACGTTTGGCGATGCTTTGTGTTTTGCCTTTACGAAGCTTTAATAGTCTCTAATGACATGGGTTCCAGGTCCTCATATAATTTTCTATGAAACAGTGAATCGTTGTCAGAATAGAAAAGATGACCCACAGCTTGTTGATAACATAATTGACCCAGACGAACAATATTAATGTAGTGCTGACTGGGCTGGGTTTGATTTAACCTTATTGGAGCGAGGTGTTAACAAACTTTTCACCTTTGAATTGTAATAGAACAACTTGCTATTTAGAAATTTGCGTTTAACATCGCTTCAAGAGGAGGATAATGACATCTTTAATGACAAAGATCAGAATGTTGAGACATTTTGTTTCTTCTTTCTTGATTCCCAATCTAAGCTTGTATCGTTCATTCAGAAATATTCATGTTAGACAAGAATGAATAATGACCTTTCTGAACTTTTTTATGACAAATAAGCTGTACGTTTGGAGATCCTTTGTTTTTGCCTTTATGAAGCTTTTGATCTCCAATGAAATGGGTGTCACGTCCTCATAAGTTCTATGAAACAATGAAGAGTGGTCAGAATAGAGAGGGATGACCCACAGCTTGTTGACAACATAAATGACCAAGAAGAACAAATGTAGTGCTGACTGTGCTGATTTGGTTTAACCTTATTGGAGCCAGGTGTTAACAAACTTTCACCTTTGAACTCAGAGCAAATTACTATGAGAAATTTGCATTTAACATCACTTCCAGAGGAAGAAAATAACATTTGTAATGACAAATATCTGAATGTTGAGACATTTTGTTTCTTCCTGATTGAATCCCAACTTTAGCTTTTATCGTTCATTCAGAAGTGTTCGTGTTAGACAAAATAATGTCTTTTTTGACATTTTTGTGACAAATAAGCTGTACGATAGGAGACGCTTTGTTTTTGTCTTTTAATATGAAGCCGGTATGTCTCTAATGACATTTATGTCATTACAGACAAGTTTATGTCTCTAGTGACATTATGTCTCTCATGACATGTGTGCCAGGTCCCCATAGGAAGTTCTATTAAACACTGAAATGTGGTCAGAATAGAGAGAATGACTCACAGCTTGTTGACAACATAATTGACCCAGAAGAACAAATGTAGCGCTGACTCTGCTGGATTTGGTTTAACCTTATTGGAGCCAGGTGTTGATAAACCTTTCACCTTTGAACTCAAGATAACTTACTATGAGAAATTTGCATTTAACATCGCTTCCAGAAGAAGAAAATGACATTTTAATGACAGATATCTGAATGTTGAGACATTTTCTTTCTTTCTTCTTGAATCCCAACCTTACCTTTTATCGTTCATTCAGAAGTGTTCATGTGAGACAAAATAATGACTTTTCTGACATTTTTGTGACAAATAAGCTGTACGATAGGAGATGCTTTGTTTTTGTCTTTTAATATGAAGCTTGAATGTCTCTAATGACATTTATGTCATTACAGACATGTTTATGTCTCTAGTGACATTATGTCTCTAATGACAAGGATGCCAGGTCCCCATAGGAAGTTCTATGAAACACTGAAACGTGGCCAGAATAGAGAGGTTGACCCTCAGCTTGTTGATAACATAATTGACCCAGAAGAACAATATCAATGTCGTGCTGACTGTGCTGGATTCGATTTAACCTTATTGGAGCCAGGTGTTGATAAACCTTTCACCTTTGAACTCAAGATAACTTACTATGAGAAATTTGCATTTAACATCGCTTCCAGAAGAAGAAAATGACATTTTAATGACAAATATCTGAATGTTGAGACATTTTCTTTCTTTCTTCTTGAATCCCAACCTTACCTTTTATCGTTCATTCAGAAGTGTTCATGTTAGACAAAATAATGACTTTTCTGACCTTTTTCTGACAAATAAGCTGTACGATTTGAGATGCTTTGTTTTTGCCTATATGAAGCTTTTATGTCTCTAATGACATTTATGTCATTAGAAACATTTTTATGTCTCTAGTGATATTATGTCTGTAATGGCATGGATGCCAGGTCCTTATAGGAAATTCTTTGAAACACTGAAGCGTGGTCAGAATAGAGAGGATGACCCACAGCTTGTTGATAACATAATTGACCCAGAAGAATAAATGCAGTACTGACTGTGCTGGATTTGGTTTAACCTTAGTAGAGCCAGGTGTTAACAAACTTTTCACCTTTGAACTCAGAACAACTCATTATCAGAAATTTACGTTTAACATCGCTTCCAGAGGAGGAAAATGACATTTGTAATGACAGATATCTGAATGTGAGACATTTTGTCCTTTACTTCTTGAATCCCAACCTTAGCTTTTATCGTTCATTCAGAAGTGTTCATGTTAGACAAAATAATGACTTTTCTGACGTTTTTATGACAAAAACCCTGCAAATTTTGTAATTGTTAGGGCACTGAACGCTTTGTCATTTTAAGATTTGAATTGTTGAATTAAAATCTCCTTATTTCAGGATGTCTTTGCCCGTGCATAATTGATTCTGTGCTTGTCTGAAATATATGTATAATGTGTCCTCATAGGTTCACGCAGATTACACGTTAGAGATTGACATGACTGATAAAAAAAAAGTCTGTTTTGTTTTAATTTCGCACCACAAAGGAGGGAAACTAAAATCTTGCATTAATTTCCATTTTTGGCAAAGAGGTATTGATATTTTGTGAGTTTTCACAGAATAAAGACTATTTGTATTGATGGTGGATTTGGCTGCAATAAAGTGCTAAGCCACATTTTGAAAATGTGATTCTAAAAATGCTCTTGAATCGACCAAAAATATTGATTATTAATTTCTATCATTTAGCTATTCAATCTTGAGTATCTAATGGTTCATGTAACAAAAAATTGGCCTTCTTGAGTCATTAACCTCATTTATGGATTTTTTCAAACTTTCAGAAGCGATTATCTCAGAATGACCATTGTGTGGGTTAGCACTATAATGCACCGACCCCTTCATATATATATATATGCAATGTATAAGTTCAGATCTGTTGTGAACTCTCATCTTTTGCCCTTATACGTCTCCCCCATCAGTTCAGAGACTTTACATTACGCAGGAATATAATGCTCCTAACGCAATGTTCAAGCCAAAGTTCTAAAGCAAATCCAAAATACAAAAACAAATGTAATATATTGTCATCGTATTACCCATATAACATGAAAAGTGAAGGTTTTTCCAATTAAGTGTCGGCCATTTTGAAATTTGATCTCTTTAGTGTTTTTCTACAAAAATCCCGGAGGGCTCCTACTCTAATATTGTTTAGTAGTCCTCAAAGAACCCGTGTGAAAAAAATTGATACTTTTATCCGCCGTGTGATGGTAATTTCACTAAGCGACCTGACTATAACTTACGCAACAGTACATGGATCATTTTATATAAAGAAATATCAAAGTTCAGCATTTTCACCCTAAAAATTGAAAAATTAAAGAGGGCTCCTACTCTAATATTGTTTAATAGTCCTAAAGGAAACCGTGTGAAAAAAAAAAATGATGCTTTTATCCGCCGTGTAATGGTAATTTCACTAAGCGACCTGACTATTACTTATACGCAGTACAGTATATATATATCATTAGAAATATAAACATTCAGCATTTTCACCCTAAAAATCGAAAAATTCCAGAGGGATCCTACTCTAATATTGTTTAACAGTCCTAAAGGAAACCGTGTGAAAAAAAAAATGATGCTTTTATCCGCCGTGTAATGGTAATTTCACTAAGCGACCTGACTATTACTTACGCAATACAATATATATATGATATTATAAAGAAATATCAAAATTCAGCATTTCACCCTGAAAATCGAAAAATTCCAGAGGGCTCCTACTCTAATATTAACAGTCCTCAAAGAACCCATGTGGAAAAATGATACTTTTATCCGCCGTGTAATGGTAATTTCACTATTAAAAGCGACCTGCCCTACTTACGCAATACAGTATATATATATCATATTATAAAGAAATATCAAAATTCAGTATTTTCATCCTAAAAATCGAAAAATTAAAGAGGGCTCCTACTCTAATATTGTTTAATAGTCCTAAAGGAAACCGTGTGAAAAAAAAAATGATGGTTTTATCCGCCGTGTAATGGTAATTTCACTAAGCGACCTGACTATTACTTACGCAATACAATATATATATAATAAAGAAATATCAAAATTCAACATTTTCACCCCAAAAATCGAAAAATCCCAGAGGGCTCCTACTCTAATATTGTTTAACAGTTCTCAAAGAACCCATGTGAAAAAAAAATGATACTTTTATCCGCCGTGTAATGGTAATTTCACTAAGCGACCTGCCCTACTTACGCAATACAGTATATAAGAAATATCAAAATTCAGCATTTTCACCTTAAAAATCGAAAAATTAAAGAAGGCTCCTACTCTAATATTGTTTAATAGTCCTAAAGGAAACCATGTGAAAAAGAAATGATGCTTTTATCCGCCGTGCAATGGTAATTTTACTAAGCGACCTATTACTTATACGCAATACAGTATATACATATATCATTAGAAATATAAAAAAAAATCAGCATTTTCACCCTAAAAATCGAAAAATTCCAGAGGGCTCCTACTCTAATATTGTTTAATAGTCCTAAAGGAAACCGTGTGAAAAAAAAGTTGATGCTTTTATCCGCCGTGTAATGGTAATTTCACTAAGCGACATGACTATTACTTACACAGTACAATATAATGATATTATAAAGAAATATCAAAATTTAGCTTTTTCACCCTAAAAATCTCAACATTCCAGTGGGCTCCTACTCTAATATTGTTTAATAGTCCTAAAGGAATCCGTGTGAAAAGAAAAAAATATGCTTTTATCCGCCGTGTAATGGTAATTTCACTAAGCGACCTGCCCTACCTACGCAATACAGTATATATATATATCATATTATAAAGAAATATAAAAAATTAGCATTTTCACCCTAAAAATAAAAAAAATCCAGAGGGCTCCTACTCTAATATTGTTTAATAGTCCTAAAGGAATCCATATGCCAAATTTGATGATTTTATCCACCGTGTAACGGTAATTTCACTAAGCGACCTGACTAATGGTAAACGCGACATGCACAATCTAGAACTGAAGTTAGCCGACTAGTACTTTGCGAATGGGGAATTTACGCGGGAACTAAACTAAAAAATGTCATGATTTTGGCGATATGTGTGATTTACGAACTATATTTTTCATTCGACATAGCTCAAATAATTTATAAATTGATTTTGTGCTCCCGACTACTTGAAAGATTTGTCTCATCATATTACATGGCTAACTTCAGTCTTCAGTTATTTTTAGCGACGACAGGAAAGTCGACAACTTCACTTACGCTTCCCGACTTGCGATTTGGTTTCAATTAGCGTGAGCAAGTGGACATGAGTCATAGAATATTTCCTGTGATTTTGGTGCAATTTGGTTAAGTGAATTTTGAGATATCTACATGGATATGGAAGTACGCTAGCACTATACCTACACCAGCGCTTGGATCGCGAAGCGGTGGCACTGTTAGTATCTACGTGGTCAGGCCACTCTTCCGAGGTATGGGTCCTACTAAAACTAAACTAGATCTAGATCTAGTCCTTGGTGTTAATACGACCACTATGAGATTTATCTCGACTACAAAACATTGGAAATCCATAAAGCAGATACCTTACCTGAAAAAAAAAAAAAAATCAGCACAGGAGCACGGTGCCTGCAACAGTGCCTGCAGGACAAGGGTCCAGATCTAGATCTGGAGTCTGGACTTTCGTCTGGACTTTCTTCAAGTTCTGGCAGCAACGGTATGTATACTACGTTTACGCCGTGCCTATTAGCGCTGTGCACGTACAGCTGTCGACGGGCGGGGCGGCGAGTGAGTGAAGGGGCCTACTCATCAAGACTTGAATTGCCACGTAACGTTAGAATCTACTCGGTCCTTGACTGCTCACTAGTCCTAGTCCTAGTCCTAGTTCTAGTCTAGAGTCTATGTGTATTGGGTGCCGTTTTCTTTTAACTAGGCGTAAACCGTGATTGCCGTTGACTAGCACTCAGTCCTCATCTTCGTTAGATAAGTTTGAACTGTCGAACCATTACCGCTCATCATCAATGCATAGTATACTAGTAGTTAGTGCAACGTTACTTACACACAGTTTTCTATGGGCAGTACGTTCGGACAATGATGCCAATTTCATTTTGCATATCTGGAATATTCCCTACAAATGTTATCTAAATAAAAAGCTTTTGAAGAGATTCTTTTTAAAAAAATGATTAATATTGTTCAACATGTTTATTTCAGATCCATAATGCAATCTTATTAAATAACAGTTTTTGCAGTACTTCATGTGAGATTTCATCAGTAAATTGACATGTGAAGTTCGTTTTGCTAAAGTCGGAGGGTGGCACCTGTGACGTATGCCAAATTGTGTGGATCGTTCCATGGCTTGCTCGTTTTCATTTTTTTCAAAAAATCATTACAGGCTTATCCTGGGTTTTTAGAATCCTCTCTTTCCAGTTGTAAGATAGGCATCAAAAAATGTAGATTAGAATTATCAGAGAATTAGAAAATGTCAGTAGGGGGGCCTACAGTTTTCTTTTAACAATTCAAATCAAGTGTAGGCATTTCATAAACAGAGAAAAAGAACCTAGAATTCATTGTGGTTCAATAAAACATCTGGTCATTTAAATGAAGCTCGCGGTCGGCCACCGTGTCTACTCTCTAAAAAAGAAAGAGTGAATTTTCACTCGATTTTCACTCCCCTTGGTAGTGACGTCAAGGATCACTAGAAGTGGAGTGAATTTCGAGTGAACAGAAATTTCACTCCAAAAGAGAGTGAAAAAAGACGGAAATGTTTTTGGTGGGATGTTCACTCCTTTCTCACTCTAAATTCACTCCTGACGTATTTCACTCTTTTGTCAGTCGTTTTTCACTCCTTTCTCACTCTCATTTCACTCCTATTTATTTCACTCTTCTTTAACTCTGGAGGTTGTTCACTCCTTTTTCAATCTTTTTTCAATCCTTTTTCAATCTTTTTTCAATCCCAAACGGAATTACACTCTACATGAGCACATATCTCTATCACAGCACTCAGTGCACTAGTTATTCAACCCTGGAAGAAAAAGTGACAATGGTGATGAATTTGGGAATAATCTAGGTGGTCTGGAGCCATTTCTGGAATAATGAATACCAATCAAACTAATACAAACAAAAACAGCAAGCAACGTTCATAATATAGATATTTGTTAATATTAATGCATGTATTTTGAAGCCAATGATCCACCACTGGTAGCCCAGTGCATTGCCAACTTTGTGTTCCAGTTTTGAAAGTCATTCCTACCCTACCCAATACATGAAACTGAATAAATATAAGCTAGTAATCCAATTGGCTGTTTTTTCATTCTTTCTTATTAATTTATTCTTTCATTAAGTAGCATTTAGGGGGATATAAGAAGATAATGTACTAAATGCTACGCATGAGCAGTACACCATTACAAACAGTCTTCATGTGCCGAGTATCAGGTTTTCCATGAATTGTGGCCAATAATAATTATACATATTTTTATCATTTAAGAACAACTGTCACCATAATCATCACAAGGTCCTTGTAAATATGCTATTCTAGCTGTCATTCCCAAAGCTCTACAAATGAAGAGTTTGTTTGCAAAAACTGATAAGTCCATATGTGCCAAATGGAGATATTTGCGATTAAAGGTCAAGAAAAATACAGAGAATAATAAGAAAATGTTTGCTTCTTTTGATAACTTCAAAAATGTACCTTTATATGTAGTGACCAATATATAATTCAAAAGGTATTATTTTGTACTTTATGACAGAGACCGTACATCAAAATCTTCAAAAATGGACATATCGGTTTTTGTGAACAAACTCTTCAAATATTAGCATCACACATTTCCCCGAAAATATGCCAAATTCATAAAGTTTGTGCAAACGTGAAACATTTTACAAGTACCCTTCCTGAACATGTTTAATTTTCGACTACAAGTGAATATAATTATTGCATGTTCAATGATAAGCTACAAAAGACTTGCAAAGTATTGTCACCATTATCTATATTATAATACAAAAACAATTACACATGTACCAGGAATTGTGATTGCTTTGAAAAATTGACAAAAATACAGAAATTTTCAATACTGCATGATTAATCAAGTTTGGATCCTCTGTCATGTAACACAGTGATGCTCTACAAGTACATTGCACAAATACCTAAACATACTCGATCAGAGAAGCATGGTCTTGACTTTAAGTAGGCTTTAGGTGGGTTATTTATGTAGATGATAGAGCCAGAGGGAGGCCTCCCTGAAACCCCCCAGACCTCGGCCATCAACCGTGCGATCATTACAAAATCCACACACAAATTGCCTGTGACATAATCTATAAAACGGTAATGTTGATTTTCAACAACAAAAAAAGTCACTTGGCTAAATTATGCTAATTTGAGCATGAAATCAGACATTTTGCCATAACTAAAGTTCCAAAAAGGCACATTTTTTGTTTTTTTGTGTAAATATTCTTTCTAGCGTCCATAGCAAATGAAAGAGAAAAAAATTGTGCCATCAAAAAATTCTGAAGTATCTATTTTTTTTCTATTTACTCATGTTTTCTTTGTTTCTTACTTTTTGTTTTTCATTGCCTTTTCTATGAAATTTTTCAGCGACATGTCCAGCATGAATATATTTATGTTATTGATTACAATCAATAACCCCCCAAAATAATCATGCCTTCATGAAATTTGGCATGGAATGTCAAAGGGGAGGAGGGCTCGTAGCCCCCCCCCCCCCCAACCGGGCCTACTATTTATGGAAAAAGAATTGCAATCAATACAGTTGACACCACATGTATCATATCATTGATCTTCTTCACCTAAATAAGGCATCATTGTACAATATTGAACACTTGTAATCCTTCCGAGTTTTGCCAGATGTAGCAACAATGCATGCAAACTGAATTTCTTATAGAGTGATTTTATGTGACGTCATGTTGGCCACCATAATGGTGGCTTCCATAGCAAAGGCGATCAATATTCATTCATGCATGCCTCTCTAACAAAGGTGTTCTTTTGCCTTAGGTTTCCCTGAAGTAAATATTGCTGCAGCTTTTGTATGCAGTCTTGATTTCTAGTCAAGTTTAGGCAATTGACTTCATTAGGCTGCGTTCACATAGAAGTATACGGTATACGGTATTCGCTATTCGCTATTCGGGCACCCAGTACACCATCACCCTCACCGTCAACTTGCCATCCCATGCAGTGAGGATTTCTTCCTCCTACATCCCAGCAAATCTTATTAACAATTTCTAAACTGCATCAGAGTGTCAGTCTACATGCTTATTTTTGCTAAAGGGCAAATCCAGACCAAAATTGTCATTATTTCATAAACGTGAGACGGTATACGCTGCAGGAAAATCAAACAAGCTCAATTCCCACTTTGCTACACTATTCTATGCTATTCGGTACATTCAAATAGTGCCCTCTTATGTGAACTGGTGTTAGGAAATCCTGTCGTTCGATTTAAGCTATTCGCGTGCCCTCGAAAACGAGCCCCGAATACCCAAATAGTATACTTCTATGTGAACGCAGCCTTATGGTGGGCAATTATGACATCACTGCTAACACTTTATAACAAAATATGATTGTCAGTTGCAGGTTATCTTTATAATTTGTTATGAGGTCAAGGGAAGAATTATCCATAAGTTTGACTGGGCACATTAGTGAACTAATCTATTTGGCTCCATCTACTCTAATGCTGTGGATTTATCAATGATGGGCTGCAGATGTTTCGTGGAAAAAGAAGTTGAACCAATTGAGCTTCTACCCACAAGTTTTTCAAAGTACAGTACATCAATTACATAAAGGTGAAAATGTACAAAATAACTCTGGGTCCCGTAACCCTAGGGATCAATGACTCCCATCAATTTTGTTTTATTTTTTTTTTTTTAGATTTTTCCCTCTACTCCAAAGAAGATGGATGCAATAGGTTTGAGCACATGCATATTGTACTGCATCACTGTTCATCAAAGGGGTGACAAATGTATGTGGTAACTTAATCACAACATGGAGACATGATCTTCATCCCAAGAGCATGGATGACCATTGGAAGATTCTACTATTTAGCTGCTATTTGTAGCATTCCCCCCCCCCCCAAAAAAAAAAAAAAAATGAGGGAAAGAAAAAAAACACATACGAGTGTTTGTCAACAGTTTTCTCTCTTGAATATTAGACCATAAAAAGGTTTTATTAAAGCAAGTCAGAATTGCCTGGAGAGAAGGGGGTGCTTAATCATGAGCGCAGCCAGATTCGTATCATGCGGAATGCCAAGCTGTGTGTGGCCAAACATTCTTTCATATGCTTGGAACACCTTACAGATGAATGTATTGATTAACATGTGGCCATGAAGAGGAGATTTTTTCTTGACTATATAAGTCAAAACTATTTTCAGTTACTAGTATATACAACAATCAACAATTTAAAGCATTAACAATCACACATTCTATGCAACAAACTCTTTTCATCGGCGAGCCCTGTTCTACTTTTAATGTTGAAGTGCTGCAGTACATCCTGGTGACAGCTTCATGCTAAGCTACCGCTGAGCCTGATGAGGCTGACTCTTCAACAAGAATGGAAGTTCCAACGTCAGAGGAGCATATACTGTATCTCAAAAGAGGAAAAAGCAAGGGTATTTAGACCTATACACCAATGGTAGCTGTCTCTTCTCATTGGGCTTCTAATCTAACGATGGAATGGTGCTCGGTCAGGGGCTTGGTGGGAGCTGCAACTACTCTCTCTCTCTCTGCCTGAGGTGATGAGTGGTGTCATAACTCCTCAAGGTCTTCAAACGATACTCAATGAATCCATGATCTTTGCCATACAGGTATACTCCTGAAATATAAGAATGCATTGTAAGTTAAAGTTTTTTCTTGAGTCTCAACAAATTTGACTTTGGCACAGAGTTGACTATAACTGATGAAGATCTGATAGCAGTAGAAATACATGTAGTGGCATTCTTATGGAAGAAAACAAGAATAGGTTTATTATAAATGAACGGCGCAACTGGCATGTTGGAACTTAAGTTACATTACGTTACGTTGAAGTTAACGTTTATCGAACCTAAGTCATGGAATCAGGCCAATCTGCACACAACTTTATTAGACATCTATGAGAAGGTACATCAAAGATTATAAGAAGTCCCCACATTGCCCTGTATATTTGCACAATGAGTTGATTAAGAAATAGATGCAATTTCCCTGTAAAGGCCATCTTTTTTTTTTTTTTTTTTTTTTTTTTGGGGGGGGGGGGGGGGGTCATGCCCATAACCTGAAAAACTTTGGGTCCTTGCCCCCTAACTAAACAAGGATGATCAACTCCTCGTTTGGTTGCTTAATTCTGTCCACTAGCTCTTGAGAAAAGTTGAAAATATTGAAGTTTTTGCAAGCTAGATGAATAAGATACCATGTTACAAGGTATGTCACTTAAGCTTTCTGCTAAAGAGGGCTAAAAAAAGTTGTAGATCACATAAACTTACGAGTATAAACTTACATGTCCTTTTGCACCTTGTGTGGTGTCTCACAAAGTGGGGTACTGCATCGCAACAGCCTTGGCTGCAACATCCTTTGCTCACTACTTGGTATCTGAATTTAAAAAGCAAGAAGAATTATAATCATATTCTAGGACGCAAATATATAACATCAAAAATTTGGCCCTCATTTTAATCTTTTAAGGGGCTGAACTATTTTTATGTTTTTTTTTTTCTTGGCATTAATTTCTATTGCTATTCAGTACCACTGTTTCAAGTACATTTATTGCTACTTGAGCCAGATATCAGTTAATACATATGAAAATTTCATGCAGATAGGTTAAGTGTGAATGTGCACAGTTAGTAGAAAAAATTATACAAGATGTGATTATCCATTGAACTTCATGGCACATCAACTCCCACTTTTTTTTATTAATCACTGTGATGATTAAAGCATAAGTATTAGGACTATTATCAAATCAATATACATGTGGCCCGATGGGGCTACCAAGAAAATAAGTCAGCGTGGAGTCTTGTACGTACACTCTGTTTACATGTCTCATACAAGTATACCAGTCTTTATTTTTTAATCTAAAACCATCACTTCATTAACAATGTTATACTTACCGGTCCCTTCTACTTTCTTTCTTTCTTTCTTTCTTTTTTTTTTTGGGGGGGGGGGCAAATTTTAGTCTGCTTTTCTCTATACTTGAGAAGACCAAAAAAAAATGAACAGGCAAATTACATGGTTATATATTGGATGGAAATGTAATACAAGACATGACAATGGGAAACTGGTATTCTAGACCAATTTTCAATAATTATGATAATATAATATATGAATAATAATAATATTTTAAATAACTGAACTTACGCTGTACAGTTTTCTGCTTCCATTTTCAACAACAAATATGCTGCAATGATCTGGGTGCGCAGATGTCTCCTCGGAACAGTCAGAACTCCTTCCCTCAGCTTTTGAAGTATCTCTTCCCCCTTGAAGTGATGTGTGTGTTGAATTCCTGGGCAAATAAGTAAAATTTAATGGTTTTATGAATAATACAAATGGCATGAGGAATAGAGGATAGTAGGTTCCTCCAGTTTATATTATAAACTTGAAGAGCAAAATCATTTAACATACATATTTGACATAAGCAACAGCTCTACTTTCACAACTCAAGACTGACCATAACATGGTTTTCACTTCTGTCGATACGGCAAGTACACGGTACACATTTTTCTTAAATACAAGTACTAACCTGTCAAGACATTCATTTTCAGAGGGAAGGACAGCTCCAAAACTGCTCCATGAAGTATCTTGAAATTCATTTCTTCAAACAAAATAAAACTAACCAAGCATTCAGTCTCTTGATGTAGCCTCTTATGTAATTACTAAGACTCCAGAATGTAAAATAAATATGAATCAATTTCAAACTAGTCTCCCTTCATTAATCATAGTGGAAAACAACAGAATAGCTTACAGCAGGGTTAATGCAATGGAAGTCCATATCTCAGAGGCTCCTTCGCTGATGTTGGCCCGGTGTTTCCAGCATTCGTCAACCCTGAATTCAATGGGCGCTAGTCGTTGACCACATCTGGTACTTTGCAATCTGGTGATCTGCACCCTCTTCGTGTGACAGAGACTGTACAGCTATCAATATCTATCTTTGTTCTCCAAATGATGACCCCTACACCGAGTTCCTTTAAATCACCATCACTCCCGAAGAGCTGTCATGTCTACGTCTTTATCTGGAGGAAAGTATGAAAACACAAGGTTCAGAAATGGATTTAGAACTCATTTCCACAAGACAATAGTTATGCAGTTGTTTCGTCCACACAAATACTAAGTGAGCACCAATACAAAAGCTAGTAGGCCTAAATCCTTTTTTAGCTACATCAGCATATTTAATGTTAGAAAGACCCAAAGATCCATGATCTCTGCCAAATTTCAATACCGGTACCTAAGGTCACCTGTAACTTTCATAAAAAAAAAACAATGTTGAAAATAGTACCAGTCATCGTCTGCTACAAGGGGGATCGATCTCCATGATGTGTGAGCACGCTGATCTTCAGCTAGAAGTGTGATGTCACAGTGGACCAACACTTCACACGAACAGTACACGCATCATACTTCTTACCTAGTACAGTACCATAGTAGATGATCACGACACATGACGTGGGAGCTAGTGTACGTGGTATTATCCCAGCTGTTTGGATGCTCGAATGTAGCGGCAAATAAAAGTCCTTTTTACTACATACAGTGTATAATGAACAATAATCATAAATCACCAAGTTTTACCATTAGACTCTGTGTGATGATTAACTATACACAACCCAGTCGCTGTACATTAAGACGTACCTACGTACAGCGACTGGGCTGTGTATAGTTATGTGATGATATTATGCTTACGAATGTCAATTCAATGGCTAACGACCAACGTTTCATTCATCACTCACTTTTTTTTAATAGTTCAAGCCCTAGATCCCAACGTGTACAATTAAACTAAAGTCTAAAGACTCAACGTATTATTAGATCCCAACACCTAGTGTGTACCAGTTGAGTTTCGGCCTGGGATTCTAGCTGTTCGTAAGGTGTTCCATGGTATGACCAGCCCCATATAGCTAACTGTGCCACGGGCGGCCCGGGGTTATTCGTATAGAACCCTAAAGGTAACTTACTTATGGTCGTTTACGGAGAGGTATAACGTTAGACTAGCCCGTAATGCTGAAAAAAACTCAACAAGTTATAATTAGATCGATCTATGGTTTGCTTACCTTCAAAAATGTGAATAATATCTCCGCCCCACTCAATTTGAAGACAGACATTTTCTCACGTCCATCACGACATCCAGGCTCAGATCCTCACGATTGCACTTACCACGCACGTAAATTTGTGATCCTATGCATAATACACGCACAGCTAGCACACAGCACGCAATTGCACACAGTCCACGCACAGGCGACGCGTCGCTGTTCAAGTAACCTGCTCGCGCCCAAGCCAGGGGAAATTGCGGCTGGTGATTGGCTTAGAGTAAACACATGACAGGGGAATCCTCAATTTCTATTGGCCTAGCCAAATGCGTTTAATTATGTATTCACTCAGAATTCACTCGGCTTAATTTTCACTCGAAATTCACTCGGCGAATGGGTTTCACACAAATTTCACTCGTTTCAAGAGTGAAATTCACTCTTTATTGAGTGAAATTTTATTCACTCCTTCCGAGGAGTGAATTATTCACTCGAAATTTTTTAGAGAGTAGAATTGGAAATAATAGAGAATAGTGGTATGCGTAAATACAATAGACCCCTTAGCAATGTAACGAGATCCATGCATGTTCTGTTCACA
Source organism: Diadema setosum (assembly GCF_964275005.1). NCBI lineage: Eukaryota > Metazoa > Echinodermata > Echinoidea > Diadematoida > Diadematidae > Diadema > Diadema setosum. Next base: position 3,096,492 of record NC_092694.1, on the reverse strand, counting down.
GAGGTTCACAGGAGTTGCCCGTAGCAACAAAAGGAAAAAAAAAAGACATGGTGGGGGGGGGGGGGGAGGGGCTTGGCCTATCAGATGTCAAGATAACCAAATGAATTCCAGACTTAAGAACCGAAAGAAACGAAACAGCTGAATTTCGTGGCGGCACATATTTACACTATAACACCTTGAAAGAGAACATCTAGATACACTGACGGTGATGAACAAGTGCCTCTGACCGCCCTTTAACCGCCTTGAAAGGGTGTGGGGGTAACGTCCGGAAGGAGGTTGAACACATTACGTAAGCAAACAATCGGACAATGTTTTAGAAGTGACATACCGTACGTAGTCAAAGCTTAAATATACAGAAAAAAAAGACATTACAGAAAGCCTTACCTAGGATTGTTGTGGTTCAAAAGAACATAAGATGTTAAAATGCAGATCACGGGCATCAGCCTTGTTATGGAATTGAAAATAAAAAGAAAGTTAGGATACTTGAAATTCAATAGATCACTACGGCAATGTAACCAGATTCATATGTCCTGTTCACCAAAGCTCACAAAAGTTGCCCATAGCAACCAAAAAACATTGTGAAGCGTGGCCCGTCTATAACATCAAACAAGTGAATTCCAAGCAGAAGAGGCAAAAGATACGAAACAGCTGGATTATTAGGCTGTTGGCGAAAAAAACATGAACTAAATACTACCCTAAAAAAGTGGTATAATGGTGGTAAACTCTGAATATATAGACAATTGCAAAAATACCATACAAAGAGTGGCGGGTTTTGCGGTGGGCTCTGCACACTTCGGGTAAATGTGCTGATAATTTCACTGTTCTAAAATTTTCAAAGAACACCCCTAAAATGCCTAACATGGTGTTTTAAAATGTGAAGAAAATAGGGGTACATGTGGATGTAATTCCATAGACCATTTTGAACAGTGTAACCAAACTCTTGCATGTCCTGTTCACAAAAGTTCACTAGAGTTGCCCATTTACGTGGGAACGTAGTGAAAAACGGATTAAGTAAAGTACAATAATAGGGACCAAAAAAAAAAAAAAAATGTAGAAGGCCTGGCTTGGCCTGTCTATAACGTCATAGAAGTGAACGTCAAAGAAGTGAATACCAAGCTTATGAGCCCAGAGAAACGGAACAGCTGAACTACTTAATGCCCAGGGGCATATTGCTGTTAGGAACAGAGACGCCGGTGAACTAAATATCACCTTATTAAAAAAAAAAACAACAAACAAACATAGCGGTCAAATGATGGTAAGCACTGAATGAGGCAACATACCATGCAGATAGTAGCATTTGTTTTGTTTTGTTTTGTTTTGTTTCTCTCTTTTCGGTGAGCTCCCCACCCTTTGGATGGAAGTGCTAACAATGTGACTATTCTAAAATTCACATTGTACTGAGGGACGTTAGACAACTATCAACATAATCCTCAGTAGAGGAGATGTAGCACAGGTACAGAAATAATAGGACAAAAAAAAAATGTCGGTTTTGTAATCAAAATTTAAAGTTGTCATTCAAATTGCGCAGCATCTTAAGCATCGGGGTAAAAGGAATAGTACGTGGCATGGCGAGTACGTCAAAAACAATTATTATAACTGAAAAATTACTTCTACTATATGATACCCTGTTGGGCGTTAGAAAATAATTGATTTATATACGAATAAAAAATATATATATAATGTCTGGGGTAGATTAGGTGAAGGGTGGACAAAATTTAAACAATGAAATTATGTATTTATCTATTTATTTTTTACAATGCATGGACTGAAATCCTAAAAAAAAAAATCACACCAAGGTGTACTTATAATTCAACATCTCTGAACACAAGAAAAATGGCGAAACCTTGGGTAAACCATAACATATCATAAATACTGGGTACATAAGAAGGAAAAATTATGATTATTACCGTTAAAAATAGATATTTTTTTTTTGATAAAACGTTTGTCTTTGCGTGTGTAAATAATAACTCATGATAATTTCAATATTGGAAAAAACTCAGTAAAAGGCATTCAAAGGAGAAAAGGGAAATAAGAATGTGGCCATCCTTTGTGATACTATTACACTGTGTTGCTCACAAGAAGTGGCGTGCAGAAACGCATAGTCGATAGAAGTGTACAGTGTTTCTCTTTGTATACCTATCAAATGGACAGCAACGTTTATCAGAGTTATTCAATAAACGTATCATTACTAACTTCACATATACTTTTATATAGAGTAAAAAAACAATGAACTCATCTGCTTATTGCATGTGATGCTATCATAGGAATACACATAATATGCAAAATGAACAATAGACGAAAACGTATAAGACAAATGAAAAGTACTGATTCAACTTGATTGAATTACAATGACATTTTGTTGATATAAATTGATTTTTTTTTTTATGTGGAAAGGGTATTACATTTAGGCCTACGAAAACCACAGAAGAAAATTAAATTGTGACTTTACATCTTCATATTACAATCATAGGTATTCGGATACCAATGGAGCAACGGTCAATCCGACCAGGTAGACCAGGCGGAAGATGACTCGTTTGGATGTTTGGTCATGAGAACTACTTTGGCACCACGAACTGCTATTTTTGTTTTCAGATTCTTGGTCTTCCGGAGATTGTATGCGATGGATGCTAAACGGCCGCGTTTCCGTTTCATCCGCGGGGGGAGGTCGGTGCGGACCGTGATGCGGACCGTGCTGGGGACTTCTCGGTGGCGTTCCTTGGCGTCGCGGTTGCTCGAAAGCACGAAGCAAGTTGTCACGATCACTCATCCTCGCAAAGCGGACAATGATGGGGTCCGGAGGTTCAGGGGCGTTGGTAGCGCCAATGGGGGTACTCTTGATGGGGAGACGATGGATGTTAACCACCGGGATCTTCATATCTTCCTCCGTTGAAATTTCCAGAAGGTGGGCGAACGCCTTCACTGCTTCTTGATAAACATTCTCGTTTGGGTGGGATGCAATGCCGTAGAAAAGCAAATTTTGTTTGCGGTGGTGAAGTTCTTGTTGAATGAGCTTGTCTTCAAATTCGGCCTTCATTTGATCTAGTTGACGCTGAAGTTCGGGGATTTTCTCGACCTCAACGGATTGGATCCCCGCAGACGTGTCGGCGACCAAACCTTCAAGGTCCTGCATAGTGGATTTCACTGTGGCAATATCGGTTTTTACGGCATTCAGATCAGAAATGACGTTGTCCAGTTTCTTATTAATTTCCGTCTTGAAATCCGCCTGCCAATTGACGAGGAAGCACTCACCGGTCTAGGTTGAAGGGGTGTGCTGACAGAAGTTCCGCAGGGATTTTTGTCCTTTTGCACGGTAGATTTACGGAAATTATAGGTAGAGCTTCCTTTAATTGATCCAGATTTCATATTTGTGTAGCTGCAATAAAGATTTAGGTAGCATTAAGGTATGCAGTTCATAGTAGCTGGGTGTTGAAGGAGCTAGCTGCGCCCCACGTTCGTCTCGTTAGCCGGCCATGCGTAGTATCTGTAACAAAACAAACGTTTTGTAACAACAGTTTACAACTTTGCATCCATGCAACAATAAACATCAGGCAATCTAGAGTGGTTCTAGAATTCTGGTTACAAAACAAAGTTCAACTGAGTTCATTGCTTCATTTCATCAGTTAGAACTGCATGCTCTAACATTAGAGTCTATGTACGTTGCATGACTTGGCTGGGATGGCTGGACCCGTTGTACCTATGAAGAACTTGTACCGGTACTACTAGGCTCGGCTGGTCCTAGGCTGGGCTGGGCTGGACCTAACAGTTGGGTCCTCGTTGCACTAGGCTCGGCTGGTCCTAGGCTGGGCTGGGCTTAGACTGGGCTGGACCTTGCTGGGCCTTCGTTGCACTAGGCTCGGCTGGTCCTAGGCTGGGCTGGGCTTTGGCTGGGATGGACCTTGCTGGGTCTTTGTTGCTCTAGGCTCGGCTGGTCCTAGGCTGGGCTGGGCTTCGGCTGGGCTGGCCTTATAGCTGGGTCTTAGCCTTCCCAACTATGCTGGGCCTGGAACTGTTTTGGACTTCTGTGGACTTGGGCTTGGGCTGGCCCTTAGATTAGATCCAACTTTTAGACTAATCGTTGGAATTAACAGACTAACAATTACCAGCTGCAAAGCGTCTCTGAACTAACAACTGTTACGCAAGTAGACACTCATCTACTAGATCTAGCTTAATTAGGGTCTAGACTTCTTGTATCAACATAGAAACCTACTGCAAAGCGTCCATACGTTACGTACCCTAAACCGCTGTAGTGTCTAGACAGTCTATATATGAATGGATACTGTGTAGCCTTAATGTATCAAATGCTGCAAAGCGTTCATGACACAATCTCGTATAGCTGGGACTGTTCATAGGCCACCACTGACTGGATCACAAATTTCCCGTTGCACGATCAAATCTAAATCCATTAAAATCCATCTTTTTTCTTGGTCATCCACAAAATTGAGTGGTTCAAGGTAATTCTCTGAACAAATCCCATCCTCGTCGCCAAAATTTGTTATGTTTGTGGGTTCACTTCAGCCGAATAAAGACAATTCAAAGTCATGATTTGAAGCCAATCACAAGAGTATGTCTGTACTCCTTTATTAGTTCAGTTGCAGTCCACTGTTATGTGTACAACACATATGGATACGTATCAGTATGCTGGCTATCATATAGTCTGTATCTTCAGACCTTGTATGACTAGTCTACAACTCAGTCTCCTATATAACAACTTCAAATTAACAAAACAGCACTTATAGGCACAATTTACCATCTGCAGATGAAACAAGATTCCAACATTAGTGCTTCAAAATAGTTCTAAAATCTGAGTTAGGGATAGAAGAAACCAATGTAAAAATTTAAATTAATAAAATCAGTGTTGTGTAGGCCTATTGTTAGATATATACAAGATTTGAACAATAGTTGTCATGAAAATGTTACCAGACTAAGCCGTGTACAGTTACTTTTTGTTGAGAGAAATAGTGATGTTTTACATATATTTATGTTTTATTGAAGAATATTTATATGACAGGATGTCTTGTGATACAACTGACCTATACATATTGATTAAATGTGATCTTGAAATGTTTTTTTTAAAATCTCTGCTCCCAATCGTAAACAGGACCTTTAACTTTCTGTACAGCACATCACTGCACAGTACAGTATAATATCAATACTTTGTTTATTTAATATTCGACCTTCTTTACATCTTCTTCCTTAAAACAAATAAAATCAAATTTCATTTTGATTTCTTTCTCATTCTTCTTCCTGACAATAATAACAATATGTCGTAGTTGATTTTAAGACTTCTATTTTGTTGACAGGTCCTTCATTATTAAGAAAGTCAAATCTGATTTTTAATTTTACCCCGACGCCTCGATCCATGTGTAGCAGTACGCTGCATAATGTTTGCGGTCTCATGTTGTTCTTTTCTTATATTGCTACAAACAAATAATTCCAATATTCATTAATTTATGTCGCCCCTTTTCTCTATTTTCTTTTTGGAAATTTCGATTAGTTAAGGCATAACTTACTTTGAATGAGTATTTCAGCCATTATCTAGCTTCTTAACTGTTGTAATTTTTACGATAACTTTTTTAATTACTTGGTAATATATCATTCTTCTATAAAGGCCAATGCATCAACTAATGTTCTTTTCATCATGTATTTATACATGTATTCTCAATTACGTTGTAACATAGTATGCTTAGGCTCTATGCATCGTGTAATGTTATGCACTAAATGTATGTATTCTTTTGTCGTGTGATAAAAAAAATGAAAGCAACAAAACAAACAAAAACGCATAGCATCTGTTTCATGCCTTCACTGGGGCATTGGAATTGCTGTATTTACCATCAGTATAATATTTGCTATCATTATCGATATCATTATTATGAATAATATTCTGAGCTGATGCCATTTCGCGCTTTGATATCTTGTTATGTACGTATATTTGAAATGGCTGAGAAGCCTCGCAGGAGTGCAAGGAAATGTTAACGATCTGCGGTAAGAGGCAAATGGTGGACGGAAGCACCGTACAGCTTGTAGCGAAGAACTCATCTTCCAAGGCAGCAGGGAACACCTCCGTTTTGGAATCGCCTTTGGAACCATGGGTTCTATGTGAAGCAAAGGGTAAGGTACTTTCTGTGTTTAAAAGTTCATCAAGCTACAAAAATCGTTTGAAAACGCGTACAGAAATTATAAAGAATCGTTGCTACAAATTTTTAATACTGAGACAAGTTCTTGTACTTTTTCTTTTAGATTGGTCTTCTGTTACATGCTATTATCATTATTACTTTTATCACCATTATTATTATCATTATTATTATTATTACTATCATTATTATTACTACCACTATTATTATTATTATTATTATTATTATTATTATCATTATAATTCCATCGATAATTGAAGAGATCCAGCAATGGTACAGCCCGAGTGATGACGGAGAGATTTTAAACTGAAGCCGGTTATTAAAGTGGTGGTGCTGTTAAGTGAAATTGCTGTGCATTTCATTTTATGCAATGGTATAGCTCTCTTTCGGGGACGCTTTGACTTAACAACATGACTACTAGTCTTATAATAGGCAAGTTGTGGTTTTTTTTTTTTAAATTGAAAGTTACTCCATAAAAAATGACATTGATGTCCTAATGAAAAAAAAAAAAACACATAAAAAGCAGGAAAACATACATACATGTACCAGCACACACAGTATTGTGACCTAGTGAATTTGACCCTCGCCGAACTTTTAAAATGATTGAGAAGTGTTTGCGTTGCGACAAAAAATAAATAAATAAATAGACAGACAAAAAAAAAACACAAAAAACAAAAACCAACAACAACAAAACCAACGAATATTTTGTTAGGTCAGTAATCTTTAATGACCACTCTTCTGTAGGGAAATGTTTACATAATTAAAACGCACGAAAACATCCAAATACATTTCATCGTTCAAAATTGTTCAAATGTGCGTCAACTCTGTGTGTCTGTATACATACAGGTATAGGTATATATCGATAAATGGTATTTGTGTAATACCCCGACATACGCCGTCACCTTCATTCATGAAAATATCAAAAACAGAAATTCGTTCATGATGCAGAAAAGACTTGTGTTTGACTCCACTACGAGGAAAGCAAACTGTGGTAGGCTGCAGTTGCTTATAAAACCTCCGTTCAAATTTGATTCTGTCTACCTGCCTGTACTACTGACTTTTTATTATTTCCGCTAAGGGAGGAGGTTATGTTTTCGCTACCATTGGTTTGTTTTTTGTTTGTCCGTGTGTAAAATAACTCAAAAAGTCGTTAATGGATAATTTAAATGAAACTTACAAAAAAAAAAGGTTGAGAATGACATAAGGAAGAAATGATTACATTTTGGTAGTGATCCGATAATTTTGGGGGGAATTCATGAAGTTTTTTTTTTAAGATTTTGACAGGTAGGGTCAATGAACTTAGGAGTTCAACCTGCACATTTTTTGAGGTTTTCAAACGCGCACCAAAGTGCGTGCTCTAGTTTCTGCCAAAGACGCTTAACTCTCTATAGCCGGATTCACACGTACAACATAGCGGGATGACGATCGCGCTCCATATCTCGAGATTTCTTGCAACCGTTCACACGCTCCAAATTAGTCCACTCCTCGGACTGTTTTCTGAATTATTAACGTTACGTACGCGTACGTAATTGCTGGCGTTGAGGGCGTAAGCTGTATCCGTCAAGTATGCTAGTCATCGGGCGGACAGATTAGTGGGGACATCGCGGTCTACGGGATAGCGCGATACATGTGGGTAAGTGCATGCGATGGTGCCGCGCGTGGTGGGGAAACGAAACGACAAAAATCGGCCAGAATCTGGACTAGCTCCAAATTAGCGGGATAGCGATCGCGCTCTGAATCTCGAGGTTGTTGTTTTTTTTTTTTTTTTGCAACCGTTCACACGTACAGAATTATCCCGCTAATATTGCCGATCGAGATGACAGCCAAACCTGCAATTTGGGTCATACAGCGCGCTTCCGTGACTGCCTGCACTTCTCTTTGTCCATTGTCTTTATATGTAATCGAGAGAGCTGTTTTTTGTAGACCTACAATTGTTTGTATCTCCTCCGAAGCCGTCGGCTCCGGGCCCCCCAGACCGGTGTCGTCGGCAGCGGGAGGGTCTCTTCTATTCGGTCGGCCGGGTTTCGGCCGTGCTCCTCCTCCGTGTTTGCGCGTTTGCGCGTACGCACACACACGCACACGATGTATACGGGTTATATACAGCTCGCGCCAGTTGGCAGGCTCAGGTCGCACACTCAGAACTCTACACAATCTGTGGTCGTTCGCCCAGCTGGTCGTTCGCCCAGCTGATCGTTCGCGGAGACATGATACACGCACTATGGGTACCGGGTGCGGGCAATATATCGCGGAGTGTGGTGTGTATGCATTGACCCTGTCGCTGTGTTGCATTGCATATCATCATGTGTTCTCGGTACACACTGGAAGCTACGAATGCCGTATTTTATTTCGCGAAACTACAGGATCCTGTGCAGCTCAGCTACGTCATTTAGTTTACTCTCAAGTCGAGTATCATTGTACTCAGACTTTTTAGCAGTGATCTCGACGGCTAAATATCCACTTAAATTTTGTCCTTGCCGATCGTGCCCTTCCATATCAGATATACAGGCCTGTGCCTGTGTATGTACTGACGATGGTTACACGAAACACTATCTCCGTGCGGGATCTCATATGGTAATACACGGCGCGGTCATACAAGGGCATTTACTTACAGTTCGCCATTGGCGTGCCCAAATGAAAACAACGAATGCTGTTATTTTATTTCATTTTGCACAACTACAGGATACTATGCAGCTCAGGTACGTCATTTAGTTTACTCTCAAGTCGGGTATCATTGTAGTCAGACTGTTTAGGACGGCTAAATATCCACTTAAATTTTGTCCTTGCCGATCGTGCCCTTCTATTTCAGATTACACGCGCCTCTGTCCATTCGTTTACTGCATAACTGCTGTAAACATGAATATTCATAAGACACATGCGGACGTGGAGGAAAACCTCGCTTTGCCGACCACCTATTTTTGAAGTTACAAGTGGAAATAAAATGGGTGGTTCTATAGTCCGTCAAGTTTTGGTGATAAAAATAAAAAAGAGGGAGCAAATGAAGACGAAAATATTCTTCTTTTTCCCATAACGTGAGAAAATAAATATTAAAGAAAAAATACGAGGCCCTGAGACCCATGGATTCCCACGGGTGCCTACGTACTTATTAAACCTAATGATTATGATCTCCCCCTCTCCAAATGATAATGATTAAATGATGATGTAATAATAGTATTCATAATACATGTAATAACAATAATGATAATGTACAGTCTGAAGCAGATAAACGGGTGAGGATATGAAAACATATTGTCGTTGTGTGGGATTTTTTTTTTTTTAAATGACGACGTGTTAAAAAATGAATATTATTCATGACATACTCCACTTTTTAGCTTTTTCATAAAGAGAAAAGATGTGTGTCCGTTGGTGCCAGATAGGGCTCATGTATTTTTTTTTCAACGAGCGGCGAGAATGAGGGCAAATGGCACGGGGAAGGGGGAGATGTATGCAGGGCAAAATGTCAATGGCACCCCCCCCCCCCCCGTGCTTCGACGGGGAGAATCTTTGGGCAGAGAAGACAACCCTCGAATTTCCACGGGTGCTGCTAAGTTGATCTGTGATAACAGCAAGCGGGGTTATTTTTAAAGTCCCATCCCATGGACCGGCTCCTCAGTTCAGGTGTTAGAAGGGGATGGCCATAAGTAGAAGAGGGTGCAAAAGAAGGAAGGAGAAAATAGTAAACTTCTTTCTTTCTGATTAATAAAAACGCGGCGAAAATAATATGAATAAATAAAAAAGAAATGAGGCCCTCAGACCCGTGGATTTCCACGGGTGCTGCTAGTTTTTTTTAAATATACGTGGTGTGGTTCGCGCGCTGTTGTTGTAGTGCGCCAAAGAGGTTAAGGACCTCTTCGCAGAGGACTCGCTGTTGTGATGTGCGCATTGAATGATGGGATATAAAGACTCGAGATTCTAAACCCGACCGTTCACACGTGGTCGGCCCGGGGCGAATTACTAGTATCTCGCTAATTGAGGAATTAGCGCAAGATTTCTTGGAATAAGCATCGCGATGCTTATCGCGCTAATTTTCGGGGGGGGGGGGGGGGGGTTGTCCACACGTGCAAAAAACTCGAGATACCGATCCCGATGCAAATCTCAAGATTTGTATGCCGCTAATTGGTGTACGTGTGAACCCCCCTTGCGGCGCGCCGCTCACCTGATGGCTTATGACGTAAAAGGGCTTCTATATCTGGAAATCGGGCGATTTCTCAGCATGTATGCACCTATGGGTGGAAATCATTGAACCCTATCATGGAAGAGCCCAAAGAACTTTTCACCAATGGTGGAGAGGAGAAAAATCTCTTTGGGGAGAGCTAGATCATCTGTGGAAAGTAGCTGCTTGGCGGAGGTCTGCCCTCTCAGAGTGCTTTTTGAGTTTTCTAAAGAAGCTGCTGAATAAATCTATATTCAGTCAGACCGCAGCACACGATAATTCGCTCGTATTTTTTCAACTCGTATGCAAGCCTACTCGAGGCTTGCATACGTAATGAGCTGCGGAAGGGGATATTGTCCTTGGGCTTTCGGCAAAAAAAAATAAACAAATCTGGTATTCACAAATCTGGTATCAAATTCAAGGAATATATGTAAGCTATCCTCAGATGTTACTCAAATTATTGTAAATGAAAAATATCATAGCGTAATTTGAGCTTGAAAAATGATAAAAAAGTAATTCGTGTAGTACAGGTTGAAGACGTCAAAAGAATACCAAAATCACCTTGCGTCTCAATGAAAATGCATTATCTGGTAGTCCATCTCTTGATCTTTGTATCCATGTATATATCGTGACAATTTGTTGCTTAATCCGGTCAGGAACTAATAAAATATACATTGATGTCAGTGCTGGTCAGCTTGAAACCGTGCAATCTCAAGTGTAAGCCCTCTCTTGGACAGCGCTTGCATTCAACATTTGCATTACGTCATTACGCTGCTACGATTTCATGCCACGTGCGTGCATAGCGCATGCTTGCAAACAGGCACGCATGTAGTTCTGTGCTTCGGACTTGCGTGGTACGCGTGTACGACAGACTAAAAGCTTGCTACTGCGCGCGCCAGTCGCCGAAATTACACTCTTTCGCGCCACTGTACACTTTGTGTGGGGCATACTTCCTACTTCCTTAGGCTTAGGAGTAAAATTTATAGACATTTCAAAACGAAAAAAACTAGTATAAATCATGCTTACGTCTCCTTGACTCCAATATATGATGAGCATCTAAGTTTCCTGTCTACAAAAAAGCCAAGATCAGACACAACAGTTTCTTAATTCGATCAGGAACCAAAAATGAAGTTTAGACGACAAAATCTTCCGTGAAAACCAGGTAAAATTTACGCAAATTCAACTGATTATATCACCATGATAAGAACCGATATCATACGCAAATTTGGTATCAAAACAAAGATCAAAGTCTGGAGAACATCTTACCGTGACTTGTAGCCATAATGAATGTGTGTACAGGTCGCTACACTGTGAAAACCATAGCCCTGTCAAACTCTCGCAAAATTTCGCACTCACGAGACACCTTCGGATTGCAAAGATCGTCAACGAGAGTGCTGAATAAATCTTGCCGGATCGGCTTATTAGCATACGTGCTGCGGCCTGACTGTACTGGAGGAATTCTAATATTCTCTTTATCGTGATTCGATTTTTTTTTTCTTTATACACGAATATCTGAAGAGTTTGTTTGCAAAAACCGGTAAGTCCATTTCTGAAGATTTTGAAGTACGATCTCTGTCATAATGTACAAAATAATACCTTTTAAATGAGATATTGATCACTACACATAAAGGTATATTTTTTAAGTTATAGTCAAAAGGAGCAAACATTTTCTTATTATTCTCTTCATTTTTCTTGACCTTTAATCGCAAACATCTCCATTTGGCAAATTTGGACTTAACGGTTTTTGCAAACAAACTCTTCATCTCTTCTTCACGTTACCACCCTGTGGATGTAAGAAACAATGAACAAATGAAAGGAATTATACACATTTGGTTTTGTCAGATTCGCCATTGACGGAGCGCTCTTTTGCAGTCATCTCGAGAGACAATTTATTTTTCGTAGCGGACATGGAATTGCAAGAGAAGATAATACTTGGAAGTTTCAGTACATATAGATGGGCAGCACCCTCACCGACACCTACTGTCCTGTCATTTGACCCTGTTGAGAAGGCTGCGTACTGGATTTGTGAGAACACAAATTCGGTCATCCGAACTACTCTTCTAGACTCAGCAACCACCATCATCACTGACAGTAAGGAGTAAACCTTTCAAGTGCACAGATATCGAGGACACTCACCTTCGTTTAGCCAAAAATCAACAAAATTACTCTAGTCATATCAGAATATCTTTTCCGTGAAGTATTACTTAGGGAATTGCACTATGGAAACAAAATTGACTGAGATTAATTTTACAGGGTGGATACGGGGTTATAACATGTTTTACTGCCCCTCATTCACAAAACGTGTTAATAGAGTTACACGTGACGTAGCCAAATAAGCAAGTGGTACCCAGTCAGGTGTAACACTCTCACATTTTGTTTCGATGAAGCTGGTTCCTACAGTCAATCAGGAATAAAAAATAAAAAAATAAAAGCATTTCATGATTATCTTTTTGTTGTTTTCTTCATGTTTGGTTTTTAAGATTTGCGTGGTAAAGGCCTCTCCCTCTGCCTCGACCACTCGGATCACAAACTTTACATGCTGAACTACAACGAAATCGGAAATACCTTAACAGTCTTGCGCACAGGTATGAGCAGAGGGCCGATACGTATCATTCTAAGGCTACAAAATTCCGGTGAAAACTCAACAATGCATCTTGACATAAAAAACAGGTAACTTCTGAATCTATAGCTTTTATAGCTCCTTACCTAATATTCCTCAATGGTGCAACGACAAAACCTTGTCCGAGCTGCACGTCTTTGCCCGTAATGGCATCTTTGTGAATAATATGATCATGATTGTTGAAGTCAGGGTGTAGATTGCACGTTCGTTTATATACATTGAAAATAGTGATAATTCACTGCACGAAAGAGTGGTCATTTAATGCAAAATACATTATATGTACAACGTATATATGTATATATGTGTATATACAGAGAAAAAGAAAGAGAAAGATGAATAAAGATCTCGTATCGTTCGAAATATATAATAATTGGGGAGATTTATTGACCACCAAGCTCAAACCCTGCTGAATTTTTAGAGTTATTCTGCGGCCTTATTTCGAGCAGTTATTTTGATAGTAAGACATGTTTTGTCATGGGTGATATTAACCTCAATCTTCTTAATTACAATGATAATCTTATATGTGCAGATTTTCTTAACCTTATGTTGTCGAAATCATTTATCCCCCTTACAAGAAAACCGACTCGAATAACCGATGATGTATCTACTCTTATTGATAACAATTTTGTAAATGACTTATTTTCTGACATCACATCTGGCATAGTATTTTCTGACATCACTGATCATTTTCCAATCTATGCCCTTGTGTCCAATTTTATGACTGCTAATGTTTCTCACACCCACAATCCGGGTATTCGTGTAATGTCTGAATCCAACCTTAATAAACTTAGGGAGAAATTAAGTTCAGAAGATTGGTCCACCGTATACACCCAAAGCGATATTGATTTAGCATTTGAAAATTTTATGAATTTTTTGATTACTAACTATGAATCTAGTGTTCCTCTCCAAAGGCCTCACCATTCAAATTACAAAAAAAAAAAAAAGTACCTCGACAACCATGGGTAACAAAATCTCTTCTCAGGTCCATTAACCGCAAGAATAATCTTTTTCATAAATATCGCAAAAATCCATGCCCTCGAAATAAATCAAGATATACTCGATATCGAATATATTGACATCCTTAATACGTGTTGCTAAGAGGAATTATTTTTCGCGACAGTTTGTTAAATATAAACATGATGTGAAGAGTACGTGGAAGGTGATTAACGAGACACTCAAATACAAAACCAATACCGATCCTTCCAAATATATTTCAGCGGACGGCCGGCAGATTAACGATCCAGTTATCATGGCGGAATCCTTTAATGATTATTTCGCAAGTCTTGGTCCAGATCTTGCCAGTAAAATTCCGAAATCCTCAACTGAATATCACAGATACCTAGGTAATAGGAATCCTCAATCAATATTTTTTGAACCTATTGTTGAAGAAGAAATTGTTGATATCGTCAAGAATTTAAACGATAAAAAAAGTTCAGGATATGATGGAATTACAAATTTTCTTTTAAAAAATGTTTCATTTCTCCTTTAAAGTACATTTTTAATCAATCTTTATTTAATGGTAAAGTCCCCAGTAAAATGAAACTCGCAAAAATTGTCCCTATCTTTAAGAAGGGACAGAAAGATTTGGTGAATAATTACCGACCAATTTCTTTATTGACTTCAATCTCTAAAATTCTTGAAAGGTTAGTTTACACGCGATTATTGAAATTTCTCACAAATCATAATAATTTATCAGATTCTCAGTTTGGTTTCAGAAAACATTATAACACAACCCATGCTTTACTTACTTTTATAGACATGGTAGCTCATGCTATAGATAATTTTGAGCATACAATTGGAGTTTTTCTTGATTTTTCTAAAGCTTTCGATACGATAGATCACGAAATTTTATTTTCTAAACTGTGTCATTATGGAATTCGCGGGACACCTCTCGAATGGTTTAAGAGTTACTTAACCGATAGAAAGCAATTTGTTAACATTAACGGCTATGATTCGCAGTTAAAACTTATTTCATGTGGAGTCCCACAGGGCTCCCTCTTGGGCCCACTTTTATTTATCTTATACATAAACGACCTTCAAAAATCATCACCAATTTTATCATTTATTTGTTTTGCTGATGACACAAGTTTGTTTTGTTCTCATCGAGACCCCAATACATTAATTGATATGATGAATACTGAGCTTAGGTCTGTGCAATCCTGGATTTATGCAAGCAAATTATCCCTGAATATAGAAAAAAAAAAAACTTATTATATTGTATTCAGTAATTCTTTGAATGTTGTTCCACATAAGATCAAAATAAATGATATATGTTTAACGCAGGTCAATAACGCAAAGTTTTTAGGGCTTTGAATTGACCGAGAATTATCCTGGAAAACTCATATTAATTTTGTAAGTAAAATTTTGTCCAGAAATATTGGAATTCTAAATAAGCTTAGATATTTGTTCCCTGTTTATATTTTGCAGAGTATATATTCTTCTTTAACCCGTTGAGGACAGTTTGATTTTGCTACAGCACAGATTTCCCATAGGCACCAGCCCGAGTATACTCGGGACTCGTCCTCAACGGGTTAATATCTCCACACTTTAATTATGAAATTTTGGCATGGGGAAATGCAATTAATTTACTATTAGATTCCCTTCTTCGTATTCAAATTTTTGTAAACACGGCGAAATATGTACAGTCTCGTTTAAGCGATACTAAAGTATTCATGTGGTTCGATAGTTCGTTCTTAATACTGATTTTGCACTGGTACAATTTAAGTTGGTCGAGATAAACATGTCCGTTCTCCGTATAATTTCACGCCTATAAATTCGGGAACCTAACAGTTTTTACAAGCATCACTGCTTTTATGTAGGCCCCATCATATTTCTGACATTGATTTGTGATATCCTCAGATGATAATGACCATTTATATTTGTGTGTAATGTTTGTTTGTCTTTTTTTTTTTCAAAATAAGATATGGTTGTATATATTTTGTACTTTTGTTTTATTGTCAATCATTTTGTAATCCCATCGCTGAGAAAGTGGAAATATGAAATAAACTTGAAACTTGAAACTTGAAACTTGAAAGATTCGGGCATCGTCAAAAACCACTTTTCAACTGATACCTCGGTAGTTAGAGTGACTTTGACCTCTTAGCAAACAAATGAACGTATCGTCAGATCGCAATCAGATAGTAATGGTGTGAATTGTTTAGTGTGAAAAGTTGGTGAAATTTAGATGTTCTCAGTAAATGTAGAAAATTTAGATGTTCTCAGTAAATGTAATATCCAGTAACGAAAGCTTTCATAAGTCGCTCTCGTCGGTTATGGGCCACAGCAAAACCAAAGGTATGGGTAGTTGATAATAAATGTATATAAATTATGTTCAATCCTAAATCTAAGGTGGCAGATATTCTTACTTCTTACTTCTTTCATCCACAGACTTTTCTATCTGGTCCTTAATGCGTATACGGTCATGCAAGTGACATTTGATGGACACGTCAAGAATGTGATTGCATCAAACGTACTTCTCCTACACCACATACGCATAAATTTCGAACGTAAGAAGCTGTATATTGAAACATCTAAAAGCTTTCATTCACGTAAAATTGTTATTTTGTAATACCTGAAACGTAATTTGGGGTTCGTCTTCATTTCATTTTTTTTTTTTCAAAGTCTACTGCCGATTTCTACTACAATTAAGCACGTAATAGGACCGAACCATTTCTTCCTTCAAGATCTTTAACCAATATCCAGTATTTTTTGAATATTTTGCCAAAATATACATTCAATTTCTTTTTTATCTTATTTGTGGAAATACGTACGCATATAGATATGTCGAAGTGAAATATAACAATGAGCAAACTCGGAAAAGGTGCAAATTGTCATTGTTGTTTTTAAAGGCAATGTGCTCCGTCATACATGATAATCGTCACTACAATTACGTATCAACCATTGCCAACGAAAAGAGGAAAAGTTCCCTATTCCTTACGACCTATGGTGTGGTCTCCATAATAGAATGTTTTGAAATAGTATCCACCTAGGTTTCGATTATCATATTTCTAAACGCACTGTAGAAACTCAAAACTCCCTCGCTCTGCAAAACATGAAATGCAAAATACTGTAGATATCATCAAACACGTATAAAGAATACGAAATCTATAAGATTATTTACCTGTATTTGAATAAATTTGATGATGATCTAGCACTGCTGCAGTACATGTAATAATACAAGCTGAAAAGAGACTTCAGGCAAATCATCGCCGACTGCACTATCATCCTGCAGCTTACCTTGGGCGATCAAAAAGAAATAGATTGAAATACAATGATAATGTAATTATCAGATTCTACTTACAAGTTATCCGGCTAGTGTGGGCTTAACACAAATAAGTGATGCAGAGCAATGCAAAGTGAATAGTTTCGGTGCTGTCTCTCACATTATATAACATATATGGACTACACAATATTGAAAGAGATTTTTATATTTTTTATATCATATATTGTGTACACAGGTATGGAACTTTACTGGTGTGACGTTATCGGGGATTATGTGAGTATTCATATAAGAAATAGGGGGAATTATCATTTGCCTCCTTCCAGAGTTTCCTGGTGTGTTCTTCGCCACTTTTACGGGCCCTTTTTCGTGATGATTAGTAACAATAATATATTGCAGATAAAAATACTGCCATCAAATATCATAACGTTACATTTGCTGTTACAAAAGAACGATAAAGTACGAAATATCTTATACGAGGATGTGGATCATTTTGATATTGTGAAAGCGTACACTAATTGATCATGTGTTTAGGGAGGTGTCAGAAATAGGAACATAGTAAGCTAAGTAAAATTGTTCCAGTAGGAACCTTTTAAATTGCTTTATGAATCGAAGTATGTATGATTTTTTGTTACAACATGATGTACTGAACCAAGACCAATATGGTTTCAGGAAATTTCATTCTACTGATATGGCACTAGCCCAGTTGTATGACAGAGTGTCGACTGCCTTAGCTGAACAAAAACATGTTATTGGTGTGTTCATGGACCTAAGCAAGGCATTCGACACTCTTGACCACACTATCCTTTTACGCAAATTACATTGTTATGGAGTTCGTGGCATTCCACTGGAATGGTTTGATGATTACTTTAATATCGAATAGACAGCAATATGTATACTATGAATCGGTAAATTCTGAAGTTTTACCTATACATTGTGGCGTCCCACAAGTATCCATTCTGATACCACTACTATTTCTAGTGTATATAAATGATATCACAAATTCTTCTAAGTTACTGCAATATATTCTGTTCGCCGATGACACCAATGTAATTTGTTCCAATTCTGATTTCCAGTCGCTTTTAAGAACTCTTAATACTGAATTGCCGAAATTATCTACATGGTTTAAGAGCAATAGATTGTCACTCAACTTAAAAAAGACAAATTTTATTCATTTTCACAATAAGAAGCATACAAATGAAATGCACCATTTGAATATTATGGTGGATGGTATATTATTGGAACAAAAAGAAAGTGTCAAATTCCTTGGAATATATATCAATGAAAATTTGAAATGGAATGCTCATGTGCAATATATCTCAGATAAAGTGTCTCGTAACGTTGGTATACTCTGTAACCTTAAGTATTATGTCCCAAAGAATATTTTATTCATGCTTTATAATTCCTTGATATTATCGAACATCTCATATTGTAACATTGTTTGGGCAACTGCGAAAAGTCACATTGACAGTATATTGCTTCTGCAAAAGAAAGCAATTCGTATATGCACCAATTCAGGTTATCGGGACCATTCAGATCCTTTGTTCGTAGAATTAAAAACACTAAAGGTAAATGATATAATTTTTTTGCAAAATTCACTTTTTATGTTTCGTTTGTATAACCGTCAGTTGCCATCTTCTTTTTCCTCATTATTTCATTTAAACAAGGATATACATTCTTATCCCACAAGGCAATCTGATAAATTTCATCTACAAAATCCTAAAACGGTGATGGCTCTGAAATCTATCAGACACACTGGACCTGATATTTGGAACTCTCTTCCTTCAGAAATTCGAACTTTAAAGTCTATGTATTCTTTCAAGTAAGCTGTAACGACAATGCTGCTCTCTGGATATCAGTGATCTTATAATGTCATTGCAATTGTATTGTATATGAAATTCCCTCGTGGAATTATCGTTGTTCTGAATTTATTGCGTAATGTTATGTAACCGACCATGACCTGTAACTGTTCACCTGAACCTCGGTGAGAAAATACTTTGCCATGCTTTGCTATTCAGAGATCCAGGTGTTCTAACTTTGTGTAATAGTGAAAGCAGACAGACCTCTCCTCTCTCCTTTCTCCTATCCCTATCTCTATGCAAGTCATCCCTTCCCTATTTTCCTATATGTTATGTATTATGTACGAGGGCTGCATGCAAATCAAGCAATGCTTAAGCTGTAGCCCTTCTGCGTTATTCATTGCATCACTGTTCTGTTGGACATTTATGTACAGGCAATGAAGAAATGTATTGCTGTATATTCTAAAGGTAATGAAAAAACTCATTTTGTTAGCAACTAATGTTCATGTATATCCATTAGTGGTACCATTAATGTATATGATATATGTTTATGTATCTGCATGAGCAATGATATAATGCAGGAACCAATAAAATCAAATCAAATCAAATCAAAATCAAATCAAGTGACAATATTTCATGTATCTGAGCTAAAGGCTTACTTTAGCAATTATTGAAATAAACGAATCCGAAAATTACGTGCAATCTGCGCAATACCTATCCATTCCATCTCTTCATGACGTTTACATGGATAATCAAAATTAGATACTTGCATCGACTAATATAAATATCGATGGTCATTACGTTTCTTTTAGCATAAAACGTTTTCTGCAAGGCTGCTTTTGATGTGTTTGTGTTTGTTTGTTTATGAGTATGAGTGTGTGCGTGTGTGTTTGTGTGTGTACATAATATGTGTGTTTAGATAATTCAGTGTCGCATTATATAAGTGAACTACTTCCTACCAGATATGTTTCAATGATTATTTCTTTTGTACCGTATAGTAAAATTCAATATTGTTGTACACGTATTGTTTTATCAGAAAATGAGATTAATAAACGAAGTGAATTGAATTGAAAAAAAAAAAAAAAAACCCAGATAATTGTTGCCTGGTGACCTGTTGTGTAGATAAAAGGTCTAGGCGAGTATACGGCCTTGAAAAGTGGATAAAGAACAAGGTGGTTGTTGTTTATTTGTTTGTTTGTTTGTTTGTTTTTTATTCCCCTTCTAAAAGGGTATTGAAGTAGAATTAGCTTCGCTGCCACCTTGGCAACTTTGGGCATTTTTTTTATAGCCTAGTGTAATTATGAAGTTAGCATATTATGTGAAATATGTAAATTGTTATTGCTGTTATACAGGAAGCCTGAAAACATGAGAAACACAACTATTTAACCCGTTGAGGATTGACTTATTTGCTATTCAAGGCATTTCCCATATCTCAGACTGGTGAAGGGTTAACGAGTGAAGGGTTTTCTACAACGAAGAATCCATTCACAACGCCAATTTCTAATATTTCGAATGATGCAAGTGTCTTAAATATCGTAATTTGACCTTTGACCTATATTGTACATTTTGCTACAAAATGCTACTCCTTCGCCATTTCTACCCGATTTCGATTCCGTTTGCTTTATGTGATGGCACTAGGTGAGGGCTTCAAAACTTCTACACAGAATTTTGACCTTTGACTTCTTTGACCTTTGACCTTCATTTTTGACCTATATTGTACATTTTTCTACAAATGCTACTTCCGGCGGGGACATATATTACGCACCGCGTAATTTCTACTTTTCCTTGTTTAGTTAAGGGCAGATTCTTAAAGAACAAATTCTGAGCTTTAAACGATGCATAACTCAATTCAAATGGACTCCCCTAAAATATCTAAATACTAGAAAGAAAGCACACGCTCTGGTAAAGTGTGAAATGAGAAAAGAGGCTCTGAAGCACATGGTCTATTCAAGCCCTTAATCTTTACCAAGCCGTGATAGCCGTGCAATGTAAGGAACAAAACACAGGATGTAAACCACCGAAGCAACAACAATGAAGGGATTATCAGATTAGCTGAAATTAATCATATTCTATCAACACATTCTGTCCATGATTAATGCCAACTTTCAAAGCAGTAGAGGTAACCTTTCAAGATATTAGACTTGAAAATGAAGAGTGTGTAAAGGATTTCAAGAAATGAAAAGGGGCATTCTGAGTCATATACTTGGTCATTCTATTTTCCCCCAAAATTCATGTTATGATCCCAAACTAATGAATAATATAAAAGAAGGATAGCTCTTTCAGAAAATAGTGACAAACCCAAGATTGAATAGGTTGACCCATTTCAACTTTTCTTTCCTTTTTTTGAGTCCTCGCGTAAAATCAAGGGGTGCGCATTTTTGTTCGTTTTGTGATGCACGGTTACATAATGTGGTGCTACTTTTACACGATGATAATTTCATGTCGCATTATTTCTGTTTGTGTGGTGAAACTTTTTTTTTTCTGTCGGAGATTGTCTGTATGTCCATGTTCACAGAATGCTGATAAACCTTAAATTTAGCCTAAATAGATGCCTGTTACATTTGATAATAGAATGCCTTATTTTTGTCTTTTCTCCTTTTCATCACTTTGTGTTAGTTACATCGTCGCGTCATTATGTATATTTGTGTAGACCGTGTCGTTTACTCTTGTGAAAAGTCGTGAATTAGTGAATGCGCGACGTAAAAGGAAAGTGTGTTTTTGCCTATGAATAAACTATAAATCAATGGTTAGCAGGAATTATTTTGATGTTGTGTACGACTCTGGTAAGTATCGTGGTTAAGACTGTGTTATGGATATGACAATTTAACCAGTTTTGTACGACTTTATTCAACAATCTGTAAGTAGAATGAAAAATGTAAAAGTGGTTGCCGACTATACTTTGCTTCGTTTGTACATTTTGATTTATTTAATTGTGTAAACATCAGTTCACTTGTTGGCAATAAATGAAAACATGACTCTGATGAGCAATACTTATGTTTACTTGTATCAGTTTTACTGGTACGCTTAAATTTCATGCATAGACACCCTTTTAACCTTCATCCCTTCGGCAAGATTACATAATCATACAAACTATAACAACCTACATGCTAACGTTGAGACAAAAAAAAGAAATCACACCAAAAAAAAAAAAAATCACACCAAAAAAAAAAAAAAAAAAGCACGAAATTTTTTTGTTGTATCAGTACTGCAAAAATGACAGAAATCTGAACTTCCGAAAAAGTAAGCATATTCAGTGTAGAGTTACAAGAATCAAACACCACTTTCCTTGACATAATTACGTAAGAGACAATATCCAATCATCTAACATTTCTTTTAAGTTACTTTACAGCATTACAATATTAACCCTTCGAGCACTCTCCTTTTACAAAGGCACCTTACCCTTGCCACCAAGAAACACAACTATACACTCTTAAAAATCCCGGGTCAGAATTGACCCTTTCCTGGTCAATTCTGACCCGGAAACTGGGTCTGTTGGGGTCATACACCGTCCGGGTCAGCCTGACCCGGAGAAAAGAGTCGGCACTACATTAACCCCTTTCCGGGTCACCTTTCTATTCAGTGACCCGGAAATCTGTTGACCCGGAATTGACCCGGAATTGACCCGGAATTGACCCGGAAATCTGTTGACCCGGAATTGTGTTGACCCGGAATTGACCCGGAAACTGGGTCTGTTGGGGTCATACACCATCCGGGTCAGCGTGACCCGGAGAAAAGAGTTGGTAATATATTAACCCCTTTCTGGGTTACGTTTCTATACAGCGACCCGGAAATCTGTGTCACTGGTTTGTACCCTTTCCGGGTCAGTTTGATCCAGAATTCGAATCCGTTGGGGTCAAAATCGCCCCCGCGACATTATGC
The DNA here is from genome assembly GCF_964275005.1 of Diadema setosum. NCBI lineage: Eukaryota > Metazoa > Echinodermata > Echinoidea > Diadematoida > Diadematidae > Diadema > Diadema setosum. The sequence goes on along the minus strand of NC_092694.1, from coordinate 3,073,694 downwards.
TGCATGACTCTCGATACATCTTCACATGACACTGCAAAGTATTTGAAATTATTTCATCATAAAATTGTATTTAATACAATTCACTAATTTAATTTAAGTTATACACATATCTGGCGGCCTATTTTGTATAAAAAAAAAAAAAACAATATTCATAAACAGTGAGGATTTACTAACTTTCCCATTACACGTGATGAATAGGCAACTGACATGCCCTTGGTTGATATACTATTATTTGCAGTATTTTGTCAATGTTTGAGAAGTTATTTAGTAAAGTACATTTCTAAAAAGCTCAAAGTTTATACCAACACTGCTGTGATCATATTTCAAGTAACTATATGAATTTTTCAGGTAGTTGTCACGATGACTTGTATACATGTACATCGAAAAAAAATGAAAAACACACATTAATATTCACAACAAAGAAAATACTTATCGTAAAGCCTAAAATAGGGATATTTATATGATTATGAAGTCAAATCATTGATGAATCTTCCTTTGAGTTCTGTGCAGTGGAGTGTGAGGATCCGCTCAGTGAACTTGCTGGTGCTAAGTCTGATGTCACACCTGGTGTAAAATGGACTGGTATGTCTTTAAGACCGCAATACCTGTACAGAGAGAGAGAGAGAAAGGGGGGGGGGGGGAGGGGAGAGAAGACAAACTGGCATTACATGTAACATGTAATTCCCAATCCAATGCCCTGCCTTATGCTGCCCCGCCCTACCCTGCCCAAAGCCGTTCCTAACAAAGTTTACTGCAATTCGTGATCTCTGATCAAATTGCACAAAATCATGCAAAATCTTTACAATAACATTCATGCTCAGCAGAGATCAAAAAGAATGCAGTAATAAGAAAATGAATTTTGTCATTAATTGTGTGGTTGTTTTTTTTTTTTTTTTTTTTGTTGTTGTTGTTGTTGTTGCATATTCGTATTAAATATTGCATTGCTTGGTCCCACATAAATATATTCCCATAGTTGGTCCGACATAATGCATGTCATGTTTCCATAAAATTATGTTCAAACTCACATTGCCAAAGGTTTAACAGGTGCTACTTTGACTTCGCTGGGTCACACCTGACTCAAAGATATAATGCTAATAATTCAATAATCAAATATTCCTGCATGTCATTCACAAATTTCCTCACCAGAGAACGTGAGAGACATTTTCTTCAAATGCTGAAATTATAGGAATACTGCAGACATACACTATACAAGTACAGTGCTTTCTCATCCAGTAGTACGAGAAACTTTCTTCCCCTCTTTTCTTTGTTCTTTAAAAACACATTTTCAGCTGACGGTTCAGAGAAATTGAAACATGTTTGAACACTGTTTCAATAGGCCTACACCGCATCACGACCATGAATGGAGAACCTCACAACAGAAATTATGATGCAAATATCAGATATAGAACTACAGTGAAATAACGTAATAACAATTATAGTGTAGGGCCTAGTCTTGGTTTAGTGACCATTTTTTTTTTTTTTTTTGTCTTGGTAAGGGAATGATTCTAAGTGCCCTACAATAAAAGAACAAATACAAACTATGAGTAAATGGACAACTGTACGCAGCCTGCCAATATAATCTCGTACAAAGTAGTAGGTCTATACCTTTGATGACCATTCCCTTTGGTGAGTGGACAACAGTAGGATGGCTAAGTGCTATTGATCAAGGATGGCCCGAGGAATCGTCAGCAGCTCCCAAGAGGCTTCAGGCTGTTCTTGCTCAGCAAACTGCAGGAGTTCAGCTTGTGGGTCAGCACGGCGGGGGCATCTTCGCCGGTCACTTCTCGTTACTCTGTTTCTTTTGTTTTTTTAATATAAACAAACAGAAAATGATTATTGCCAATTTTTCATCTCACGCTGCAAATCCGCCGTGCATCTCATGTTCTCTCCCTGTCCATATGATGAGTTTGATCATGAGAATTAGTCGTGATTCTCTCCTCAAACAAGATACGACCATCCACATGTCTGTCTAAAAGTGCGCTATTGTAACTGATTTGAGCGTAGCCAGTCACAATAGCATCAAAACAGACAGGCAGATATATATGGATTGTAGATCTGAGATAGAATAATTTAATGGCATAAAAGCACTGACAAAAGCGGCATATGTGAGGAATCATTTCATTTCAGTACAATGTATATTACTATTGTAACTGTTGTCATCGACATTGTCATCATAATGATCATTTCCAATATGATACAAGAAGTGAATGGACACGAGTGCGATGGTACAAAATTTCGCACGCAGAAAGATAAAGTGAATCGTGAGCTTTTCATATCTTTCAAGTGGAAATTACACTCGGAATAAATCATTGATGCAGGGTGATCGTGCTTTATCCGATCCGTTATATGGAACCAAAATTGTGGAACCAGTTACCTATTCAGTAAGAGCAACTGTCATCTACAGAGACATTCAAATCTTACAATGTACTGTTCCTATCACACTGAGGACCGAAATTGCTCTCATTAATGTTCGGAAAAATATTCTTTATTTGGTATATGCTGTATTCTTTTATTATTGTTTGTTTGTTCTACTGGGTATGTCATTGTCTTCTTTGTTGTCTTGTTTGAACATAGATCTATCAAGACAAATGTAAAGATCTAGTTATATCGTCGGTCGCATTACGAACCGGCGAATGTTCGAATTTGCGCGAAAACACGATTACGAGATAATCGCGTTTAAAGAATCGGGACTTCTTTAAACGTATAAAAACGTGTCTTATAACCGCACATTGATGATGATATTAAGAGAGTTATGAAAGCGGAATTTTCTGCTTTGTTTGATACTAAATATTATTTTGTAGCTGCACCTGGGGCTCTGTGGTAGTGATGCAAAGTGCGTTTGCCGGTTCGTAAAACCCCCCATTTCAGCGTTTTACGTACATCGCGTACTAAAGAGAGGGCATTACGAACCGGCAAATGTTTACATTTGCCGGTTCGTAAAGTCCATGCTCAATACGTGTGGACGTAGCGAGTGCGCATTACGAACCGGCAAATGTAACATAAAATGGCGCGTATCATCACACATTCCACACGCTTAGGTGGTACGCGCACAGTGTAATGTATACATTCGCCGCTCTAGGTAGTGGGATTGTGATTCATTCATGTTCAGTCATGTTCATTCATGTTAGTTGTATCATAATCATGGATATTAGGAAAGTGTAACAAACACCACAGTTATTTTCTCAAACTATACAACCTACCTGTACTTTTACACATTAATTGTTGATGCGAGTAATGTTATCAAACTGTGCAATGGGTTTTTGATTGGATGAGTACCGTTCTATTAAAGTGTGCCTGGTAGTCACTGCAGGGCTGCCAACTCTCGCTCATCGAGAGTGAGACTCACTCATTTTGGTCCTTTCACACTCTAAAACTTTATTTCATTTGCATGCATTTCTATTGATCTCACTCATTTTGCCTCCTAAATCATAGCATTGGCCTATGGCAGTCTCACTCTCAACTAGTTTCAAATGTTGGCAGCCCTGTCACTATCTATAAATATTACAAGTGTTAAGTCATTATCAGTATTGAGAGAATATAATTACACCCATACAAACACAAACATACACAAACACACATACACGCACATATACCAGTAAACACACTCGAACCCACACACACAACCTACTTTCTGACACATTAATTGTTGATGCCAGTAATGTTATCAAACTGTGCAATGGGTTTTTATTGACTACTGGATGAGTACTAAAAGTGCGCCTGGTAGTCACTGTCTATAAAAAAGTGTAAATTCATTATTGAGAGAATATAATTACACCCATGCAAACACAAACATACACAAACACACACTATACATGCACATACCAGTACACACACTCGAACAAACACACACACACACACATACCCTCTTACAAAGCAGTCATAATCACCTTGTTCTCCCAATTCTAGGTATCTGTGTCTCTCTCACTCCTCTTTTTTTCTTGTTCTTTTTTTTTGTTTTCTATTCACCAGTCCCCAAGTTTGTGAAGAATTCTGCATTTTATTAATTCAAAATGCACCATTCCACATGTGTGTTCATAATTACATACAGTAACTACAAAACAAAGCATTCTCCTCAAACTTCCAGATGTAACCTGTAAATTCAGAGAGTGATTTTTTTTTTTTTTATGCATTTTCGACAGCTCACAATAATTACATTGCACACTATTATTACAATACATTAAATTACAATTGATACAAAATAAATGTGACATTCTCCATGATACTTCACTATGTAATCTCACTTGGAATGAGAAGTTAGGCATTTGTTGCATTTCAGAATTGTGTTCTGACCACTATAAAAGTGGTGCAATAACATGGCTAGCCATTCTCTTTCTAGGACCAGAATTTTCAAGGCATGATAATATTGTCTGATAGACATTCTGCCATTTACACTGAGGCAATCATAGCCAAAAGATTGATATGGTTACGTGTTAAATCACATCTTTGATGGTTAAAATGTGTTCTACCATCTACAAATATTTCTGACTTTTTGTAGGCTTCCCCACTGTTCAGCTTTTTTTTTTTTTTTTTGACAATTCTGTTTTAGATTCCATGAATTTTTTCATGACAACTGAAGATCTATCAGGAATAGAACTGATGTCAGTACCTACATATTCTTCCACATGAAAATCTTCTGGCTTTGCACTGACATCTATCTTCCACTCCCTCAAAAGCCTCAATGGCAGTAGTTTCCAAATTTGCAATGAAGAGACAATAAATGGCATACATACTGGAACACTACACTTTATTTCTATTGTTTCTTTTATATTGAATAAGGTCCTCCCGAAGTGATAAAAATTGGTCGATTTGTGTGAAACTGTGTTGAAATTATTGAAAGCATGTAGCAAATATGTAACACTGAAGATAAAATAATTACCAGAAAGTATTACAAACTTGATCATGCATCAAGTCTATATTTGTACAAGGCACTATGAGCAAGAAATTCACCAATAATTCCCTTTCCTTTCCTTACAAGAAACATGTACAATAGTTTGCCTAAATGGTCTTTATTTTAGGAAAGTTGGTCAACAGTTAGTGCACTACATATAATAATGTAAATACAACCAGATGTATACCAACAAGACTAGATAGAGGGCAATATAGAATACATACAGCATAATATGAATATGCTGTACTTCCATTAAACTTCACAAACAGCTTTCTATTGCTTTCCTGTGTCCGGTTACCATCAAAATCGGTTCTTCAATGTCTGACAGGGACATTGCTTTCTCGAGATTTAACAGTTTTCCATCATCCAGCAAGGTTCAGTATTCTTTGTAATCTGAAATAAGAGTGGAGGACTTAGTCTGCTTTCAAATTGAAATCAGGTACACCTAATGCAAGGAAAACAAACACATAATTTGATGAAACTGCCAAGTCTGGTTGAATAATTGTTACTTCATTTACTGTTTTTTTTTTTAAACTATTGTTTGCAGAAGACAAACTATTTTCTTTAAATTTTACAGGTTGCCTGCCACATACTTTTTCTTACAAGAGTGAAGGATAAAGAAAAAAAAAAGATAATCAAAGTATTTATCACATGTTTAAATTATTTTACATTTGTTATTGGAAAATTAAGTTTTGGCTCATAATTGCTTTTTTAGGAATTTGCACCACACAGACAGATAATGCAAGAAATACAAACAACAGTTATATAATGCCCTGAACTTCTCAACTCCAGTTGAATTACCTTCAGTTTCAAAGGTAACATTGCTGCGTTGTTTCTTAGAATGCGGACACCACAGTTGTTTGTAGAGGCTCTGCTTCTGTTGCTGCTGCTGCTTCTAGCAGTGTTGCTAATGTTCCTGGAAGTGCAGATGCTAAAGTTGCAAGTAGAGGCTCTGCTGCTACAGTGGTAAGTAGAGGCTCAGTTGCTACAGTTGTAAGTAGAGGCTCTACCACTGCTGTCGTACTTAGAGGCTCAGCTGCTAGGGCTGTATGTACAGGCTCCGCTGCTGCTGCTTCAAGCGGTGCTGCTGATGTTTCTGGGGATTCAGCTGTCACAAATCGACGTTGAGGCTCTGCTACTGCTGTCGCAAGTAACGATACTGCTGGGGAAGTTGTAAACAATGCATCAATGAAAAAAATTATGTGACCATCCTGAGGGTAGAATCAACAAGATTTATACTAGATATACTTGCAAACATCTATCATGGACACTAGAATCTACAGTGTATTACATGCACATAAAGCAAATTATCAGTAATTGATTTTGTTTTGGGACTGAGAAGAGACGTTGACATAATAAATTGTAAGTAATAATCAATATCAGACTTTTAAAGAAAGGAAGTGGAAAGCTAACAGTCTTCAGCATCCTACAGTCATTACAAACTGCAATTACGACATTTGTTTTATTCATTACACAGAATTGAACATTTATATTGAAATGGTAATGCAATGAAAGTACATTGTACCTACATGATACTATGCATAAAAATCTCAACATCATTTTAAAATGAAAAAAGACATAATATATCTTGATAAACTTATTGATGTAGAACAAATCAGTAACTATGTATTCAAATTACCTCAGGCAGAAAGAGGAATGCCCTCGTCATCTGACATCCTACGTCCATCCATGGGCATGTTGAAGACTTGAAGCACCCTCCCTTTCCACCAGCCTTTTTCACTTCTCATATGTACGCAGGAACCTTGTTTCGGTTTGGTCCGTTGAGCATGATAGAGGTCACTTGAGCTGACAGGATTCATAGAACCATCCCTCTTCCACTTGACAAGAACATCTATGCCTACGGTGGTTCAAAAACACACACAAAAAAAAATTGTATGGACAATTTCAGTGAGGAATTTGACAGTTGTGTCATACACTATGTGATAAAACATTACAAGTACCTGCAGGTTTGAAAAATGTGAAGAAGAGTATTTCTTAGAGCTAAAGCACAATTTCAGAAGAAAAAACAAATAACATAAGGAAATTCTTTACAGGCAATCACCTACGACATTTTGTGAGACAACATGAAAATAGCTACAGCCAGCATACCTATTTGAAATGCAAAATAAATTGTCATCAAAGTCTGCTGATCTCTGAAGGGCATAGTAATTCAGGTGCTATTGGTCGAGCTTTTACACCTTGGGGTTGGCAAAGGTAAATAATGATAACTGCTACACATTCTTTGATTAGAAATGTGATGTCTTTCACATAAAAACCTAACAATCTTATACACAGAAGTGTTAGTGCTTGCTTTTTTCTCTTTTAATACATTGAGTAGCAGTCAACATTGATATACATGTATGAAATAATTACAGTAAGGCCATTAGAAACTTCCCCCAAGTATGCTCAAGCAGGTGCCTAGGGAAGAGCTTGTAATATCAACATGAGCCTGTCCTCACCAGGTTAATATCTGCATAAGATACTTGACAGTAGAGTTAGATAAGTTCGACATTACAGAAAAGGTATGACTACATTACCTAGTACATTCCAGATATCAAAACAGTGATTTCTGTCAAATGACATGGTATTGTTCAATCATCTATTCCACTGAAAGTAATAAATGACCTATTCCATTCACCGTAAACTGAGAAATGTTTGTGAATACCTGGTTCCCGGTACACTTTATGGTCCACAAGTACCGGTACCATAATCACTTGTTACGAATCAAACTTACCATTATAGGCAGAAGGAAAAACATCCTCATCACCATTACTCTCTGCGGTTGTACGTAGAGGCTCTGCTGCTACAGTCTGAAAGGCTCAGCTGCTACCGTTGAAAGTTAGGATCATGCTGCTACAAATGTAGAGTTTTACAGTAGCATACGTAGACGCTCTGTTGCAATAGTACTGTCGGTAGGCCTACTGTAGTACATAGAGGCTTCGCGACTACAATTGTATGGAGAAGTTCAGCTGCTACAGTTGCACTTTACAGGCTCTGCTAATGCTGCTCCTGCGCCGAGAGGTGCTGCTGATGTTCCTGGGATGCTAGCTGCTACAGTTGTAATGATAGCGGTGCTGCCTTTGTTTGTGGGGACTCGGCTCCTGCTTGTAGTGGCCTGCTGCTCCTAGAATTATCCCCAAGATATAAATAAGGAAAATCATGTCAGTGTTATCAGGGCACAAATAGGATACCGCGGTAACTTATATAGAATAAAAATCCCTGGATATAGGCTTATACTTGTACCGGTACATGAGTGTTAAAAAAAAACTGTGAGTACCGGTACCGGTAATCAACTTCGTTTAATTTTTCTGAAAGTTCATTGATATCTGTCCCGGTAATCAAAATAAGTAACATACCGGTGAATACAACCTCGATCTAGCCTATAAATTTACTGTTTATGCAGGATTTCAGTTAGACAGTAAAGGCCAGAGCAGCTATTCTTGCATGCTTAAGGAAGCTATATGTAACTATAACTGACTTAACACTGACGCTAAACAGTCTCATCATGCAATTTCATTCTTACTTAGGGCCTGAATACTTTTTTTTTTTTTTTAATGCAACAACATGAATCTTTGAAAACAATGATAATCATTTATTACTTTGGGCCTATTTTCAGTTCTACCTGGGTATTTGCAATTGCTACACGATATTTTTTTTTTCAGTTTATAGATTCTACTATGCTTTAGTTTAAAAAACAATGCATCCGGGTTGTATGGGAGGATTGCTTTATCTCTGACCAAGAATAATCAAGGACCACCTTCGACAAAAATGGTGGCTAGGTGTACGACACTGTGTAGGATCTACAACTACAAGGAAATGAAATACACAGGAAAGCTACTTTTACATGATAATGTCGAGCAATTCTACTTCTCTGATGTAATATTTTATGATTACACATTAACCTGCCCCGATTATCATTACTTTTGTTTTTAAACAGAAGATTAAATAACAAATGAGCAACAAAATGCACCTAGTAGTTACATACCAGCACAATTCCGAGTGCATGGGACTGATGGTGATGACGAGCCTTCGCTCGGGGCCTCGCAAGCTCCTCGATTCGCCCCACATACCTCACGTGTGTTCCGTCTGAACAGGGATTTTACGAACCGGCGTATACGAACATTTGCCGGTTCGTAATGTCACAAATTGCAGCATTTGGACATTTTGAAAATTCGTCACTACCAAAAATACATGTTTTCGTGAATTTTGCGATTTGATATTTTGGGGATAGATAGAGTTTGGTATGGACATTCAAAAAATGGAAAAAAGTGAATTTTGAAAAATTGACCCAAATTCGAACATTCGCCGGTTCGTAATGCGACCGACGATATATCTTTTAATTCTTGAAGCGCCATGAGCACTGAAACTAAGCTGGACCTGTGCGCTATAATCATCATCATCATTATCATTATTGCTATTATTATTCTTATTATTATCATTACTACTACTACTACTACTACTTTTACTACTACTATAGTACTATATTAGACCACAGACTTGTAAAAGGTGAACTATAGGCCTACTGGCAGCCAGTCATGGATAGATAGGCCTACCGTACGCTTGACAGACAGCAAGCACGTTAGATAGGCTCTACTGTTGAGTGGACTAAGCTGGGGGAATTAATTTGCACCTTACTGACGAAACAAATTTGATCGAGCAAACTATAGCCAATAAGTCTCTGCACGAGAGTTTCTACTGACATTAGGGGTGCCTGCATCCTCATCCTTAGCTATCCCTCTTACCAATACCTCTAAATTTACGGCTTTAGCTTAAAAAAAAAACAAAACTTATATTTAAGACTGTAGGGCCTAGGCCTACTTTGTTCTTATAGTCTGAAACCAACCAGATAGATCTAATTTTAAAGTTAGAGCTCTATATAGCTAGAGACTAGGTCTTTATAGCTACCCGACCGGTAGGACCTAGCTAATAGATTCTATGTCAGAATTATATTGTCTAACAGTTAACTTAGGCCTATAGGCTACTTGGTACTAAGATCCTACTGTATTCCTAGGCCAAGCCCAAGCCAAGGCGATGATTAACAGAAATAGATCTAGCCTTATCCTCTAACACTTTAGGCCCTCTTGGCCTACTATTTACGGTAAGAAAATACAACTTTGGAATAGGCCTAGGCCTACGAAGGACGCTAGGTCCTACCTAGAATCTACCATGCTTTCAATACTTATCCAGGCTGAAGATCTCCTGCCGTACACACGCGTAGTTTAGTCGGCGCTCGTGAAATGAGACGTAACTAGTAGTATACAGTAGATATTAGCTGCTGCATTACAGTGCGTACACTGCTGTTTACACAGTGGATTGGGCAACAACACAACAGTCAGGCGCAGGGTAGGTTCTATACGATAGTGTCTTTCTTGAGAGATTAGAATCGAAGTCGAGCCATCAGGCATATTTGGGGGCATATCTCTGTTATTTTCATCTACTTATGAGCGTGAGAATTTTGTGAAATATGTGAGAGTGGCAGCCCAATCCCAAAAAGATAATAACCATAAGACCCATGACTTTTCGGTTCGTCCCGATTTGATCCAGTGCACTGCCGCTGGTGATCCACCCCGGGTGTACAGACTGCATTGTACACATAGTCTACACTGTTTGCCCCAATCGCATTGATCTTCGCATGATGAATAACATGTTAAGTTTACCGCAGAAAACCAAAGCTCAATCTAGTTCCATGATTAGTCAAATCAGAACATGAATATATAGAGTATCAAATTGTCAGATCATAGCTACGTACCTTCGAAATTTGAGGCAAATCTCTCCAAACCCCAGGTTTCAAGCAGCCTCCTGACACACGGCATTATCGTGCAGCGTCGCCATGATGAATGTTGATGGGATTTAGGCCAATGAACGAAAGGACCAATCAGGCTCGCGCTTTACTAAGATTCCTCCAATCAAATTGCATCTCCTGAACGTCTGCAAAGCGTTGACCACGAACGGGGTCACAAGCATTTATTCAAGTGCTGGAGCTCCAGAGCTTGTGTCCAGTCGACTCCTTTCCGGGTCACATTGACCCGGAAAGGGTGAGATATTTTTGACTGGGAAAAATGGTTAGAATTCTGACCCGGGGTTTTTAAGAGTGTAATCACACTATTAAAAAAAAAAGGTGTTTAAGGTAATCTGCTAAAAACACACGTTCTGTTTGTTTTACGATACAGAACTTTAGCATAATATCTAAGACTTGATCTTTCAGAAAATATTAAAAAGTCAAAAGTGGCTAGGTTGACCCATTTTTTTGTCACCTGTTTTCAGTCAAAAAAAAAAAAAAAAATCAGCGCGTGCGATTTTTTTTTCTTTGGTTTTGTGATGCACGGTCGTAGCAGGATGGAAGGCGATGCCTTATTAGTGACTTAGCTTTTTTTTTTTGTTTTTTGTTTTGTGATGCACGTTCATTGAAGTAGCAGGATGGAAGGCGATGCCTTATTAGTGATTTAGCTGGACAGTCTGTTTCGACCGAATCCTCGTCAGCACCTAAATCAACTTCGTAACAGTTTTTGGTGCACTCAAGCAAACAATCAAAAATTGCATGCAAATGGCTACTTTATTAAAAACACAATAAAGTTGATAAGACTCTGGTACTGGGCTTAACGTGAGGCAGGGCTATACAATGGCTTCTTACATGTCGGCGAGGGGGGAGGGGATGGGATTCTAACCGTGCTTTGCAAGGGAAACCCATTTTTATGTTTACAGGTTGACATGAGATCTGTTCTTGAGTTCAAATTTGCTAGTTTCTTGGCAGTGATGATGCGGTATTTCTCCCATAGACACAGGTTGCGCAGGTTTGTTTTGGGTGAGTATAATAGGGTTGGGCATATTTCATGATCCTCCATGTGAGTGAGTAGGGGGTGCCTTGATCCCGAGATATATTTGCTCAGCTCTGTCTGGTGGCATTTTTCACTGTTTGTGGAGCTTGCTTTGTGTGGTGTATACCTTGACTTGAATGAGGTTGAGGTGAGGCCGATGTATGACTCTCTAGTCTCTTGAAGTTGCCACCTTCGCTTCATATATGACATTCTTGGCCGTGCCTTTCCCAGGGATCGGGCAATTCTCCTTCTTTCTGCAGTTGCAGGAGTTCTTTGCTTGTTTTTGACCATTGTTGATTATTTTGTTGTTGTGTGCCTTTGTTATCGTATGTAAATTATCCATGCAACTGTAGCTGACTTTCAGGGTGTTCATGGTGCATATCTTGTGAAGCTGATGCTCTAGTTTGGGACGTGTTCGGCGAGGGCAAGGAACTTTCTCCCTGATTTTTGTTCTGACATGTTTGACGTATAAAGCTGATACAAAGGAGCTGAGACATGCGAACTTGAGGGTACATACATTCACCACTTCCCATTTTTACATTTCATCCAAATTTATATTCCCCTAGACAATATCTTACTGTTTTTTAATGCATTTGCAGTATTTCCCGACACAGGTCATATTCTTCGATATCTCGTTCATTGTAACCGTATGCGGCTTTTACCAGTACAAATCTAATCATATTGCTGCCTATGTCTTTCAGTACTAATGCGAACAAAAAGGCACAAGTGTTTAGAGCCTTTCAGAACCTTTCTGCTTTGTATTGACAATAACATTACCCAGTTTCAGGAGATGGCGTGACTATAAAGGCAAATTTGTTATGTCAAAGTGCTTGGAGATGACATGACTTGGTGTAGGAAATGGAAACGATGATCCCAGCATAAAGTTTTTTTTTTGTTTTTTTTTTTTTTACTTAAAAGGAAAAATGAAATAATAGTGAGACTTTATACAATACTACAGATATCTAGGTAGTTCGTGTCCTAGATTCTAAATTATAACCATAGTATAATGCTCATGAATAACAACACTGACATTGTGAATAAAGATCAAAGGCTCCCAAGGATAAGCTTAAAGAGGAGAGAAAGGAAAGACAGAGAAAAAAATATTTAGATTTCATGTTATCAATACTGTCATTTCAATATAAATACACGCCATCTTCGTCAATAAATGCTTCTACACGATAATGTATGTTTGTAAAACTGTACACCTGCAAGAAAAAATATTTTGTGTTATCAATGACAATGTAGATGAGCTCACTCAGCAGATCCTAAAATGTAACTAGGGGATGTTTCTGGGAAATCTGCAAAACACTGACCAAGGTGAAATCTCGAAAGAGTTGTGGATCAATTCACTTAATTTTCACAGCCTTCCTATAAAGAGCAATGTCTCCAGGTCTCTCTATCTCCCGTCTGAAAGAGGCACATCATACGTATGACATCTGACACGGTGACTCCAAATATCACTTCTGACACTTTTGATTTTTTCTTTTCTTTCGCTTTCGTCGCTGATAATTTGACTCTTGACACACATCCGCTTACTGTCTTACCCCTATTGCCTATCATCACTTTAAATTACCTTAGTTACTAAAATCATACACATTTTTTCCCATTAATTTTTTTTTTTTTTTTTTTTTTTGTTCCTGGCATTTTCAACTGTGACAATGTATCCGGATATTTTTCCCTCTCAATGTGTATCCTGGTATTTTTATAACATTTCCTCTTTCACCACAGACATCACTTTTCCTGACATTACCAATGAGATCTTTACCCGTTGCATATTTTCTCTAGTATTCTTACCACTCACACTTTACCTTGCGCTGACAACACAACAATAATTAAAACAACTTGGAAAGATGCATCTGGGCCACTGGACCAACCCCAGTTTTTTCTGATGACTTTTGTAACAAAACGGTTTATCATATCATGGCTTTATATCGGAATAGGTTACTAAATCCATCGCGTCTTGTAAATGGTGAGTTTGATATCATTGCTAATAATCTTATTATTTCTATTATTATAATTACTATCATAATTCTCACTAGCAAGTCCCGTCTGCTATTTTTATCTTTTGTTCACATACTTTCTCTTAAAGAGGATGTCTAGTAACTGATCAATGGGAATCAGTGGGAATGCTGGGGAATGATTGTTCCAATCCTTGTGGGATCCATTTAAGAGTACATTATAAATCTATTGTTGTGTGGAAATCATTTGCTACAGAATGGTCTCATATTCAAGTAATGTGCAGTTTTATGTTTCCAAGTTAGCATGCCTGTACAGTGACGGGGCATTAAACTGCACATTACTTGAATATGAGACCGTTCTGAAGCAAATAATTTTCACACAACAATAAATATATAATGTACTCTTAAATGAATCCCACAAGAATTGCAACAATCATCCCACAGCATTCCCACTGATTCCCACTGATCAGTTACTAGCCATCCCCGTTAGATGACTGAGAAGCATCGCAGCACTTTGAAAAGATGACAACGATCTGCGGTAAGAGACAGTCTTAATGCATGGTAGACGGAAGCACGGTATAGCTCGTGGCGGTGCGCTCATCTTCAAAGCCAGCGGGGGAAACCGCTACCATTGGCATCGCCTGTGAACAGTGGTTTCTCTATGAGGAAAAGGGAAATATACTCTGGAATCATAGCCAGTCAAAATTCACGCGAAATAGAATAATTTTGTAAACTGTGGCAACGTTGAGGTTTCCCCGTCTCAGCATTTTTTTTTTTTTTGTGGAGGGGGGGGGGGAGGAGGTATTTTAAACGTGTTTAATAATAAAAAGATAATGCGATTCAGCAGAACAAATGAAAAGAACTGCTGCGTATTCTTGCTCCAACTAAATGCATTGTAAAAATGAGCTTGATACTGAGTGAAATTCAAATAAAGAATATCATAAAACAGGAATTGAACCAGGCATGCGACCCAAGACACGGTAACTCTTAGTTATCGCTTAGTTTTGTACACATCAAAAAGTTGACCACGACATCCATGATTCAAGTTTTGTCGGCTATAAATGATAAATTGCCATTTAAATTTGATGTTGCCTACGTCGTGATTCTTCTTTCTGACGACTCTTTGATTCGAACAGCCTTTTCCTTTCTTTGTCCTGTCTTCTTTCTTTGTTTTGATTTGCACGATAGTTGTGGTAGTAGTAGCAGCCAAGCAGAGCAGTTCTCCAGGGCCGCAACACGCTTGGCCCTTTCCTGGCACAAATTCATTTCCATATTAATTCTCGAAATCAGATTTTGAAAATATTCTTCGATTGCGGCCAGGAAAAACTGGAATGTCGGGATATGTTTCCCCACCCTTTTTGTAGGGTTGGGTCCCTAGATTCGCCTGGTAATTTTCCAGGGGTTAGCACAATTACCGAACATTCACAAAATGATAATGTGGTGATAGTCACCAACTGCCTTTCGCAAACACTTTTGCAGACACTCGCTTAGACATGTCAGGTGTTAATATGCTTGTTGCTACACATCGCTTAATGTCGCTAATGGCAGAGGCGAATACCGATATTCGTCAGAAAAGTTGACGAATCCAAAATTCGCAACGTTCGTAAGTATTTGCCGCTAAGAGAGATCACCCCCCCCCCCCCTTGGATTACGCGAAGACGCAACATGTCCAAAGTAAAATGGCGCTCCCATGGGGTCATTGCATCAAGTTAGTTGTCTGCGGTGTGAATTTGCAACACGCCAAGTGGAGGCAGAGACGGCGACCCTTTTACATGAGGGGGGGGGTAGATCATATTTTAAAAAACGGATGTACGATTTCGAATGTTTTAGGGATTATAACCATAAGGAAAAAATTGCTTGTGTATCAAAATCGTGAAATCGTGTGTGCGTGTATGCGTGTGTGTGTGTTTATGGAAGTTGCCTTGTAAAGTGGAAGGTTGGGAAGAGGGTATTCCGCTCCCTCACGAGGGAAATTTTACGTTTGATGTAGTGAAATTCAACGATGTGATAAACACTTTTGGTGGCATTTTAAGAAGACATTTGATCAGGAAAGTAGAGATTTTTTTTTTTCGGTAATGAGCATAACACGTCCAATTTATCGTACTTTCGTTCGTTTGTTTCAACATGAACTCGCGAGATTTTGCGAGGAAAGAGGAAAGGTTTACAAATTATGAGGTCAGAAAAAGAGCATGCGTACAGGACATATCATATGTGACCCTGCACCTCAAAACAAACAAAAAGTCGCCAGACATGAATTTTTAGTTAAGACCATATTCTGAAAGAGCAGACTTTAAGCTTTAAAACGATGTATTACTCAAATCAAATGGACTCTCCTAACCTATCTAAATATTGGAAAGAAAGCACAAACTCAGGAAAAGTGTGAACTGAGAAAAGAGCCTCTGAAGTACAGTGTCTATTCAAGCGCTTAATCTTTACCAAACCGTGCTGGCTGTGCGATGAATGGGACAAAAAACAGGAAGTAAACCACCAGAGTAACAACAATGAAGGGATTATCAGATTAAACTGAAATTAAGCATGCCTCATTAACACATTCTGTCCATAATTAATGCCAACTTTCAAATCAGTAGCACTATCCTTTCAAAAGTTATTAGAGTTGAAAGTGAAGAGTGTGGACAAGGTTTTTCAGAAATGAAAAAGGGATTCTAAAGACACACCTAATCACACTATTCTACCAAAAATGTTCGAGATAAACTGCTAAAAAAACACACTTTCCTGCCCGTTTTATGATACCAAATTTTATAATTATATAAAAGAAGACCCGCTCTTTCAGAAAATATGAAAAAGTCAAGTTCGGCTAGGTTGACCCATTTCACTTATTTTCAGTCCTCACGCAAAATCAGTGTGTGCGACTTTATGTTCGTTTTGAGGTGCACGGTCACATATGGTGGGGTGATTTGATCTCTGAGAAACGCTTTTTCGTTTGATATGCAATTTTCACATGATTGGCATTTTTTTTTACAAGTCTCCTAGTAAGAAATGAAATTAAGCAATGTTTAGATTTTTTTTTTTTTATTTCCTTGATTTGATTGATTTTTCTTCTTTCCGTGGACCTGACCCGTGCATTCATTTCACGTTTGTTTCAAGTACCTTATAGCGTATTAAATACCCATCTTTAAAAAAAAAAAATCCAAGTATTCGGCAAAAGAGTTGACAGGGACGGATTTATGTGTGTAAACGGGTGTAATTGATACATGCACTTACATTAAAGGGATGTCTAGTAACTGATCAGTGGGAATCAGTGGGAATGCTAGGTGTATTCAAGTAATGTGCAGTTTAATGTTTCCAGGTAAGCATGCCTATACAGTAACAGGGCATTAAACACACACTACTTCAATATGAGACCATTCTGAAGCAAATAATTTTCATACAACAATAGATATACTGTAACCTAAGATGAATCCCACAAGGATTGGAATAATCATCCCCAGCATTCCCTTTGATTTCCACTGATCAGTTACTAGCCATCCCCTTTAAAGTCGAACGATCGTCACCCATAACTAATGGTGCGTTATTTCGTAATCTCCCGAACGACCGAAGTTTGTGCATGCAATTGCGCAATGCCAGACTCGGTGCTACTAGTATCAATAAACGTGTGGGACAATGCTGCCACTGAGACACGTATGTGTGTGTGCGTGTGTGTGTACGCATCATACACAAACATTGTGACCGC
Organism: Diadema setosum; assembly: GCF_964275005.1. Classification (NCBI taxonomy): domain Eukaryota; kingdom Metazoa; phylum Echinodermata; class Echinoidea; order Diadematoida; family Diadematidae; genus Diadema; species Diadema setosum. Next base: position 3,056,342 of record NC_092694.1, on the reverse strand, counting down.
GAGCTGCGGTGATTGGAGGAGAGAGGCCAGAAGACGCGTGGCTCTTTTGGCCTCTCTTCATGCGCATGCGCAATGAGAGTGTGCGTCCATTCGGAAGCTCTCGTGGCTCGGACAGCCATTTTGGGTCAGGAGATTTGTAGTCTAAAGTGTTGTTCGCTGACCCATTGAGCCAGCGCTATTCTCATTCGGTGTTACTACATTTGGTGCAGAATGGGGGAGGCAGCGTGTTGCGTTCGTCTCCGTGCCGCACAAACCACTCGCCACGATTGTAAGGCTTGAAGTTTGCCCACATTTTGATAGTGTATTTCCTGATGTGAGTATACCTGTAGATCCTTGGGGAATATCATCGTAATGATTTGACCTATTTACATTTGTACATTCACGAAAAAAGTGTCCTTATGTATAAAATGTATGTGCACATTTGATTTGGCTTGTTATTAGGTGATCCGAGTATCCTCTCGGATCACCTTCTGTATCTGTACGGATTCTTTCTTCTTCTTTCTTTATTTCTCCCCAAAAGTTGTGCAGAGGTTAGCTCAGAAAGTGCTATGCCTATCAAGTTCAAACTTATACCATATATGTATCGTGTCCTAAAGACGGCAATCGAACTAAAATCAAAGTGATCAGTCGACCATGACGTCACTATGACGTCATTATGTGAAATCACATTCTCAGTCATATCTCATTAATGGAATGGAATTTTTCAATGAATTTTACGTCACATCTATTTCAAGTCAAGCGCATTTTATTCATATTATCAAAATTCAACTTTACCTTAAAACGTGCGCGTACGCGCGCGTTGAAATATTTGTATGTTCTAATCGAGCTCAAATTTTTTGCACACTTTTCAGACCATTTAGAGCATTTTTTGAAAAATTGAAAAAATCGGACGGACGCGTACGCGCGCGCGCATATACGCACGCACAGCTCATATGCAATAAAACTTTCCCGTTTTTTCACTTTGATCGGATGTCTGAAATGTCAAGGAATATTTCTACCAAGTTTCAAGTCAATCCGACTCAATATGACGTCTTACGGGCCCGTCAAAGTTGAAATTCCGCGCGCGCGTCAATGGCGATATGCAGTGCAACTATGCCAAAATACCGCTGATTTTAAATCCGATTTTGCTCGTCAGGATGGATGGTGACCCCCCATTTTCTTTACATATTTTGATAGCTGATGACTTGTACATGTCATTTCATGGGTTGGTGATTCTGAAAAAAATGACTGAAAGATATCAAATTACTTAATAAAGTAAAAAAAGTAAATTTTCAAAATGACGTCATCAAATTTCAAATTTACTCGAGCGTATCTCACTTATCCTTTGCCGATTTTCACCCAAATTTCAGTATGTTGTAGCTTATTAAATGGTCTTTCATAAATAAGATAACCTTATTTTGATTGGATGACGGTATCACCTTGTAAAAATGGATTGAATGTAACCTTGTCAAATTTGACCAGTTTACGTGTTATCTCTATGGGAGTGCAGTTTTTCTGGAAATGAAAATTGATATGACTATCTTTTTCGAGCATTAGCTCACTTATGCTTCGGTAAATTTCTCCCAGATTTTGATATGTTGTAGCTGAGACTTTGGGCTATCGTTACTGTGCCCTCCGTTTTTTCATACGATGTCAGCATTACGTCAAAAAACGTGGTGGAACTTAAAGCTTATCTTCGATGTATTGAGATATTGCTTTCTTTCTGCAACTTTCTTTGCAATAACTCAAGAATAACATACCCTATCACCACCATAATTTGCACATGTTTAGTTCATGTCACGTACATTATTTCATAAAATAACAACTACTTGATCAGACGCCATCTTGGGTATGTAAATTAGGGTCAAAGGTCATAAATGTTTCATCCTATATCTTGGTGAATACATGTCTTTTCTTTCCCATATTTTGCACACGTATAGACGATGTCGCAAGAATCATTTCATAAAATAACCATTTTTTGCTCAGATGTCATCTTGTCTGTGCAAAGTGGGGTCAAAGATCATTCTCCCAGATTTTAATATTTTGTAGCTAAGACTTTGCGTTATCGTAAGTGCGCCTTTTTTTTCATACGTTGTGGGAATCACGTCAAAAAACGTGGTTGAACTTAAAGCTTATCTTCGATGTATTGGGATATTTCTTTCTTTCTGCAACTTTCTTTGCAAGACCCCAAGAATAACATACCCTATCACTCCCATATTTTGCACATGTTTAGTTCATGTCACGTACATTATTTAATAAAATAACAACTACTTGATCGGACACCATCTTGGGTATGTAAAGTAGGGTCAAATGTCATAAATGTTTCATCCTGTATCTTGGTGAATACATCTGCTATCTTTCTCATATTTTGCACACGTATAGACGATGTCGCAAGAATCATTTCACAAAATAACCACTTTTTACTCAGATGCCAACTTGGGAGTGTAAAGGTGGGTCAAAGGTCATATGTATTTGTTGCTGTATCTTCGTTATCTAATGTATACAGAATTTGGTACCAAAGATGGCAGATATGACTCCCTTTTCTAAATGAGAATCCAAACATCACACGGCCAATGTCTCTAAACACAGATGAAACCTGTATGGTCATGCGTATTGCGATCAGGACTCGAATCATTAATAAAAAAAAAATAAAAAAAAATCGGATCACCTTAATTTGTCAGTGATGACAAATTACAATCTCTAGTTTGTTTTTCAATTGTCAATATACATCACCGGTTTGTATATGTGTGAGAGTGTGCAGATATTGTGGATGTGAGGTGAAATTTGGGTGAAAGTTTGATGAACTGAATTTGATTGGACAGGAGTGACAGAGTTGTTAAAAAGATTTATTGGAACCCTGTTGCACAGTGTCCCACAGTGTGAGAAACACAGTGTGAACACAGTGTGAAATATTGTCCGATTCTACTTAGAAGTTATCCGGCTCTTGTGTCGTTTACAGAAACTCGTGAAGCAGAGTGATACACGAGCGCACAGTGTTGTCTCTCAGATTAATCATAATCATAACCATTATTTATTTTCTTCATTTGTCCCGATTATGCATTAAAATAATGGTATGGAGATTTGGTTTGGTCACGCGTTCAGCGTCCAGCCCAGTCTTCAACAATACATTATTTCTTTGGAACCTACACCCTACAAGCACTGCTTTTTAGTAGGTTCCTCATATTTACACATCATTATATTACATGTCCTTATACATTTGTGAAATTATGTCTAAAATTGAATGTTGTGTTATACATATTTTACTCCAAAATCAAATGGAATATGAAACCTGAATATGAAATGTGAAATATGGAACTTGACTAAAAAAAAAAAAATATATATATATATATATGAAAAGGAAATAACATTACATACATAAATATGTACTAGCATCAAATGGATTTTCAAAAAATACCGTTGTAACTAAACATTAAATAAAAAACACAAGCAATCTTTGTTATGCGGTGAACATAAAAAGGTATATCGGCCTACACTGTCATGAAAACTATATCAAGAATTCACTACTTCAAAAATGTATATCAAGTATAAACTCAAAACTCATGTCATGAAAAAGTAGTTTATGCAGGCTATTTTAGTATCGCGAATTCATGAAATGTAACACAATAACACACTGTTGCCCCACCCAAAACCAGCTAGATTCTAATCCCTTCGTCATTACGCATACGAAAGAAAAAGCATGTCTATTGACCCAACATTTTATTCACTAATGTTTTGTGCATGATCAGAGACTGTTGCACATACGAATAAACAAAGAAGCAAACAGCATATGTGTTGGGAAATTATTTCAGGAACGATATTATTATTTATGCTCAACCGCAGAAGCACAAAATGTACTTTCTTCAAGTTGTTTTCGTGACAAAGGTATACGTACTAAAACCTGCATAACAAAGCAACATATATTTCAATAAAGAAAACAAATTTGAAAATTATTTTTTTCTTTTACCAAATATGATATCAGAATCCATATTCTTTCTAATATTTGAATTAATACAAAACACTCCTCACCACTTACTGCCCGTGTACCCGCTTTTAAACTCAAATAAGCTACAACCCTCCCTCCAATATCATTCACAATCGACGCCTGTTAATAATTTTCAATTTCAATTTCAATTACAATTTATTTTCATATTTCTCGATGAAAAATTACATCAAATATAACAAAATTAAATGAAATACATGACATACATAGAATATTGCAAATATTTAAAACATAATAGTGGTCGATCTGTTAAGTTTGGAATCTGTGAATGAATGCTAAAGAAATATGAAGGAACCTACTTAAAAGCGAGCTTGTTGAGCGTAGGTCCCAGTTAAAAACGAGTTTAAGATTGAGAAGGGGAGCACGGGTACAACAATGATCGGAACATAAGAGAAAAACAAAATAAAAAAATTACAATAATTGCAAGGATCAGTCTGCAAGACCAGGTTAATACGACCAGGAATGTGTTACAGATGTTGAGTGGCAAGTCTTCGTAATTCATGCAAACACATGGTTGGGTTCAAAGTGTTAAATGCAAAAGTCATGTTCAGACGTATTTCTAGTCGGAGTAAAATTCTATGGCGCAGCAATTAAAATTAAAATTCATACCTATCTTACCACGACCCTGTGTCCACACAACGCGGTACGGTCGTGGGAAGAAATTCCGACGGCCTTCGCCGGGAGAGTCGGTGTAACTTCCGCAAGTGGCAGCGCCGCGCACGTCGACCATACGATTTTTTTTTTTTTTTTTTTTTTTTTTTTTTTTTTTTACCAGCGGCATTAATTTCTCCGCTCTTGTTGATTGAAATTTCTGAGCGCTAGCTTCTTCGTCGCGATCGACTAGGTTAAAATTGCACTAAACGCGCACGTGTACTCGCAAAAGGTATGTAAGTTCAGATATACTCCGAGGGCTTATCTGCACGGGCAATTTACTCCGACCGGCTAGTCGTGGTAGGGAGATACTCCTGAGAAAGCTCAGGAGTATCTTGGTCGGAGGAAGAGGTCGTGGTAAGTTCCTCCGACCGAAGGACGTTACCACAACCTTGTTCAGACGGGCACTACTCCGAAGTTACTCCGACCAAGCTTCCTCCGACCCTTCCTCCGAAGTTGCTCCGACCAAAACTGCCCTAGTCTGAACATAACTTTAGGGATGGCTAACATTCCATTTGGCTTTGAAGACATGCACGACACCGCTCTAGTTGCAAAACGATACTTGAAGATGAAGAATGCATTTCTTTTTCCGGTGCATTGCGAGCTACATTTCCTTTGATGGAAATGTTCACATTGACTAAGAACAGCTTAGGAGAGAATACAATATCATAAACCAGTAACTCTACTTTCTTCGCAACGCCGAAATCGAAATGAAATGAAATTTAGGAACTCTTGAAGACCTAAATTTCTTTTATAATGACCTATAAATTTAGTACAGTCGATCATGTACAGAATGAACAGCAAACCCGTCAAAAATGTGGAGCACCTGCGTTAAATAAAACGTACGTATTTCATGTCGGAGCAAAATGCGTCGTTTGGGTTTAAACATGATATTTGCTTTGTTAATAAGCAATTATTATTATATTCTGTGGACATTTACACAGGTGAGGCATTCTACTGGTCCACCGTTCATGAGGGAAATATGAATATTTATTTAGGACAATCTTATGCCTCTGGACATTTCAGGCCATTCTCTCTGCATCTTTTCGGAGTTTCATGGTGTGTTATTCGTCACATCGTGGACCCTATTTCGTAATGATTACCAAAATTGAGATAGAACTGTTACGTGTTTTGCCGACATTTCAACTATCGATAGAGATCTTGCGTTGCACATGCGCCACGACGGAGAATCTACCCCATTTGATGGTGTAGAAGAATTCGATATTATAGTGAATGCCCACCGATCGTCTGCGTCTGCAGAGGTATCAGAAATAAAACACATCAAGGCAGGCGAAATGTAAGGGTGTGCACTCAACTGGTAACAAGAGACGACGATTGCGTTGGTCGTTCTCCTTCTCTCCCTGCGTCGTCTTGCAACGCGAAGACGCAACCTATACAAAGCACAATGGCGCCCCGTATAGGATCATTTTATTTTAGTCAAGCAGCTCTCTGCGGTGTGAATTTGAGCGGACGTAAAAATAGTCCAGAACTTAGTGGAATCGACCGTTCAAGCTCAGACGACCCGAATCCGAAGCCCAATTTCAACCAAAACTTATCCTTTTAATGCGTTGTATATAATAATAACGGTTACCGCCTTCTTCGCGCGTGTCTTTTACTGCGTACTAAATTGAGTCAATGGAGATTGTCTAATTGTCTAAAGGGGGAAGGTGTCCCCCATTTTAAGAAGTAAAATGCTACGATCTCGTGCACTTTTTTTTGTGTGTGGTGGAATCTATCCTGTCAATCAAAAAGGAACAAAATAAATCTTGCAGCACATTATTGTAAAAAGCTAATCTATAATCTGCATCTCTTTTTTTGGCGTGCACAATTTTCTTTGGAAATATGGAAAATTGTTAATCACCAAAATAAGAAAAATCAATATTGCAGGAGATTGTAAATAACAAGTCTTGAATCTGTCATCTCTTTCTCGCATGCGTGTCTTCACTGTAGACTAAAGTTATGAAGACTGGTAAAAGGGGAGAGTATTGGAGCGAGTTTTCCTACCACATCAATCTGATGCTTGATTGTTTGATTTATTCATTCTCCGAATGGCAGTTACATTTTATTTCTATCAACATAATCAAACATAATATATAGAAATACGACACCCATTGTAGCTAGTTTCTACAATTTCAACAATTTTGATTGCAAACACGTTTGTGACACAATTACAGTACATGTGTTATGAATTACCATACAGAACGGTTGCCAATAAAATGCTATAAGCTTGACCCTTTGGCAACCGACGATACAATACGTTAATGCAATAAGAGAAGGGGATTCCAACATGATGCTCGTGGATACGCCGATAATAGGAGAGACAGAAAGAGCAAGAAAGAGAGGGTGATAGAAACCTTCCAATACTAGGCTTGCCAGATCAAACTCACAATAAATGCATACACGTGTACATGATTATAAATTACAGTAATGTATTCACATTTTACGCACAGACATGATACAGTGTTGCTATTGTCGAATAAAGATTACATTGAATTAAGAATAGAAGAGAAATAAGAACAACTACGAAGTATACACAGTTCAGAGCCCTTCCATGGCGCATAGAGGAGTATAACTTGCCCGACATAACAAGAATGACTAGAGAAGCACTCTCAGAGCGCAGACCTCCGCCAAGTATGCAGCTCATTTCCACCGTCCCACTGATCTTGTTATGTTCTTCCATAGAGATATAGTGATTTCCACCCATACGTACTTACTGTGTGCTGAGCGTCGCCATATTTCAAAATTTAGAAGCCTTTGTTACGTCATAAACCCTCAGCTGCGGGGCGCGCCTCGCCCTAGCAGAAACTAGAGTACGCGCTTTAGTGCGTGCATTCAAACCTCACGTACGCGCAGCCTGAACTCCCAAGTTCATTGACCCTACCTGCCAAAAACATAAAAATCCTTCATAAATTCTCCCATAATTCTCGGATCACTACCAAAAGTTAATCGTTTGTTACTTGTGTCATTATCAACCTTTCCTGCAAGTTTCATCCCAAACCATTCACTACTTTTTGAGTTATTTTGTACACGGACAAACGAACTAACGAACTAACTAACGAATAAACCAACGGTAACGAAAGCGTAACCTCCTCCCTTGGCGGAGGTAACTAGAGAAGCGCTCTGAGAGCGCAGACCTCCGCCAAGCATGCAGCTCATTTCCACCACTGACCTTGTTCTTCCATAGAGATATCAGTGATATTCACCCATATACGTACTTATAGTTATAGCATTGTTTGCTGAAAGTCGCCAGATGGATTTCCTTTGTAACGTCATAAACCCTCAGCTGCACGGCGCGCTTTGCCCTAGCAGAAACTATGCAAACCTCAAATACGCGCAGCCTGAACTCCCAAGTTCATTGACCCTACCTGCCAAAATATCAAAAATCCTTCATAAATTCCCCCAAAATTCTTGGATCACTACCAAAATTTAATCATCTGTTACTTGTATCATTGTTAACCTTTCCTGTAAGTTTCATCAAAATCCGTTAACTACTTTTTGAATTATTTTGCACACGGTCAAACTAACTAACGAATCAACCAACCAACCAACAAACCAACAAACCAACGGTAACGAAAACATAACCTCCTCCCTTGGCGGAGGTGATAAACAGCAGAGACAAAGACGTTTATATGGGAGGAGTGCGGAATGGGCACAGGCAGGTGCGTCCCGGATGTGCAGAGTCTCAAGAACAAACTATAAAAGCTATAGAGATAAAGAATTTTCCATTTGGAAAATTGTGAAGCAAATATTGGGGAAGAGTATTCAGACAAATAATTCAGAAATATTTTATATCAATGATGTCCGAGTAAATTCCTCACAAAGTGCAGCTGATGCCTTCTTAATTATGCATTAATGCTCTTATTGAGATTATCTCAAGTCGACTGCTCTTGCGAGCAGCCTTCGTAGCCAATTGCTTGCGAGGAGCCTTGCCTCCAGTCGACTTGAGATGTGATTTTGTGAAATAACGTAGAGAGAAATCCATCACGGACGTTCGCTGTAATTGTCATACATTCTATTTTTTAATACATTCTTATTTTTCTCTTCACAATAATTTTTCTCTCATTCCCTAAGTAGGCTGAACATGCTGAGACCGAAAAGAAGGAAAAAGAAAAAGAAAACAAATCATCCGAAAAGTGCTACGCAATCACATTCAGAATATATTGAAACGAAACGGATGAAGTGACGGAAGAAGTCTGTAAGGGGCACGTGTGAATGTAAATATTTTAAAACAAAGTGGAAGCAGATGAATGAAAATGAGAAGAAACGGGGAAGGGATCGAGCTCCAACACAGAGAGAAAAGAATTGCCAATGCACTGCCGTTATACCGAACTCCTCCGTGGAGTTGTTTTTGTTAATTTTTTATTTATCGAAATGTCGTCATAAATTAGCAAAAATAATGCAATATAGAAATATTGTCCAGTGCAAACACGCAAATCCTCCGTTTATCATGACATTGTGTTATTTATACTCATCAATGAAAAGCAATGTTAAAGGGATCGTACAGTTTTGGTTGAGACCTAATTTCAGGTTTCTCACATTTTTTGGTGAGATAATGAGAAACCTCTCATGAAATATGAAAGAACATGTAATTCTATGAGGAATTCAACGTTTATTTGATTAAAATTGGTTTTGAAATGGCTAAGATATCAAAAAAAAAAAAAAAAGAGCGATTCTAATAAGGTGTGGGACCCACACTTTATTACGATCGCTTTGTTTTACGTTGTTTTTGGATGTTTCAGTCATTCCAAACCCGATTTTTATCAAATAAACATTGAATTCCTTTTAAAATGGTATGCTCTGTACTATTATCATAAGTGATTTTTGGTATCTCACACAAAGTTAAACGCCCAATTCTCATCTCCACCAATACTGTACCATCCCTTTAATTTGCAATTCCGTGTCATTTATATATATATATATATATATATATATATGTGACCCGCTACAACAAAATGATCCTAAAGTCGGGCGAGGTCGATTATTTGAAAATTGCATAACACAATTTCCTAATCTTTCTGCTTTGAATTGATATATAACACATCTTATAAAAATAATCGCCTGCGGAGATATCGATGTTTAAAAGAGAGCATGTCAAGACGTCTGGGAAATCACTGTTTCGAGAAAAGCGCCCTAAAAGTTCTCCTTGCGACGCAATCACGATCACGGGACAGCAAGTCAGTATTCACCTCCGGACAATAGAAGGTAAGCCCTAGCATCCCCCGAAATGCTCATTCAAACACAGCGTCGGCGGTCTCCTCACCGACCAATCAGTGACCAGGATGCCAGGAAAAGCGGCTGGGCCGGCTGGGCATCACGCACCAGTCGACTGGGCAGTGTGCGAGCTCCACGCTTCGGTTAGCGGCAAGCGGCAAACTGACCAATGAGATCACGCTGGTCGTTGTTAGGGGCGGAGCATATGTGTGGCGCTCAATCCAAATGTTCGAACCAGTTTCTGCTTCGTTGAAACGCCAAAAAACATGGCCCAGAAAAACGCTATTTTTTGGTCTTTCCTTTCATCATTTTGCTTCAAAATTTCGACAGATGATAGAAGACATGCCAGACTTTAATGATATGTCAAATTCAGAAAATCGTAAGTTTTGACCAATTTTGATGCTCTGACTTCAAACTCGATTTTCACGGCTTCGACCGTGCGCGACTTTAGGACCATTTTGTTGTAGCGGGTCACATATGTATATATATATGTATATATTATTTTAAATTTAAGAAATAGAAAGACCGTCAAGTTGTTTGTGCTTTTGTGCTTACTTTGAAAACACATATTAAAAAAGTGATGATTTAGTAATAGGTTTAAGGTCGCACTATCCATCCAAGTTATATGGACTCACTCTGTTTTGTTATGCCGAAACTTCGGAGGATGGGACTTTAGATAATTTCTGACTAATATAATAACACACATTCTCCTCGCTAGCAGTGTGTAACACAAGGAGCAATCGCAGAGGGATTTCTTCTTAGACACACTAAATCGTGAAGCGTTTTCCCTCCGCAGCTAAACTTCGTATTTCGAGAACGAAGCATATTTCTTTTGTTTCTCTATGTCAATTCCTTGTCATATTCAGCTGTGACTGTGTTTATTATAAGCAAATTTTGCATTGTAGACTTTATATAACAAATTTAGGACCTGAATCTTTGCTTCGTGATCATGAAATTTTGATAAATATTTTCGCTCTCAAGGACTTTTACTTTATCGCGATTGCACGGGAGTGTTGAATTTTTGAACTTAGTCAACTCTCAAAGCTATCTTCTTGAATGTTTTTTTTTTTTTTTTCATACGGACTTGGGTCAATAATCGATCTTTAGTTAAGACATCTAGAGTTAAGAATGATAAAACATGTTGTCAAAAACATCATCCAATTTATTTGGGTAATGGTATAGAAAGCAGTGTGTGTGGAAAATATTTTTTTTTTTCAATTTTCAGAGGTTACCGATGGCCTGCTTACAACTGACAAGACATAACATTTCATTTGGCAATGATTCCTTTAAGCTGAAGTGTAAATTTACAAACGGTAGCCGTTATAATTACTGACTTCACTAATTTGCTTGGTGGAACAGACAAGGCGAGATTACACGTACGTTTGTACGTTCATGTACGAGAGATGGAAAAGTGTTTTCTTTGATTCCTCAGCATGAAAAGATAAATAAGCTTTTATAATTGAGAATTGTTATTAATTATTTAGGATTTTGCAGAGGAGTTTTTTAGCGACATGAAATCGCTGTTTGTTGTGAAAAGAATGCGTTTCCAACTCCAGAGAACTGCATTGTTCAATATCTTGTTTGTTCCGAACGTTCTTGAGCTATATGCGAACCTCCGTGACGAAAACTATGCTATGTTCGTTGGGTTATCCATAGAGACTGTCTAGATCAGACACATCTTAAAAAAGCATGTAATTATTTGGGAGTAATGATTGAAGTATGGGATAGTGAAATAGGAGGTCGAAATGTTGCGTTTGTGTGAAATGCGCCTAAATAGGAGAAAGTGTGTAGCGAAAAAGTAATACTTCAACAGAAATAACGAATTTTGTTAAATCACCAGTTGTCTACCATTACATACAGGTTAAGAGTATAAGCTTAAAGCCCAAAGAAAGTTCTGGTACGCCTGCAAAAGTTGTCAAATTTTGCTCCAAAATGTGAACGTGTGCCTAGGAAATGTGCGGAATAACGCTGTAATAACAAGATATTCGATGGGTATCGACGAAAATGGGAAATATTAACCAAAAACGTTCAGTCTCAGAACTTACCCGAACGGGGTCAGGCTAGACTCGGACTCGGGGATAACTCGGTCTCGCTGTGCTTGACGGCGGGATGAGTTGTATTGGTTGTCCCTCTGGATTGTACAGCATTGTACTATGCATATGGGAGCGGCCTGTATAAACTACATTTAGCGTTCTGGCTACTCGCAGTAATGGTCCGAGTTGTTACAACGCGCGCATCAAAAACCTCTTTGGCGCGCATGCAAAATTAGTGTGCGCCTCTCAAGCACCTCTAAAAGCAATGAGCTTGAGTCTCTTGGTATTTGCACCGACAGATACAATATGGATCACATAACCAATAACAATGGATTTAAATTGATAGAACTGTGTAAATGTTTAGATATACATATTGTTAACGGTAGAGTTGGTGATGATAAAGGTAAAGGTAGTGTTACATGTGCAGATGTTAGCACCATTGACTACGCAATAGCCTCATCTGAACTATTTATGAACCTCAGTAATTTTTATGTGGATATATTTGATGAACTCTTGTCCGACAAACATTGCCCGATCGTCTTAAGTATACATGCAAAAACGTCATCAACTGTTCCTTGTTTGAAAAGTATTGACAAAACGGCCAATAGTTCCGAAAAGGATGATAACAATTATAGCACAAAAATGAGAAGGATTAAATGGAATAACGACAGGAAGTCTGAGTTTGTAAATGGTCTGAACGCTTCTGCTTTATCCGAATTAGATTCCTTTATTGAGTCCATAAATGTTGATAATGTTGGTCAAGAGGACATCGACAAAGCGATCAATCTATTGCAAGAAGTGTATGTTAATGCGGCTTCTTCATCTGGAATGCTGCACGAGATGAAGAGTAAATCGCGTATTAGCAAAACGACTCTTTCTAGCTCTCAGCCATGGTTTGATAAAGAGTGCAAAGAATATAGGAAAAAATTCATGCAAATTAAAAACAAATGTCGAGAAAATAGATCAGATTATATGGATGAAAAGAGAACAATTGGCAAGAGTTATAAAAACTTTGTACGATCAAAGAGAAGAAAATACTTTGCTGACTTACATACTAACATTAGGAGTTTGAAAAGTAAAAATCCCAAAGATTACTGGAATATTATAAGTAGAAACAAAAAGGGAACTACAGCGCCTTCGAACATTTCAATAGAAGATTTCTTTGAACACTTTAAAAGCTTAAACAATCAAGCTTCGAATACTGATGTCGTAGAACTTGATTATGGCATTGGTATGAATTATGAATTGAATCGAAGAATTGATGAGTCCGAAGTGATACAGCAGCTTAAACGTCTTAAAAATGACAAGGCTCCTGGGGATGATATGATTCTGAACGAATTGTTAAAGAATAGTTCTAAATCTCTTTTGAAACTTGTTACCAAACTGTTTAATGTAGTGCTTGACACAGGTATAATACCTTCAAGCTGGGTGGTAGGTTTGATTAAACCTTTGTTCAAAGGTAAAGGCTCACCTGATGCTGCTGATAACTACAGGGGTATCACCCTCTTAAGTTGTGTTGGTAAGCTATTCACTGCTATTCTAAATGAACGCATTACTATGTTCATTGACTCTTATGATCTACTTGGTGAAGTTCAAGCCGGTTTCCGGTCAGGTTATTCTACGATGGATCATATTTTTTCATTGCACGCAATTGTTGATTGGCATTTACAAAAAAAAAAAGAAAAAATTGTATTGTGCTTTTGTGGATTATAAAAAAGCTTTTGATTTAGTTGATCGAAGTTCGCTTTGGATTAAATTATTGAAGGACGGGATTAATGGAAAATTATTGCGTGTAATAGTCAAAATATACGACAACGCTAAATCTTGTATTTCATATGGTGGTAAGAAATCCGATTTTTTTCAGAGTAACGTAGGAGTGAGGCAAGGTGAAAATTTGTCTCCAATCTTATTTGCACTGTATCTGAATGATTTTGAATCTTTTTTACAAGAGAGATACAATGGTCTGAGCTCTCTATCTACATCAATTCACAATTGCTTTTTTGAGAATGAAATGGATGTTTATATAAATCTATTCACTCTTTTGTACGCTGACGATACTATTGTACTTGCTGAAAGTGCGAATGATTTACAAGATGCTCTTAACGCTCTTTCTGATTATTGCCAATTGTGGCATCTTACTGTTAATACCACAAAGACGAAGGTTGTTATTTTATCTAGAGGAAAAGTTAGAAATATTCCAAAGTTTTATTTTGCCAATGAACTTTAAGTGTAATTGATGAGTATGTATATTTAGGAACAATTTTCAACTATAACAATAGCTTCAAAAAAGCTATAAATAAACAAGTAATTCAAGCACAAAGAGTTATGTACTCCATGAAGAGCAAAATTGCACCCCTATGTCTACCTGTTGATATTCAACTTGAGTTATTTAATCAATTGATATTACCAATTCTGTTATATGGATGTGAGGTTTGGGGTTTTGAAAATGTAATTCAAATTGAAAGTTCTGTAAAGAATTGCTTGGTCTGAACAAGAGAACTCCCAATTGCATGACTTACGGTGAACTTGGGCACTACAAATTAGAAAAAAAAATGTCACTAGTCGAATGCTTATGTTCTGGTATCGTCTCGTAAATGGGAAATCAGCTAAATTATCAAGCGTCATTTATAGCTTTGAATTTTTTTCCTTTTTGAAGGGGAAAAATCAGATGGGTTGGATTTTTAAAGTAAAGAATACTCTTGATAGCTTAGGCCTTTCTGACGTGTGGAAGAGTCAAGCAAGTAATCTATCTTTATCTTCATTCAAAAGAATAATAGATACAAAAATTAAAGATATGAGTCAACAGGAGTGGCACAGTGATGTTGAGTTAAACAATCAATGCACTGTTTATAGAATTTTTAAGCAGCAATTATGCTTTGAAAAGTATCTGATTCGTCTTAATGAAAATGATAGGAAATCTTTAACACGTTTTCGTTGCCTTAATCATAAGCTTCCAATAGTGTCTGGGCGTTACAAAGACATTCCAAGAATTGAACGTTTGTGTACCTATTGTTCTAAAAATGATATTGGTGATGAATTTCATTATTTGTTTGTATGCCCCTTCTTTATGACAGAACGTAAAATATTTCTCGAAAAGTATTATAGGAAGTATCCTAACACATTTAAATATGATCAATTGTTTAATTCCACTAAGAAAAAGACTTTGACAAACATTTCGAGGTTTTGTAAGGTAATAATGTCCATTTTTAGTTAGTTACTGCACTTTATTATTTCGTTGGATTTAGTTTATTTTATATACCCTTTGCGTGATTATTTGCATCAGGCAGTGCCTGCATTGTGCGTAATTCATGTGATAGTTTTACATTTTATTTTGTATAGTATATTATTTATAACATACTTTTATGCAAATTTTATTTGAAAAGTATGTTGATATCTTGTATATATTTGTATTATATTTGTATATATGTTCATTCTTGTTTGAAATTTTCTATTTTGTGTATTTTAAATTGACATTGTACTCCCATACCCCATGAGGGTCGTTGAGTAATAAATCAAACTTCAAACTTCAAAACTTCAAACTTCAAACTTCAATCAAAGACGCTTGATAAACAACAACAAAAACTTCAAAGACCGCGCGTCTCAGCAACTGAGGTGATGTGCGTATTTAGGCTTGAGGACCGCGCGCTGTCCATTTGTTTTGTACAGGATTAGCACGCACTTTCCTGTCTGCTCATCAAGGCCTCGTTTGGTACCCGTAGTATAGAGTACTGATGAACATGGCGATCACGAACTGCGTGTAAATTGTCTGAAATAGGGTCGAGTTTTCCCTGAGACCGAGTTAGTCTGGAGCCTTCTGGAATAAAAGTCGGTCTACCGACTTTTATTATTTTTCTCAAAATACTCCAAAACGACTCATCATTCCGGCAAACCGCGTCAGCCAGGTAAGTTTCTTTGTAGACTCTTTCGATATATTGCAAGCAAATATGAAATGGTGTCAGACGGGTTCTCAGGCCCTTACCAGAACTTAGTTTTCACTTTAATATTCTGCCAACACATGCACAATATCTGCCCCCCCCCCCCCCCCCCCCGAACTGTCATAGCCCTTAAAGTATTGTGAACAAGAAAAAAATGTCGGTATTCATAAACAAAGTGATTTATATATTTCTGCAAAGCTCAAGTCTCTAGGAATATGAATAGTTAACTTTCAGAAGGTGAAAATGTCTTTAGAACGATTGAGAGATGGTGTTTTGAGGCCCTTTTTAGACCACCTGAACCCGATCTGATGGCGAAATTTTGGTGACCAAAATTATGACGTCATGACATGGACGAATCAGCCCTGCGCTCGCTGATGTGATACGCTACCGCTAGCTAACTTTGCACCTAAGCTACGCTCTGTATCACGCCGCCGCGGGCGATGGCCTGAGTGCACCGAGGTATCTGTACGTGTCTTGTTTACTCTATCAAGCAAAAGTGAGTTATAATTTCACTTATTGAATCCATCTTCCTTCGAATTACCATGAAGTATACCTTTTTAAATTTCTACTTGCGCTTTCGCGCCTCAGTCTCTACTCTTAAACGGCTTATAGTAACCGTTTAATAGGCCTAGTTAGTACAGTAGAGCCTAACGTTACGGTAGAACAAGAACTCTGACCTAGCTAACGTAAGGATCTACGTTGTGGAGTAGCCTATGTAGGGTTGGACCTACTACTCATCGACCGCCTAATGTTTATTTGCTTGATAAGAATATCTAACACTGAAATTCACGTAAAAAACTCCAACTTGACCTACGTGATTGAGAAAATCCAGCTCTATCAAATGCCGTTGTTCCCTTTTCGATTCGAAGTTTCAGTGCAAAAATGTCGCCGACGAACTAGCGAGGCCTCGTTTCAGCTCCCCGCGGTAAATCGCGTTATCAGGATCGACCGCTGTTTTTTGCATTTAATGCACGCAAACCGAGTTGTATTGAACACCGTGTTGTAGAAAACGTCAACGAAGCATTTTAGGAACTTCCATAGACATTACATTGTGCTGTCATTACGATTCGGTGAAACTATTCATTCGAAATTTTGTTCTTGATTAAAACCATCAATGAACAGTGAATTATCGCGTTTTCCCACACCATCCTCATCTACATTCAAAACCAATCCATTTTTATGTGCTTTGCGCGCAGACGAAGTGCGTATAAGTGTTCAGTGCGCGAATTATACGCGGTCGGATATGTAGTGGGGCTACCATACACACCAAACTAGCTCTCCGGCGGGGACTCGGCGGTTCGCTACTGACGTTGCTTCAGACTATATTATTAGTATTATTATGGCTATTATTTATTTATTTATTTATTTATTCATTCATTCATCTCTTCTTCTTTTTTTAAATAATGGTACAATTTACCCTGCTGTTTCTGCCGATAAAGCAGATGCGACTAAAGACAGGCAAGGTACAGTATTGTATTGCATCCGCTCACAAAGAACTACCTTGTACGTGCTTTATGAATGGCGGACTCGATGTAGACCTAGCTAGCGCTGCACACTCGATCGTAAAGGGTACGTTCGTCCATGTCATGACGTCATATTTTAGGGCCCCGAAAAGACGGCCGTTCTGGAGCGAAAATCGGTGAAGTAAATCAGTCAGTTTTAACTCGCGATTTTTCAGTGGTACGAATATATTCTAAAAAGTCACATAAAAAATCTGTTTTAACAGACATTTCCCTCTGCTTTGACACCTTCTTTTGTATGATTTTCTTGATTTTAATGTCTCGTTCACCATCCTTTAAGATACGTCATTACGATTTTGAACTGAATCAGATTGCTGCAAGCTATGTTAAATGGTATTCAAATGTATGTGCAGTATTATTCCTCACGGACGTTCGCTGCTCTGGTCATTGTAAACTTCTGTGGCGAATAAAAACTTGTTCCTCTGGGAAAATCCCAGTATAATATTGGGTTCATATTAAAGCTTGAATTGTACTCTTTCAGGTAAGATAAACGAGTTGGAGTAATTGTTACTTTTGAAATTTGGCGTTGTTTTGGCTCAATTGTACATCGTTCAAAATTCTGACCCATATATATATATATATATATATATATATATATATATGAAGAGCTTGCAACCAAAAGGCGCTAAATCCATTCCGGCTACTTTCGAGCAAATTGATGTTTTTTAATTGCACATATTACAGCTTGTTTATTCATTAGCTCTAGGCTCCTAGTGGAAGAGCCATCACAGTAGGTAATAAAAATGCACATTAAAAAAATCCTGCACGCACCATTTATTTTTAATGAATTTTTATATTTCAGATTTTTTCGGATTTAGCGCCTTTTGGAAGAAATCGTGGATTTAGCGCCTTTTGGAAGAAATACTTTTGAGTTGTTCAATAACACTGGTATTAGGGAATGCCATTAATGTGCAATCCAGGTAAATACTAGAGAACTGCATAAATTTACATCACAGTAGCCACACATACCCACACACACACACACCCACACACACCCACCCAAACACACACCCACATACACATACACACACAAATGCACCAAAACACACACACATCAAAATGTGAAATCTTTCCCAGCATGCTACTTTTGATTTTACTCATAATAGCAGCATACTGTACACCTATTCATTATACATTCCACACATGCAAAATACAACTGCAGCAGCAACAACAACAAATAAAATACTTTGATCTCCTAATGACACTTTGCACTGAATATCATGAAGTCTATACAGAAGGTACAGTGACTCAAGGAAAGTGAGGACTTGCAGAGATTGTGAAATCATGTTGGCTGATAGTATTTACTTCAGGTGAAAATAAAATACAGGTTGTCATGCAGAAATCTGACTGCAACAGACATGAAAACAAATCACTATGATAAGCCCTCACATTGTATGCTTTACCTATTAATACAAAGAAAGCATCGCAAGGCTTTGCTGGAGGCTTTTTGATTTGGACTAACCAAATATCTGTCAAAAAAAAAATGCTAAAACTGTAGTACTTATTAAGAAGGCAACAGATGCACATGAAAGCACATCTGTGGACAAAACTCTTTGTTTATACGTAAGTCAACAGCAATAAGGCCTACATCTAGGCATCTGTACTTTGAATCACATTGTCTTTTTTGTCTTCTTACCATGTTCATTTCTAAAAAGTAAAAATTGAATCATTTACAGCCAAAACAGGAGGTTTACCGCATGAAATGCATACCATCAAGTCCATGGCAGAATATCTCAACTAGTTAAAGTGCCTGCCCTAGGAATCATAATGTCTTGCCATAAGCTCGAGTCAGAGTTCCCTTCATCATTGGTGGCCACTGTTGCTTTATCCTAATTGCATGAGATGTCCACTGTATTCAATATCAAGGAAGTCATTCAAAGCACGGGCCACTAGGTCAGCCCCTCACCCAATTCCTGTCCACCGCCTCAATGCACGCAATATCACCTTGATGTTGTTTTCCAGGGATGTTTTTTCCTCCTCTCACCTTATGTTCAATGATGTCAAAAACACACAGCCACTCGAAGTACGTTGCACCTACCGGCATACTCAAGAAAGCTCGATTCAGCATTCAATGAGATTAAGACCACTGTGATGGTTCCGTTGTCTGGTTCAGTACGCATGAGCTCAGAAATGAACAATAAGCTCTGTGATTTCTCCCAATCCTCTGATTCACTTAAGAAAGCTTGGCCTTTCATGTACTGCTATGAATGCATCCTGTCACCCTCCTGGTATAAGGCATGGTAAATGTCATCGATGTGCGCTTCTTCTTCTTCTTGCGTATGAGGCAGCAGCAGCTAAATAACGTCCCTCAGTTGTTGTAGCCAAGTTACAGTCTCAGGAGTAGGGTGTGTCAGGTCCATGTTGTCAGGAGGGCGGAGATCAGGGCACTCACTCAAGATGTGTTGAGCAGTCTGTTCTGGTGCACCACACTGGCAGGCTGCTGACGGGCGTAGCCCCCACCGATGCATGGCTGCGTTGAAACGCCCAACTCGGGTTCGAATCCGATTTAATGACACCCACTCCCTCCTTGGGAGGTTTGCTCCTGGGGGGACAGATGTACTGGGCGTGACGAGGAGGTGGGCAGGTCGTTGGGTGTCTTGCCAGCTCAGTGACACTTGCTGCTTGCAGATATGCTGTATATAGGTTGTATGACTTCCAAGGATGATTTGCCATTAACCTGAATTGGGAGAAGAATAAGAGAATTCAATCAAAAGTAATTAATACCGATGGCTTAGAATATCTATCCACGAGTAGCAAACACAACCTCAAACTTCCAATTTTGATACATTTCTCAATAGCTTCTAGACAGCCATAGTGATTTGGAGCAACACTTACTCTACTAAAAGACCAAAAAGAAAGGGACTAGTTTGATTTACAGATTTTTTAACATAATTTTTTAATGTTTAATACAACCATAAAAAAAAAACACTAATGCAATCATATCAGGATTATAAGATCCATCAGTGAATATTAATAGACAGGCTCTATCTAATTCTATCATTACCAGGGCAATGCACCCATGCTGCATAGACCAACTCGAACAGTTAGAAAAGTAGCTAACCAGGTCATTACCATTGCAACACAGCATAAGCAGTACTATATAGACTGACTTGAATAGTTACACGCTGTAGATCTACAGAAAACTTAACTGAGAAAATGAGTCAAGGTAACTTCATTTATTGATTTACACAATTCCTTCAACAGATAATTAGTGACATACTTGTGAAATGGACCCCACCACTGTCTCTCTATCATCAGTACTAAATAATATGGCAGCTTACCTGTTACATCCCCACCATGTGGTGTTCAATATGGTGCTTTCTTGCACAATACAGGGCTAATACTGAGGTATGTGGCCCCACCAAACGACACTTTAATATGCATGCTTGATACAGCAACAGGACCAGTTTCCACTGCAAACAATGTAGCAATACACTTCATTTGGCATACTCGTGAAGTAGGCCCCACCACTGCGTGTCGGTACTAATACTACAGCGGCTTGCCTGTTTATAATCGTGAATTCAGCCCCACCGTGTGGCGTTCATCGGTACATAAGCACGGCGTTGGGGCTTCCTTCCACAGTATAATACTTGTGAATGCGGCCCCACCAAACGGTGTTTACAAACAATTGATACAGAGGCGGGGCCAATTTCCACAGCATAGTCCTCCCTTTCTCCCATTTTTTTTTTTTTTTTTTTGGTCTTCATGCTTTATTCTTGGAAGACTCCCTAATGTCCCTCGGCTAATTCAACAGCCAATTCAACTATAAGTACAACCCTAACCTAACCTTAAACCCTAACCCTAACCTAACCTTCTTAAATGCTAAATGCACGAGTGCAAGCACAGTGCTGTGAGGCCGATTTCATGATTTTGCCCTTCATTCTATCCTTGGAAAGACTTCCTCATGACCCTTGATTATTCTTACCATAGGTATACAACCCTACGCTAAACTAACGGCATACTTGTTAAATAGGCCCCACCACTGCATGTCAGTATTGGTTCACAGCGGCTCGCCTGTTTATACACACGCAGCCCTGTTGCTGTAAGTCCACCCTATGTTAGTAACGTTAGTAGTAATTTACCTTGCTTGGCATTGCATCGCCGAAAAGTACCCTGTTTATACACACACAGCCCTGTTGCTGTAAGTCCACCCTATACGTTAGTAGTAGGCCTACTGGTAATTTACCTTGCTTGGTATTGCATCGTCGAAAAGTACCGGTAAATTTACCCTGTTTATACACACGCAGCCCTGTTGCTAATTGCTGTAAGTCCACCCTATAATATCTGGTAGTAGCTACTAAGTACTAGTATAGAGCTGGGCCTAGTACTAAATTTACCTTGCTTGGTATTGCATCGTCGAACAGAACCCGTAGATCAAAAGGTTTAATTAACTAAAACATATTATATAGTACTGACATTTAATAGAGCTCTAACGTTACAGCTCTACACTACAGCCTTGTACAGGCAAACATTTGTTAGCTGGTAGCCAACACGTAACATATATCATAATTTACATTGAAATGATGCACGACGAGCCCTGTTTGTGGTGCCGGTGCATGGTGGGGCCCATTTCACGATTTTCCCCAGCAGATTATTGATCCCATTGAATTATTAATTATAAAATTTGTAATAAAACCCAAATTTGACATTCTACGTTGCTCATAAATCAACTCAACATGTTCAAACAAAGTAGAGTATGATGCCCATCTCGGTCCCAACACCAAGATGCACATATGGGACTGACTTAATCTGGGCGTCGTACAGATAAGTAAACTCACCTTTCACAGCTGTATTTCCACTGCTTAGCCTTGCATTTCTTCAACACTGCTTCACTTTTCCACTTTTCGTACCACTTTTTAGATCACCGCCAGTCTTAGGTCTTTCATCCATTATGAAACTGTCATGTACTTTCGACTGATAGCCATGGTTCTGTACAGCACTACAGACAACAGTGGCAGTGATCCATGACCGTGAAGAATTGCCATTGAACTATGTAGTGCAGTATCGCTGCATGTAATAGTACGTGTTGCATGTTCTCATTGGTCAGAGCACCCCTAGCTGGCGTGCTCTGACCAATCAGAGACCGGAATAGAGAAATTGGATATAGCGCCTTTTGGTTGAAAGCAAAAATGAATTTTGCGCCTTTTGGTTGAAAGCGTGAATTTCATGTTTGATATTTTCATATTTCCTCAAACAATTTTGATTAAATTTTTAGTGCCTTATATGCACATGACAAAGATCTGTTCGAATCATGCGAAAGATGGAGTTCGATAAAAATTGGATTTAGCGCCTTTTGGAAGCAAGCTCTTCATATATATATATATATATATATATATATATATATAATTTGCAGCAAAACTTGCACATAGACGTGGCTGATATCGGGTTGCATCCCTTTATTCAAGCTTTCGGGCGAAATGCCCTTCTTCAGGATCTACACAGTCAATGTTCCGAGATTGTATTTAGGTATGATCGTTTGTTTTTTGTTTAAAAAATATGTTGCAATTATGTATGTTTTGTACTTATTGACATGTTGAGAATATTTTGGAATGTATAATATTGAAGGTTAGTTAAGTTTAGAATGATTCAACATTTAGGTTGATTTTGTTTATACGTTGTTGTCATTGACTGTGTAGATCCTGAAGAAGGGCATTTCGCCCGAAAGTTTGAATAAAGGGGTGCAACCCAACATCAGCCACGTCTATGTGCAAGTTTTGCTGCCAATTATATTAACTCTCCTTGCACCGCCCGCCATGTTTTAAGTCCTTTGCTATCACTATAGTTTAAGATATATATATTACGCCAGCCAATCAACATGCTTCCATTAATGAGTTTAAGGCCAGGTTAAAAAGGCCATCTCTTGAAGTAATGCATTTTCTGTTTGAATTTCTTGTATGCATGTCATTTTGTAATGCGCAGTAGAGTATAATCATTATAGTAGCTGCGCAATATAAATGTCCTTTTATTATCATTATTACTATCAATCCGCAACTGCAGGTGATGAAGAGGTTTGCCCTCTCTGACTTCTTTCCGTGCACGTGATCCATATGCAAGACATTTTTATTAGCAAAAGTTGACATATTTCAGCAGAATATATGCTGAAGATTCATTTAAGCACACACACACGAAAAAAGAAAGTACAGAGTCGCGGCAAAGAATGGGTTTGATCATGACGCTTGAAAATTATACACTTTCTTTTTATTATTTCTCTCTCATACGTTATCACCTTCGTGCAGCAATTAACGACTTGCCATGAATTTTTAAAATATTGATCTCTCTGCAGTCAGTCGCATACAAATCTGCATAAACTGAGAGAAGAGGTAATACTTAAAAATGGGAAAAAAAATGATTCCACAAAACAATTCGGCTTTGTTTTTTATCTACGTCTCTTTCCATCAAGCTTGATCATATTTCCGTCATCACATTTAGACCCAAAGTAGTGTATTATCAGTCATTTACAAGCTGTATGGTCGTTCAGAGTGAAACCGGGCTGACTTTCTGAAATGAAGGGCGTGATCTTTGTCGTGCTCGTTTTGTTTCATCTCACTGGTAAGTTATCCTGCAGTCTTTCGTTTCTAAGACAATTGCTTTTATAAAGTTGATTTTGCACGCTGTATTTTGTCATCCATATCATCCGGTATCTCCAAAACATCCAAGTTGCCGATGCTTTACTTGTTTGTTTATTTTTTATTTTATTGTTTGTTTGTTTTTTTTTTGGGGGGGGGGAGAGTTTTGGTTTTTAATTTCCTTCTCCTGCAGTAATTTTTCTGAAATATCATTTCAATTGTACAACTGCTTCTGATGTTCTTTTTCTGATGGCAGAAATGATGACAAAGCAAGACGCATATAGCAATATTACTTTTGACGAAAATTGTGCATAGACTGTATTGGGAACTTGTGAATGTTATCTCGACATACCTCCTTCAAAAGGGTTACAGAGGGTGGAGGAAAGTATTACTTCTTTTGGGTTTGAGGTTTGTTTGTTTTTCTGTTTACTAACGTATTACAACTTGGTGTTGCCTTGAACACTCCTGAAGTTTAGAACTCACAATATGTTTGGGAGGTTGCCTTATTTAGATATACGACAACGTGAAACTAAAACGATGATGCTTGATAATCAAAGGTCAATTAACATTCTATCATTATCACAAATCGCGCTGCTCTCCTCTGTACAATTCATCTTAATGTTGTGTTTTTGGCGTTGCCTGCATAGGTCTGGAGCAATGTTATACCGTATGTCCTCCAAAATAAATAAATAAATAAATAAATAAATAAATAAATAAATAAATAAATAAATAAATAACATTAAAAAAAGTACGGTGACATCCTCCATAGGAAACGAGCGTTTAAAATGCACCGCGCAGAGCGCACAATCAGATATAGGACATTTACATGGACTCTCGACTTAAATGCACCTAGTTTTTATGAAAATCTAGATTTCAAGCTTGCTCTACATACCTCATTTGTAGAGTTTTGCGAAAATTTTACATCGGTACCTTTCGAGTTGAAAATCAGGTGTCATTTCTCACTCAAACGCAATCAGCTCTACGACAACACGCAATTTTACATTGACGGCGCGGTGTGCCAACTGTGAGCCTGAAGGCCATTTTGGGAGGGTTATTTCACTGTCATACCTGTTGTATTTTTACAATGCACCTGCTTAGTTAGTTGCAGCAAATACTCACGTGTATTCATACTGAGTTTGGAGGAATTTCGTGAAACTTCGCCATCGGTACCTTTTCAATATTCATAAACCATGTCAGTTTAGCCCCGAGTGAATAACCCAACAATATGTTCATACACTTAAAAGAAAACTGTACTTACATTTTCTAATTGTCTGATAATTCTCATCTACATTTTTTTATGCCTACAACTGGAAAGAGAGAATTCTAAAACCCAGGATATGCCTGTAATGATTTTTTTGAAAAAAAAAAATGAAAACGAGCAAGCCAAGGAACGATCCACACAATTTGGCATACGTCACAGGTGCCACCCTCCGACTTTAGCAAAACGAACTACACATGTCAATTTACTGATGAAATCTCTCATGAAGTACTGCAAAAACTGTTATTTAATAAAATTGCATTATGGAGCTGAAATAACATGTTAAACAATATTAATTATTTTTTTAAAGGAATCTCTTCAAAAGCTTTTTATTTAGATAAAATTTGTGGGGAATATTCCAGATATGCAAAATGAAATTGGCATCATTGTCCGAACGTGCTGCCCATAGACAACTGTGTGTAAGTAACGTTGCACTAACTAGTAACTATGCATTGATGATGAGCGATAATGGTTCGACAGTTCAAACTTATCTAACGAAGATGAGGACTGAGTGATAGTCAACGGCAATCACGGTTTACGCCTAGTTAGAAGAAAACGGCACCCAGTACACATAGACTCTAGACTAGAACTAGGACTAGGACAAGTGAGCAGTCAAGGACCGAGAAGATTCTAACGTTACGTGGCATTTTCTAGGCCCCTACACTCACTCGCAGCCCCGTCGACAGCTGCTGTACGTGCACAGCGCTAAGTGTATACAGCGTAAACGTTATAGTATACATAGGGCCTACCCCTGCTGCCAGAACTTGAAGAAAGTCCAGACGAAAGTCCAGACTCCAGATCTAGATCTGGACCCTTGTCCTGCTGGCACTGTTGTTCCTGTGCTGAATTTTTCAGGTAAGGTATCTGCTTTATGGATTTCCAATGTTTTGTAGTGGAGATAAATCTCATGGTGGTCGTATTAACACCAAGGACTAGATCTAGATCTAGTTTAGTTTTAGTAGACTCTAGCCTTAGGACCCTTACCTCGGAAGAGTGCCTGACCACGTAGATACTAACAGTGCCGCAGCTTCGCGATCCAAGCGCTGGTGTACTAGCGTACTTCCATATCCATGTAAACCAAATTGCACCAATATCACAGGAAATACTTTATGACTCATGGGGAATGTCCACTTGCTCACGCTAATTGGAACCAAATCGCAAGTCGGGAAGCGTACAAGAAGTTGTCGACTTTCCTGTCGTCGCTAAAAATAATCTGCTCTGTACGACTAAACAAGAGTGATCGCGGCATAGGCCCTACCTGCCTGCGCACGCACAGACTGAGAAGTTAGCCATGTAATATGATGAGACAAATCTTTCAAGTAATCGGGAGCACAAAACCAATTTATAAATTATTTGAGCTAAGTTGAATGAAAAATAAAGTTCGTTAATCAAACAAATCGCCAAAATCATGACATTTTTTAGTTTAGTTCCCGCGTAATTTCCCCGTTAGCAAAGTACTAGTCGGCTAACTTCAGTTCTAGATTGTGCATGTCGCGTTTACCATGATCTCTCGCGAAGAGTGAGTTTTTTTTTTTTGTTGTTGTTTTTTTTTGAGTGACGACTTGAAAGTCGGCGTCAATATTGATACTTCTCGATTACCGATTTCGTTCAAATATAAGACAGTATTTTGAAATATGCTTAGGAGTATATCCTGTAATTTTGGTGCGATTTGGTTCAGCGAAATTTGAGACAGCTGCATGAATAGGACAGTACACAAGTGCCGCCTGCTAGCTAAATTGGGCCTAAGCATCGTCTGCTACTCGGTACGATTTAACGTACGCGTATGCGAGAGCTTGTAATCAGTGATATAGTTGGCACCTGTGACGTCACGACATCCGGGCTCGTCAGCTCATTAGCATAATTCTCACCCAAAAAGTTCAATTTTTAACATGAAATTACGGGCTAAATCGTTATGAAATTTTGATTCTGTTTGTACCGCTGGGTCTCTTAGAATTAAAAGAACAACATGTAAAAAAAAAAAAAAAACGGTACAATGCCCTATTAAGCAGTTGCGTGCTTTTCACTTGAATACTCTACTCTGATTGGCTAAATGTCATTGGCCTTACGAGGTCGCATCGGGTCAACGCGTGATCGTGACTTAGCGCGCATGCAAATTTGTGACGTGACAATAGGTGCGCGCGTCTTTATTATTATTTAGATTTCATTAATACATTAGCTCAACGTAGCATTTGCGGGGCGTGATTGCATCATGAATATGTATTATTCTTTAACGCTCAACGCACTGTGATAGGTGGTATAAAAATGACGGATCTACGTCATAGCTCATTATCTGTTTGCGTATCCGGGCAATTACCCCCAGAGGGCAATTACCCCCCGGCTATACACTGGTTAGTGGTAAGGTTAGAGTTAAGATTAGGGTTAGGGTTGGGTTTAGTGTTAGGAGTTTGGGTTATGGTTAGGATTAGTTTCAGGATTAGGATTAGGATTAGGGACAGGGGAAGGGTCCGGGGTAATTGCCCAGGGGGTAATTGCCCTAGATCCTCTGTTTGTCACCGTTCGCGTGTAGACTGTTTGTGATGAATAAATAAATAAAACAATGAATGATTACACTGGGACCCTCAAGAATAGTAACTTTGAGAAAAAGTGAATCAACCCAAATGCAATGTCAGGGTCACAAACTATTACTCCAGAAAACCCAATCCGATTTGTTGTAGTGGCCAAAGAGAAATGAGGATCTTTGTAGATCACTGCAAGTAACCTTTCCCTCCAAGTTCTATCCATTGTGTTCACACATTAATATGCAAATCCAAGAGCATCCCCGACTAGGCGTCTCAGAATGTCTCAGAAAAAATCCAGCGATATTTCAATCTTTACACCTGTAAGAATCAATGCATATCGTTGCCTAATGCAAGCAAAAGAGTCGGAGGTATTAAAAGACTTTGACTTTTTTTTTTTGGGGGGGGGGGGATTGAATTAAAAATGATCAATCGTTTCCCGAGATGGGGCGACTTAAAGCGACATTGTTATGTAAAGGAACATTCCGTTCTTTCCTCACAGCTGTAAGAATCAATGCATAGCAGACTAAACCATGCACACAGTAGGGTCTGGCCTTTACTCTTGCAAACAAAAGAGTTGTTCGTGCTCGTTATTCCGAAGGTCCGTCATTACGAAGGTTAATTAATCCAATGGTTCGTCATTCCGAAGGTTTGTTATTCTGAAGATTCGTTAATCCCAAAATGACATAAGATTCGTTATATTATGTAATAGGGTTCGTAATTCCAAAGGTTCGTTGATCCCAAAAATGAAGGTTCGTAAATCCGAAAAATGAAATAAGGCTCTGATATTCCGAAAAACCTAATAGAGTAAAATTCATGTAGTGAGAAAATGTGGTGTTGTAATCCGAGCAATTACCCCCAGAGGGCAATTACCCCGGCTAAATACTGGTTATTGTAAGGTTAGAGTAAAGATTAGGGTAAGGGTTAGGTTTAGGGTTAGGAGTTTGGGTTAGGGTTAGGATTAGGTTCAGGATTAGGACTAGCATTAGGGTCAGGGGAAGGGTCCGGGGTAATTGCCCTAGACCCGTTGTAATTAACATACTGTCCTATGCGTTAGTTGATACGTGTGCGCATATGTGTGAGTGTGTGTTTGAGTTCAAGTACATAGAACCTTTAAAATTCCTGTTTTAATGCCCATCTTATCCGCTCTCACCCCCATCATCTTCGTCCTAGGCTTAAGTGATATAGCCTCACGTTTATCGGTAGTCTGAAATTCATCATCACCACATCGTCGGTTGAGAATGATAAGGGCGTTAAGTGACCACAAAACCCATAGTGTTAGAGAAGACTTAAAGCCCTTCTCATTCTCAACAAACGACATCATAATTCAGGAGAGGCAAGTTCACTTTGAAATGGGGATATCAGCATACTCATACTCTCTTTGGACACATAAACACATACGCACACATTCACACACGTACACACACGCACACACACACACTCACACACACACACGTAAACAGGCAGACACAAATACATGCGATTCTACACAAACTTTTATCACTAGGCGACGTAGAATGCCGGTCGTAATTTATGATTTCATTTGTACATGTATACTAATGATGAAAGTAGATGTATGTTCTCCTCCGGAGAATGAGCTCGCCCCTCCCACTCCTTCTTCACTTCTTTATCATTGTCAGGATAATACATTCATTATTTGAAATGATTACTATATTCTGCGACTCCAACATGTCTCAAGCAGGAAAAAAACAACAACACATGCGTGGACTTTAGAAATAAAGGCTATTAAACAAAAACAATCAAGTATACCCAACAAGCAGATTTCAAATGTAGCATCTCTTTTAATAAGCTTCACTGTGAAGAGTGGAATGTAATCGAACTTGTCTTACCAATCAGTCACTATAAGTAAGAGGTTATTTTTGCATGAATTCAATGAGAAGTTAAATGCTGTTCTCCACTGTTTTTGTGTGTGATATGGTAACACATGGAATTCATGCCGCCATGGTAACTGACAAAATGTAAACCAGTGCTTGTATCATTTCTAGCTGTCGAAAGGTTAAGTAAATTGCGTTTTAGCAATCCATTATGAAAGCCTTTGCTATGACTTAAATAGTCGTATTACGTTCGCAGGATTCTGAAAAAAAAAAGTTACATAGGCACGTTTGCATTCGGTTCAAGCCCACGATACTAATTGTGACCGTGCACCACAAAACGAACAAAAAGTCGCACACGCTGATTTTGTGTGCGGGCTGGATATAGGTGAAAAGGGTCAACCGAGCCGATGTTGACTTTTCCATATTTTCTAAAAGAGCAAGTCTTCTTCTACATTATGCTAAAATTTGGGAACGTAAAACGGGCAGGAAAGTGTGCTTTTTAGACGTTTTCTGGAACATTATTTGGCAGAACAGTGTGAACAAGTGTGTCTTTAGATCGAGTCCCGTTTTCATTTCTTAAAAACCTTGTACACACTCTTCACTTTCTAGTCCTATAGCCCTTGAAGGGATAACCCTACTGCTTTGAAAGTTGGAATTAATTAAGGACAGAATGTTTTAATAAGGCACAATCAATTTCAATTTAATCTGATAATACCTTCATAAGCCAGTTCACAGTTACGATCTGAGCATGTGCAGGTAAAGGTCATTGCAGACCTTCTCTTGAAATGGTGTTGCAACTGAGGTATTCAGAACCTAGATAGGGCTTTTTGATAACTCTGTTGTAAATGAACCAGGTGCAGATTGGTATTTACAGGTGAATGTGCATTCTTTTCAGCAACATTAACAAAAGCCATTCATGCAGCACTGACATGTAAATTAACACTGCCTGCATTGCTGTTTTCAACTGCTCCTCTTGAAGACAATTCCATGTTTTGCAAAGTCTGTGGTTGGAGAGGTCATTGCAGACTAGTGCTAACTGTGAACTGGCTTATTGTTGTTACACCGGAGGTTTGCATCCTCTTTTTTGTCCCATTCATCGCACAGCCAGCACGGCTTGGTAAAGATTAAGCGCTTGAATAGACACGTTACTTCAGAGCCTCTCTTCTCAGTTCACACTTTTCCTGAGTGTGTGCCTTCTTTCCAATATTTAGATAGGTTAGGAGAGTCAAATTGCTTTGAGTTATACATCATTTTAAAGCTAAAAGTCTGCTCTTCCAGAATATGCTCTTAATTAAAATTTCATGTTAGGCAACATTTTGTTTGTTTTGTGGTGCAGGGTCACAATTGCAATCTACGCTCTTGTGTTATTACGGCCATCAGAAACAGTGAAACTCTTGTGAAGAGTGGAATGAAACGTAGGCCCACATTGTATTTCAACTTGTTCCCTGTCATATTGCTACAGCGAGTGCATTTCTTTCATTTTCTCATCTCGTTTGATTTCTTTCTATCCCCTTGACTTTATTAGCACTACGCCTTTTATATGTGCGTGTAATTGCTTGTTTTCTAAGAAGAAATGCATGTATACGCCTAAATGTATGTATAAAACTTCATGTGTATACGAAAAGACACTGCAACTTTTCTGTGCAAAACCCGATTTTGTACATGTAATTGTAGGTGTACTTTGTTAAACAAAGCGATCTCAACAAAAGGTGCGTCCCATCTTTTATTAGGATTGCCTTATTTTTGAATATCTCAGCCATTTCAAAACCAATTTTCATCAAATAAACTTTGAATTCCTCCTACGAGTTATGCTCTTCCATATTTCATAAGAGGTTTCTCTTCACACACACACACACACACACACGTCATCATCATCATCATCATTATCATCATTATCATTATCATCATCATCATCATCATCATCACCATCATCAAAAACACGTCGTTGGAAGCCTGAAGCCCCATCAACCGAAACTGCACCATCCATGTAAGATCACGTTTCATTCCCTTCCCCCTCCCCCTTCCCCTGCCAGTTCCTGGTGGCTCTGCCGCACTGTATATCAGGGCAATTACCCCTCCCTACGGACAACACCCCAGCGAAATATTGGTTAGTGATACGGTTAGAGTAAAGATTAGGGTTAGGGCAGGTTTAGGGTTAGAATTTGGGTTAGGGTTAGGATTAGGTTCAGAATTTGGATTAGGGTTATGGCAAGGGTTCGGGGTAATTGCAAAGGAGGTAATTGCCATAGACCCCTGCCGCAGATAGTTTCATTATCGAATTAATATGAAATGCTGATACGGCGGTAACAACACTTTTCACTATGAATCTAGTAATAATTAAAGTTGTTGTTACCATCGATAATTATTGCCATTACTACCATCAATGTTACTTTTTAGTCTGGTCCATAATCATCCTCTGTATTGTACCGCTTTCAGTAACTCGTGGCCTTTTTGGCCCGCTCCTGGTCGAAGCTAAATAATTAGCCCGCGCAAAGCAGTAAAAATTTCGTTTAGTAACTATAGCAGAGCCGCGCTACTTTTACAATGACCCGTTCATAAACTCGGTAACGTAAAGGATTACTGCCATGGTAATTGAACACGTCATGGACAGAGCGGAAGTGCATTTGCGCTCGATATTTGATGTGCATGCCGCGCGCTTGGGAGCTAAGCAGCGGAAGCTGCGACCTTTGACCGTGAAAGCAATTTTGGCCCGTGCCTGGAGCTGTTATCGTTTAGAAACTTTGGATCAGCGGCAGGCCCGCGCCTGGTCCGCGCGTGGTGCTTGCTGCAGAAGCGCCAAAATAGTCCGCACCTGGCGCGGCCACTTTGACCCCCACCCATTCATGAACTCAAAATTTTCGACTTGGTCCGCTCCTGGTCCGAGCCAAGAGGGTTACTGATACCCCTTTCAGTAACCCTCTTGGCTCGGACCAGGAGCGGACCAGGAGCAAACCAGGAGCGGACCAAAGGTCAAAGGTCACAGCTTCTGTGAGTTCAGTTACCATGGCAGTTATCCTTCACTTTATTGAGTTTATGAATGGGTCATCGTAAAAAGTAACGCGGCTCTGCTACAGTCACTGAAAGCAATTATTACTGCTTGACGCGGGCTGATTTAGCTCGGACCAGGAGCGGGCCAAAAATGTATGAGTTACTGACAGCGGTATTAAAGTGGTATTAGTCTTATTGTCGTTACTGTTATAATCATTACAGATGTGAGGGTGTCTGAAGGTAGGCTACGCTCTTAATCCAATCGCTCTGGTAAATGTTCAAATTGAATTAAAGTCAAGATTCTTAATCTACACCACTTCTTCACGCAACACGACGTGCTTTACCTAAATAAATTCACGCGTATTATCCTCCCCATAGAGACAATATCGAATTTTCATTGCGTAATATCCAGGTATTTTTTTTTTTAAATGACAACGTACTAATTTGTCATTATAAGCAGTGAATTTATTTCATTTTCGGAATTACGAACCTCATTTCATTTTTGGATTGACGAGCCTTTTTTCATTTTCTGATTAACGAACATTCGGAAAAACGGACCCTATTTCATTTTCGGATCAAAGAACCTTCGGAATAACGAACCTTATCATATATTCGGTTTAACGAACCTTCGGAATAACGGACCCTATTTTATTTTCGGGTCATCGAACCCTCTTATTAACGAACTTTCGGAATAACGAACCATAATTTTTTATTTCATTTTCGGATTAAAGAACCTTCGGAATAACGAACCTTATTTCGTTTTCGGATTAAGGGGCCTTCGGAATAGCGAACCCTATTTCATTTTCGGATCATTTTCGGAATAACGAACCTTCGGAATAACGCAACAAATGTTCGGATTAACGAAACCTTTTACATTTTCGGATTAACGTGCAGGTATAGGAAATTTGTGTGTTTCGGATCAACGAACCTTCGGAATAACGAACAGCACCCAAACGGTCTTTGGCCCTTCTGTCTTTATGACATACAAAATGACCTAGTTTCAGGAGATGGAGTGACTCTAAAGTTGAATTTGTTATGTAAAAGTGCTTGGAGATGGCATGTCTTATACAGCTTGATTATGTCAGACAGACAAATTAATTCGTATGTTTGCACTCAAACAGTTTATGGATCACTTTGCAACTATCTAAATAGCACGAGCCTATAAAATATGCCATTGCTTTGCATCTGAAAATAGCAATCTTATTATGAATACAGATCACAGGAGCCGCATGAAAAGCTTAAAGCTTCATCTATACTACGTTTGTACACAATATCAGAATGTACACATATCTATGCACATTTACAACTGTCACGAATGTATTAATCTTTGAAAGGGGGGAATATAGTGCGTTGTTACTGACAATTAACTTTCAGCCCATTCGGCAAGGCAATGTAATGTGATGGAAAATGGAAAATCTGAAAAGCCCCGACTAAATTTGTTTCTCAAAAGAGGTTTGGTGATACAATGTTTCTCTAGTCTTTTTCCACATCTTAGATTCATACATCTGAATACCTTATACTACATGTGTCACTTCTAACGTGTTTTTTTTTTTTTTTTGATTTTCATCTCTGATATTTTGTCCTTTACACTTCCATTGCTTATAATTTGTTTCTTGACAATAATCCTCTGAATCTATCCGAGACTTTACCTTGTTATTCTTACCTTGCAAAGTTTTTCCTGTCATAATTCTTACCCCTTAAATTTGTATCTCTCACACTTTTCCCTTTAATGAATACTCTTTCACCATGACTTTTTGTTTTTTGTTTTACCATCGACTCCCTTACCTCTGACATCTCTTTCCCCTGATATTTTTACCCTTGAAACTTTTTCCTCAGGGCGTATTACCTGTGAGGTTTGTATCATGAGTGATCGTTGATATTATTAGCTGTTTGCCACCGTTGTCGTGGTTTTAACCATCGTTGACGCAATCATTCATAATTACGGAAAATAGGTAAACGCTGAACTTGATAAAGAATCGGTTCCCACATACCCTTGCCACTCAGCACGCTCACAACGTCTTTTCTTACAACTTATACATGTTACAACGGTTACATATTGTGAACTATTTTTACATATGTTTCATATCTCCAATTGCCGAGAAGCCTCGCAGGAGTGTGAAAAGATAATAACGATCTGCGGTAAGAGGCAAATGGTGGATGGAAGTACTGTACAGCTTGTGGCGAAGAACTCTCCTTCAAAGGCAGCAGGAATCACCTCCACATCGGCGTCGCCTTTGAAGCGATGGATTCTATGCGAGGAAAAGGGTAATTTATGTTTAGCAATTTCAAGCTTAAAATGACATAGTCATAGTCATCAGAAGAACTCAAAATACATTTTTCACAATGATCAAATCTACTACCAATATATCAAATGGATCCACCAAGAAACCTGTCTAGTAAAGAGATGTTTTGATGTACCCTTTATTCAAAGAACATAAATGTAACTGCGATCGTAGTTTAAATCTGTTTTGTTCCTAAATGCTCCCGGACTCTGTTCAGCAGTGGGTTATTAAATTGCGAGTATATTATTCTGTTATGACGTATACCCTAGCAGCAATATTGAGTGGCATTGACGGAATTAAAGACGGACGGAAGGACGGACGGACAACCTGAAAACATAATACTTCTTCGTGGTGGTGGCGTAAAAAGAACAAGTAGAGGCAGATGGCTGCACATACACAAATTGTCGCTCCGTCACAAATTGTCGCCCACTGAAACAGGCGACAATTTTTGCATGGAGCTGACGGCACAAATTGTCGCCCGCCCTCGAAGCACATTTTTCTTTTCTTTTTTTTTTCCTTTTTTTTTTTGGGGGGGGGGGAGAATAATTCACTCTTGACACAATCATTGAAATATTAACAGTGTAAACAACACATAACTTACATGGCTACATCCATGCAAACAAGTCATGTAAAAAGTCACGGTGAGGTTTCAAAGAGGTGTGTATGTGCGCGCGCACATGATTATTGAGAGTCCGTTTGTGCGTGTGTGTGTGTGTACGTTTGTGTGTGTGTGTTATTGCATATTATGGAATAATGTGTGTTGGGGTTGTTTATATGCATTATGAGGATTTGTTTGAGTGTTGTTGTGTTTTGTGTGTTTGTTGGCATTTTGTTGGTGCATATGTCAGTTCGCTTGTGCTAAAAGTAACTAACGATTGAAAAATTAGTTTGGCGTGTCGAAATTATTCGCTCAACCATTAAGCATGCCAAACTTACTCTGAGACAAAGAATAGTGATATGGAAGTCAAGGTTAGGACTGATGGAAGAAAATTAATGTAGTGAAAAAAAAATAACAACGAAATATAACATTTAGGGAAGGTACCTCCCTCGTATGTCTTTTCTCTCGGTCTCTCTCTCTCACCGCTGAAAGTGACACACTATTCCCTATTTTGAAATCAACGCCGCTGTAAAACTACACAAACACGTGATCATACACGTTTAAAACATTTTCATTGCCACAGTAGACCCTGCTGCCTCCCAAAAAGTTCGTTGCCACAAACATCAAAACACACGCACACAAACATACACACGTACGCACACAGTCACACGTATACATACAGACAAACAAGCCACTACCACTATACAATCACCATAAAATAATATCGTCGTGCGCATGGCAGATTGTCGTTAGCGCGCTTCCGTGCGCATGGCAGATTGTTGTTAGAGCACTTCCGTGCGCATGGCAGAATGTTGTTAACCCTATGCGCGCTCCCACACCCTAACGACAATCTGCCATGCGCACTCCCACACTGTAACGACAATCTGCCAGGCGCAGGGAAGCGCGCTAACGACAATCTGCCACGCGCACGACGATATACAGTTTCCCTATAATTGTTGTATTATCATACTCCAAACTCTCTCTCTCACACACACACACACCCACACACAGCTATGCGCAAACGCATACACAAGTCACATAATACGCACCTACAAATCATACACAACACATACCATGCAGCCCTCCCCCCCCCCCCACGCACACACACATACACATAATTTATCAGTCATTCCCACCCCCACCAAAGCATAACACCGGTCCATGGAGCAACCACCCCGAGTCCCCGACCACAATTCACAGTGCATGGCCGACGACAATTTGGGCAGATACCTTTCATTTTGCCAGCACCTAATGTCGCCATCGAGGTCAAAAAATTGGGAACTGCACAAGCATCACAAATTGTCACCAGGCGACAATTTGTGCCGCCAACTCCGTCACAAATTGTGACGGGGCGACAATTTGTGCGGTAACAACCACGCATCACAAAAACGAACCAAAATTCGTACCCCTTGATTTTACGTGAGGACTCAAAAAAAAAAAAAAAAAAAAAAAAAAAAAAACAGGGTGAAATAGGTTAACCAATTAAGTCAATATTGGGTTTTTCATATTTTTTGAAATAGCTACCCGTCTTCTATACTTTATTTTGAAGTTGAGGATCTTAAAATGTATGGGAAAATGCATTTTCAGCAGTTTTTCTATAGGTCTTTGCTTTGTTTGTTTGTTTGTCTTTTTTGTAGAGTAGTGATATCAGGTTAGATTTAGAGGTCCCTTATTCATTTCTTGATAACCCTTTGCACACTCTTCGCTTTCAAGTATAACTTTTAAAAGAATGGCACTACTGGTTTGACAGTTGACAGTAATCATGTACAGAATAATAGAGCATCTTTAATTCAGCCTTATCTGATAATCTCTTCATTGCTTTTGCTCCGTTGGTTTATATCCTGTTATTTGTCCCATTCATCCCGCAGCTAGGTCGGTTTGGTAAGGATTACGCACTTGAATAAATCCTGTTCTTCAGAGACTCTTTTCTTTGTTCACATTTTTCCATAGTGTGGGCTTTCTTTCCAATATTTAGATAGGTTAGGAGAGTACATTTCAATCGAGTAATACATCATTTTAAAGCTTAGATTCTGGTCTTTCAGAATCTGCTCTTACCTGAAAATCTATGTTCCGCTACTTTTTGTTGGTTTCGTGATGCAGGGTCATATATGCATGCACTACCTAAAAGTGATTATCTTAGGAATTTGAGGGTCACGGAGTCAAACGATCAAGTGTCAAAGGTCAAGGTCAAATCCTGGAAATTTCGCTATTTCCAATATGCAATGCCTTATAATGTCTTTTCTTGAAAATTAATGAATACATTCAATTAAGTTCAATTCAATTCAATTAAATTCAATTTATTCGGAACAAGATAAATCAAAAGTAGTTATGTGCACAATAAAAACAAAAGCAATGCGTGTATATACATGCACATGTTAAGGAAATTAATGCCTGGACCCCTTTATGCATTACCTAATAGAGATACTCCGAGAAAGATTGTTTCTTTTTTTTTTTTTTTTTTTTTGCTTTTGCCAAAAGGTCAAAAGCCAAGTGAAATGCTAAAATGCTAGATTTCACTTCTTTCTCCATACATCTCGGAAGTAGCTCACAGCATCGCCATTATTTTTTTTTTCATGTACGCATAGGCTGCAGTGAAAATATAATTATTTGGAACACTTGTGGCGTCGTTAAATCGTATGGCAAATAGGCAGTCACGGAAACACTCTGACGGGTGCTCAATGGGGGTTCTTCTATCTTGTTACAAAGACGGAATAACTAAGAAACCGATGTTATTAACGTGGATAAAGAAATTTGTAAATGAACAATTCTTTCTCAAGAGTCTTTTGCGGAAAGAAACACATTTTGAAGCTACTTCCTTTCTATCATCCTAGCAGCGATGTATTGTGGGTTACGTCAACATTTTAATGTTGAGCATAAATCATTTTGACATGAACATCTATTCTTAAGACCATTTACTTCAGTGGATGTAGGTAACGAGTCAAGCCATTATGCACAATTTTGTTTCAGATACCCCACTGGTGGAGCGCTCTTTTGCAGTCATCTCGAGAGCCAATTTATTTTTCGTAGCTGACTTCAGAGTGTACGGAACGATAAGAAACACCCCTTTCAACACAAGATCATATAGATGGGAAGCACCCTCACCGACTCCCACTGTACTGAATTTTGACCCTGTTGAGAAGGCTGTGTACTGGGTTCAAGAAGAAACAAATTCGATCTTAAGAGATTTTCTTCCCGGCAAAACCACCAGCATCACTGGAAGTAAGGGGAGATTGCAAGTGTGCATGTCAAAGCTTTGAATTTTGTAATGCAACAGCCCCTGTTTAGCTAAATAAATCATATCACTTCATACATTTAAGGATTTTCTTTTCATTTAGATATGTTATATATGACGTATGTAAGTACCCTATAAATGCAAAATTGCCCCAGATTGACTTACAATATGTTATACAGAAAATGTATTGTATTGGCGTTGTGTCACAAATAGCCAGGATTGTGTGAAAACTTTCTATTCTTATTCAAATTAGTCACATTCGTAGCCAATCAAAAATGATTAAAACGGAAAAAATCTTGTAATTCATTATCATTAACATTTGCATGCTTTCTTTTTTCCTGGTTTGCTTATCAAAATATTGTGGGTTTTTTTTTTTCTTTCTTTCAGGTTTGCCTGGTAAAGGACTGTCCCTCTCCCTTGACCATTCTGATCACAAACTTTACTTGCTGAACTACGACGAAATCGGAAATACCTTGACAGTTTTGCGCACTGGTATGAGCAGGGGTCCAATAATGATTATCGTAAGGCTCCGTCATTTCGCTGTAAGCACAACAATGCATCTTGACACAAAGAACAGGTAACTTTGGGATAATTTTAGAAGCTCCTATCAAAAAATTTAGGAATGCGCCAAAACAAGCCTGAGGAGGGCAGAAATTTTGTAAAAAAGAAAAAGCCTTTGTTGGAACAACTAATTGCTTTCTTGAGAATCCTTCTTCTTGTTGTTTAGTTGCTGCACACACACACACACACACACACACACACACAGACACACATATATATATATATATATATATATATATATATATATATATATATATATATATATATATATATATATGTGTGTGTGTTTGTGTAGGTATATTTATGGAGAGCTTTAAAACAAAAGGCGCTACATCCGTTGAAAATTAAACGGCTTTTGGTAGCATGATAAATATATAATCATATAAACATATCAATATATATATTACATTCCTTTCTTATTTCTTGTATGCACAGACTGGTGTATCTGATTCTGGATGAAAATACGGTCATAAAAGTAAGCTTTGATGGACGGGACAAGAACGTGATCAACTTAAGAGAACATCTCCCACAGAACGCACAGATTAATTTCGAACGTAAGGAGCTTCCGAATAATCTTTAAAGGGGATGGCTAGTAACTGATCCGTGGGAATCAGTGGGAATGCTGGGGGATGATTGTTCCAATTCTTGTGGGATTCATTTAAGAGTGCATTATATATCTATATGTTGTGTGAAAATTATTTGCGTCAGAACGGTCTCATATTCAAGAAATATGCAGTTTAATGCCCCGTCACTGTACAGGCATGCTAACCTGGAAGCATTAAACTGCACATTACTTGAATATGAGACAATTCTGAAACAAATAATCTTCACACAACAATGGATGTATAATGTACTCTTAAATGAATCCCACAAGAATGAGAACAATCATCCCCCAGCATTCCCACTGATTCCCAGTGTTCAGTTACTAGCCATCCCCTTTAAAGACTTTGCTTTGATTGATGCTACCACAGGATCCATTTTCTTTTTTTTTTCTTTTTTTTTCTACGAGCATTATATCATGTGCGTTTATACTCGCAATTACAAATCAATGTTCTCATTCTATTCCGCCATTCAATTGGAAGCTATGAGTGTGTGTGCGATTTAATGGACGATTTAAAAACAAACTCGAAGGCTGAAAAAGACCGCAGTTATAACAGTGTGAAGAATGATATCAAACAGTCAATCAGAGACTGTTGTGGAATACTCAGTACCAACCATTGTACGCGACCTATTGGTTATCACACACGGTGAAAGGAAAGGACAATTCTAAGCGATCTTTTCTCGATTACCTTCAGATGTTTGGTCAACGTGTACTGCTGCAATAAATTCACAAGATATGAGAGGGACACTTAAATTGCAGGGCAGTGGAACCGTTACGGGTGAAGACCCCCCCCCCCCCACACACACACACACAAACACAACTGCACTAAAACCAAACAAAGGACAAGAACACAAAAAGCTTTTTCCAAACAGTTCACGCAGACCCCATGCAAAAAAAAAAAGGAAAAAGAAAAGAAATCTCATGTAGATAGATAAAATACATAGATAGATAGAACTTTTCGGGGTACTCCTCTTGAATGTTGTTATTTATCCCCTACCAAAAAAAAATAGCAACCCCCACAGAATCATTTAGAAACGTAGGGTTTCGCACTTGTGAGGTTGCAAACAAATTGTTGGACTACAGTATCTCATAAAAAACGTTGCGCTGCCTCCCTCATTCTGAAATGTGCACATTTCTCAA
Source organism: Diadema setosum (assembly GCF_964275005.1). Classification (NCBI taxonomy): domain Eukaryota; kingdom Metazoa; phylum Echinodermata; class Echinoidea; order Diadematoida; family Diadematidae; genus Diadema; species Diadema setosum. Next base: position 3,015,436 of record NC_092694.1, on the reverse strand, counting down.
TACATAAAACAATTTGCTTCAACAAGCAGTGAATTTCTGTGGACAACAACACAGGTGAAGAGTACTACTGGTGCGCCCCTCTCAGACATCGCGTGGAATTTCGGACAGGGCACTCCGATGTCCGCGTGCTGTTCGACGTCGCTGCCCACGGAGTTTCGTGGTGCGTTGTTCGTCACTTTCGCGGACCCTTCTTTATAGTGATAACCAACAACATCATGAAGCTGTTATACCTACGACTAGCACCTTATTCTAATTTAGTGTCATTTCCGCTGTTGCGAAAGGACGGCGAAGAACGCAATACTTTATTTGAAGGCGTGGAGCAGTTCAATTTCGTGAATGTGTTCACGTATTGATCTGAAACGTTTATGAAGTGTCAGAATTATAAAAAATAGTTCAATAGGTAACAATAATTGTGGTTGTTTAGTCATTTGGGGACGTTAGTCTTTCTGTTTATTACGAGCTCATTAGAAGCAGTTGTACACACTGCATATCCAACCAGATTTTTAATATTTGCTTCCCAATAATGAAATCTCCTCAAAGCAGAGAGTTTTGTTTCATTTGCCTTTCAATACCCAGTGCCAATTTTGTCCAATATTGTGGCTTACTGTAATAACTATACCTCAAATACACTGTACACTTCCAGTCCTTAAAAATATTAAGAAAACTATAGATAGGTAAAAACTGGTTGGTAACCATGTCCGTAGCACATTATGGACCTCTGTTGCTTCGCTTCTACGGAAGTGCAAGCTTGTGTGTGTGTTAATATCGATGTATAAAGCGATTTCCTGTTTGCGTGTTGGATTTTCTGTGAAGATTGTTTTGTGTTTGCAGGTGTAGGACTATATAGAATTGAGCTGCACTTTGATATTGATATTAATGCTTGCAATAATGTTCAAGAAACATTCTTAACAGCACTTCGTTGTGTTCTTTTGTCCCAGATCATTAGTACAGACACGAGGATTACTAATTCATCATCGTCCCTAATAGAACATAATTATTTATACGAACATGGTTGAAAATTAGATTCACGCTGGAACCATTCTTACTGATCTCACAGCTCATTTACCTGTTTTTGCAATTCTAGTACGAAATTTGTGTAAGAGGGTAAACCAGCAGCATACACTCTGTAGGAGTTTTAAGGATTACATTGTGAATATTTTTCGCGACAATTTATGATCGGAGAACTGGGAACTAGTCTATAGAACTAATAACGTAAATGGGGCATATATGTTTTTTTGTTTGGGAAAACATTTTTTTTTTTTATTCATGTTCCATATTCCACATTTCATACAAGTTTTATATTCCATTTGATTTTTGAAAAAGAAATGTTTTAACACAATGGTCAGTTTGAACCAAAATTGCACAAATGTATAAGAACGTATAATTGACGTGAAATATGAGGAACCCATTAAAAAGCAAAGCTTGTAGGATGTGGGTTCCAAAAATATAATATAGGCTTTTAGTATAGTATATCAATGTCAAAAGTGACGTAACATGCAAAAATACAAGATATCGAGAATATCATAAAGTTTACGGAATGTACAAAGTATTGTATGATGTTTATGATTAAACTTATGGTATCAATGCTTAGAAAAGTAGCAAGTTGATCAAACTAATGAAGTCATCCGAGCGAGGCATCATTATTTTGAGTATGCAGAAATGTTTCAAATGATTACGGCAAAATAATTAAAGGTAGGATTTTAGTAAATTGGCTTTGAGATTTTGTTTAAAGGAACTTAAAGAACTTGCTTGCGACCGCACCGGATCTAACTCATTCCAGAAAGAAAGGCCTGTCGATGTAATTGTCTTAAGGGCTAAAACTGTACGAACAGGGGAAAAATGATAGGATTCACTGTGTCTTGTAGGGTAAGTATGGATATCACTGTTTTTAACAAACATTGAGGGAAATATACTAGGAAGATCACCAGTATTCAACTTATACATAAAAATTCCAACATGATACAAACACAAATCAGAAATTTTTAACAGTTTACTTGAAACAAACAATTCATTACTGTGATCAAAAAACATTGTGCACGATTAATAATCCGCAAGGCCTTTTTCTGAATCAAAAATAACGAATTGATTTTAGTCTTTGAGCAATTCCCCCAGGCTAATATTCCGTAATTCAAGTAAGGTAATGATAGAGTTGTATAAAGAGAATGCAATATTGGCTTTGGGAAGAGGTATTTCAGTTTGTGAATAACTCCAACATTCTTGCACAACAATTTGCATATAAATAATCAACTTGTACCTTCCATGAAAGGTTACTGTCAATATAAATACCTAAAAATTTTGTTGAATCTATTTGGTTTAACTGTAAACCGTTCACTAAAACTAAACCTGGAAGAGATGTTATTGTGTTACTGAAAACCATAATAAATTAGTCAGTCTTATTTATGTTAAGCGACAATTTTTTGCCTGAATCCACTCGAATACAAGCTTAAGTTCATTATTCAAAAAATCGAGCAAAACATAAGGATCTGAGTGAGAATAAAAGAGACAGCAGAGAGGATGAGTTCCGGAAGTCATTGATATATAAAATGGATAAACGAGCACCTAAGAGGGAGCCCTGTGGAACACCACAACAAATCAAGTTTATTTCAGAGTCATGATTATTTACTGAAACAAATTGAATTCGACCGGTAAGATAACTTCTGAATCACTCCAAGGCCTTTCCACGAATACCGTAATGATTTAGTTTATACAAAAGAAGTTCGTGATCTATTGTGTCAAAGGCCTTGGAGTAGTCCAGAAACAGACCGACCGTATGCCACTTTGTGTCTAAAGCTCTTACAACTTTCTCAACCAGTAGTAATATAGCATGGGTGGTTGCATGTTTTTTCCGGAACACGAATTAATTATCAGTTAAAATATCACATTGGTTTACAAATTTGATTAAACGATTATAAACCACCTTCTCAAGTAATTTAGAAAAGGAGGACAGAAGCGTTATTGGTCGATAATTTCCTAACTCATCTTCTCTGCCTTTCTTATAAATTGGGAAAACTTTAGCAATTTTCATTTTAGTGGGCACAATACCTGTTAATAAAGATAAATTCAAAATGTGAACTAATGGTGATAGTATTTCATTCACAATACATTTCATGAGGTGATTAGAAATCCCATCGTTACCTGTACTCTTCTTGGGGCCAAAAGAATTGACAATATCTAAGACCTCTATTTCAAGTACTGGGAGAAAAAAATAAAGACTGTGGATTGGAATTTAGTAGATAAAAATGAAAGGGTCTGTGTACAGAAGAAATTTTGCGGGCCAGATTCGGACCAATATTAACAAAAAAAGAGTTGAATGCTTCCGCAATTTCCACATCATCTGTTAAATTCTTCCCTTCACAAGGGATATTATCAATAATACCCTTATTTACACGTTTGTGAATAACATTATTCATTACATGCCAAATAGATTTTGCGCCATGACTTGTGCTGTTCAAACAAAGAACAAAAATAATCTTTTTTTTTGTTTGTTTGCTTTACGCAACAGGGAGGTAAGAGTATTCGGATATTTAATGTACTTTGATTTATTCAAAGCTGTATTACGTGATTTATATCTGTAAAACAAAGTATTTTTCCTGTTTATGGATCTAAGTAAGGCTTTTCTTATCCAATGTGAGGGCGGAACTGTTTTGTAGTTTCCTCTTTGATTCCTCAAAGGGAAATGCAAGTGATATTAGGGTATCACAATATTCATAAATCTATCATACGCATCATTCGGATCAGTAGAGTCAAAAACGTCATTCCAGTCAATTTCGGATAAACTTTGTTTGAACAGCTGGATATTGTGATCGGAGAACACTCATGATTGTGATAAATTTTTACACACCTTTTGTTTATGCGATTAAGGTATTCATTTATGAAGCTATGTAATGTACGTGCTTCTTTTGTAAAGAAAAGTAATAGGTTGCTAAGCAACGGCAAAAACGAAAACATGGATAACCAAACAAGGCAATTAAGAAGTCAATTAAAGTTAAAAGTAGGTTGTTTAAGAACATGTTTGAATCTGAATGTAAAGATGAATAATATGTTAATAAATAACCGTTACAGAAACGTTCTTACCTCTGTCCTGAGGAATGCTAAAAGGAATTATCATAGCAATCTGTTTGAAAGTCAGAAGAAGAATGCAAGCCTAATATGGAAATCAATTAACGAATTGTTATATGGTAGAAGCAAGTCAAAGTCCCAGTACATGGAGAAGCAGCTGCATGTAGAAAATGATGGCGATGAAAAAGTTCTGACATCCCTAACGGAACATGTGAACCTTTTGATAACTATTGGTAAATCTTGAACAAGAGTTAGCTAGGAAGATTATAAATATAAATTGCAGCAACACATTTTATTCAAGAGTATCTATCAGGAAAGAATCGGACATCTTTTTCTTTTTTGTTTTCTTTTTTTTTTTTTGTTGGAAACCAGTAACACATTTTGAAGTTCAGTTAGTTCAGAGATCAGTTAGTTGATTTAGACACAAGTAACGCATTCGGATTTGATAGTATTCCGGCTCGATTGTAAAAAAAAAAAAAAAAAAAAAAAAAAAAAAGGTAGCGCAGATATAACTGCCCTTCCATTGTCCATTCCCAAAATAGAAAAAAGAGCCGAAAAAAAATTATACACTGCGAAAATTGAAAATCATTTCTTTTCCCTTTTAATGGCATACTACTCCTTTCTGGGGAAAAAAAATCATGTTGTTGCCATAGCAACATAATGTGGAATGAACATAGTGAAAAAAGCTGACAATTATCAAAATAATTTGTAATGAGTATGCTACTCAAAACTTTTCATGTTTACATGCTTTTTAAGGAAAAAATCATTTTCTTTAAAAAGAAAATAGCTGTTACCATGGCAACCGTCATTGCTATGAGGGAGCCGTAACAGTCGGAAGTTGTGATTTATAATTTGATTGAAGCTATATGTTTATATTGACTGATTTTCGTGTTTTATAGCATTTTTTATGATGTTTAATGACGAATACATGTTCTCTTAAAGAAAATAATTTGTTGCCTTGGCAACGGCTAAAGATGTCATTTAGAAATATGGTAGCAGGTGGGTTCGTGTTCAGCACCCCGAGAATAAGGGAAATAGCTAAAAAAAATCTCACTTTACAGAAATCTACTATCTACCGACGTATTTTATTCTTCCTTTTCTTTCAAACGCAATGCTTATTTTTCTTTAAAAGGTAGCTTTTGTCATGTTGTTGCCATAGCAACGAAAATGATGTGAAATGAACGGAGTGGAAAAATAAACTGATAATCAAGATAGTAATTTATGATAAATATTCCACTCAATCATTCAGGTTTTCTTGCTTTTCAAATAGTTGTTGCCATGGTAACCGTCACTGCTATGAGGTAGCCATGACATTATAAAATTTGTATTTTTTTTATTTGATTAAAGAGGGTTTATAATGACATATTTTGGTGTTTACAACATGTTTTTATGATGCTTTTATGATTATTATACATGCTCTTTTAAGGAAAATAATGCGTTGTCATGGCAACGGCTGAAGACGTCGGTTAGAAAAATGGCAACAAGTGGATTCGTGTTCAGCACCCCCAAAATAGGGGAAATAGCAAAAAAAAAAATAAATAAATAAATAAAAATCTACAGAAAATTTTAAGAACATTACAACTCGCCATCTACTAATTATCATCATTGTCAATGATTGTAAAGAAATGATATAAAGAGCTAAACAAATCATACAAAGGACACCAAATGTATTCGCACGATGACCAACAGTAAGTATCAAAAAAAAAAAAAAAAAAAAAGATCCCTCCCGTTGGACTCCAGGGGCGGGCAAGATGAGTTCCAGTGACACTATACCTAGTAAATGTATCGGCAAGGCATTTGAATATTCCAGGTTTGGGGATTTGAAACTTAGATCAGTGAAAGATTGAAGGAAACGCTTAACAAGCACAAATTACTGAAAGGAGGGCTTTGTGTCCTGATATTGTACGTGTATTCACACATTCGCAATCAAACATATCAATATTCAAGGCGAAGCGTAGATTTTAATATTAAGGGTGAATCAAGTCGTTACACAACATATTGGGGAAATAGCTAACTTTCTTTTCGATCCATGCACTTCATATCAAGACCGGTAAAATTCAACAACAATCCGTTCTTTACAGCTGTAAGAATCAACGCATATAGCAGACTAAACTATGTACATGTATAGTGACAGTAAAGCCTGGCCTATACTCTTGCAAACAAAAGAGTCGGAGGTGTAAAAGCCTTTGAAACGTTTGTCTTTAAGGAATACAAAATGACGTAGTTTTCGGGGATGGGGTGACTAGGTGACTTTGTTATGTCGAAGTGCTTGGAGATGGCATGTTTAATGCCAAGAAGTCTCTCACCTCCCTGCTAATACAGTTTGATTGTGTCAAATAAACAATTTAATTCCTGTATCTAGTTTGCTATTTAAACAGTTTATGGAAGGGCTTTTTTGTGATATTACTGCTCTTATATTAAAAGCAAGAGACCTACAAAAATTTTTAGAGCGATGCATCGGGGTAATAACAATTGTTTGATGCAGATAATCGGAGCCGAAGGGAAGAAAGGAGAATAGGGAAAGAACAATGTCTTGTTATTTCGTTAATCTATACATTGTTTGTATAATTAACAATATAATAATACATTATCAACACTTTCATATACATACGTTTGTAAACATTCACAACTGTTACAAATGTGTGCATCTTTGAAAGGGGAAATATTGCGTGTTGCAACTGACGATTAACTTTCAACTCACTCGAAATGGCATACGGTATGGATGAGTGGATATGCTCTTGATAAAATCTGCAAAAGCGCCGGCTAGGTTTGTTTCTCAAAAGAGGTTTTAGTGAAACAATGTTTCTTTAGTTTGTTTTCCCAAATTAGAGTTAACACTTATATAACATTATCTGTGTACATTTGTGACCCTGCACCTCAAAACAAACAAAAAGTCGCCAGACATGAATTTCTAGTTAAGACCATTTTCTAAAAGAGCAGACTTTAAGCTTTAAAATGATGCATAACTCATATCAAATGGACTCTCCTAACATATCTCGATATTGGAAAGAAAGCACAAACTCAGGAAAAGTGTGAACTGAGAAAAGAGGCTCTGAAGTACAGTGTCTATTCAAGCGCTTAATCTTTACCAATCCGTGCTGGCTGTGCGATGAATGGGACAAAAAAACAGGAAGTAAACCACCAGAGTAGCAATAATGAAGGAATTATCAGATTAAATTGAAATTAGGCATGTCTCATTAACACATTCTGTCCATAATTAATGCCAACTTTCAAAGCAGTAGCCCTATCCTTTTAAAAGTTATTAGAGTTGAAAGTGAAGAGTGTGGACAAGGTTTTTCAGAAATGAAAAAGGGATTCCAAAGACACACGTAATCACGCTATTCTACCAAAAATGTTCTAAATAAACTGCTAAAAAAAAAACCACTTTCCTGCCCATTTTATGATACCAAATTTTAGCATGATGTAAAAGAAGACCCGCTCTTTCAGAAAATATGAAAAAGTCAAGTTCGGCTAGGTTGACCCATTTCACTTATTTTCAGTCCTCACGCAAAATCAGTGTGTGCGACTTTATGTTCGTTTTGAGGTGCACGGTCACATATACGAAAAGAAGAAGAATCAGTAATCTAAGCAATACAACTAACTCAAACAATAATGAAACAAGTAGAGAAGGATAAGAATTGGGAAATTTGCCAAGTGTCAATCTTTCTGATCATGTACTTTAATAGCCCTGCAAAGGTCAGTCTCCTTTCAAAAGGTCTTACCTTCTGTCCAACCCCTCCCAATATTGATCATTTGCAAGTACACACAGGCTTTCTTAATTTTGAAAGACAAATGAAATTGAAAGTGTTTTTCAGTGAAAATGATCTATCCCAAGATGAATCGCCTCTTGACCCCACGCCCTCATTAGCAGCCACCAATGAAAATGTTGACAATTCCATTGTGTTAGAGACACAACGACGCTTCCACTCCAAAAGCAAGTGGAACCCACCTGTTCACAATGCGCATTTATAGTGTGATATCGACAATGTGGTGCAAAGATACAATAGCCGCACTGACGATCTCTCCCATCCAGAGAACAGGCACTACAAAGCCTATGCAAAAAATAGGGATATTGTAATCAAGCCAGCAGACAAAGGCTCATCAACTGTTATAATGTCAACCACTGACTACATCGCTGAAGGCGAACGACAACTATGAGATTCCAACACCTACACATTACTAGACAAAGACCCCACACAAACTTATCTAGAACAAGTAAAGGAAGCCATTGATCCACTAGTTATTGATCCCAAGGTCAAGAGGGTATTGACTCCACCACACCCAACCTGCCCTAACATGTATTTCCTACTCAAAATCCATAAAGAGAACAACCCTGGGAGACCGATCGTATCCGGATGCGCATGTACAACTGTAGAAATTTCAAGACTTGTTGATTTACACCTACGACCGCTTCTTCAAAACTTGCCCTCTTTCATTCAAGACACAACACACTTCTTACAACACACACAGGAAATAAACAGCAAGCATGCCCCATTTTCACCACGTAGCATCCTAGCATCAGCCGACGTATGTAGTTTGTACACCAATATTCCTCACAATGAGGGTATCCTAGCAACAAAACGCGCACTGGACAACCGCATCAACTCAGAAGTCCCGACTGACCAACTCTTGCGCCTCTTAGAGCTTGTTCTTAATCTCAAGTACTTTCAGTTTCAAGGCAAAATATATAAGCAAACCCATGGAACTGCCATGGGGACCCCCTGCGCTCCCTCTTAATTATGCAAATCTGTTAGAGACTTAGAGCAGAAACTGATCTTCTCGAAAACCAACACCACAAGTATCTTGTCATGTAGTTGGAAACGCTACATTGATTACATCCAATTCATATGGCTAGGATCACCACGCACACTGTCAAACTTCCAACTGTAATTCACATTTCAATCATCCGACACAGAAATCACCTTCCTTGACACATACCTCCTACTCCACAATGGTACCCTAAACACAGAAATTTTCACTAACCCACGGATACACATGCATACCTTCTACCTACATCATGCCATCCCAAACACACATTCCACAGTATACCATACAGCCAGGCCCTCAGAGTGAGACGTATCTGCTCTAACCCAGAGGACGAATCGCATCATGTCGAAGAACTTCACAGTCATTTCGTAAGACATACACACGACCCACAGACGGTAAACAACAACCCAGATCTGAACTCCTCACCTACCACAAGCGTAGAATAACACAAAGACCAATCTCCACAGTCACATACAACAGAGCCACGGAAAAAATCCCACGCATCATCCAACAGCACCTCTCAACACTACAGTCGTCACCATCACTTCAGAAAACTTTCCCCGAACCCCCTCTCATATCATACCGCCGACCGAGATCACTTCGTGATATCTTAGTTAATGCAAAAGACCCGAAAACACAAACACACCATCAACTCACAGACATCAACTCCCACTCTGGCTTCTACAAAAACAAATCAAACAAATGCATCCTACACCAACACATTACAGAAACAAATTCATTCACAAGTACCACCACAAATCGCACATACCCTATCACAGACTACATTGATTGCAAATCAACCTGGGTCATGTATCTGCTGACATGCACACTCTGTAAGAAGCAAAATATTGGCAAAACAGAAACCACACTCTACACACGACTCAACAACACTCGCTCAGAAATACGAACATTCAACACACAATCACACAACCAAAACACCTCCCATACACAAGGCATTTCAACTTCCCAGAACATAGCCCGAACTGCTTAGAAATCACTGCCATTGAACTAACCAAGAAGAAGACCCGCTCTGTGATTCTAAATCGTGAATCCTACTGGATAGCAACACTAAAATCTTTACAGCCGAATGGCATCAATGTTGACCCTTAGCCACTAGACCATTAACTGCACATGCGCAACAATGTGATGCGCATGCAACCACACGCCAACCCACACGAACAGACACACTCAACCCACACAGACACCACCGCAAGTCTTATATCTGCCATTAATAAGGTAAACCCGTACTTCATTACGTGAACCGTTCACATTTTGTACCTTATGTAATATTATGTTATTATGTTATATTATTGGCTTATAATATGTATATGAATGGTTGTGCTATATATATTAGTTATGTTATTATTACTCTATAGTAGAAGACGACGCGTGGCTGTTGTACTGCATTATAGCCACTTACGTTTTGCACTGCTGCCACATGCCGTATTATTGTCGACAGCATAAAAATGATTAGTTTTATATCATTATAGTCTCATGTTATATAACACACAATATGAAGATACCAGTTTTTGTTATTCACTTCCATTTCAATTAATAATTTGAGTTTGATATGAAATGTATTAAATGATATGAAATTGATTATGTATATTATTATTAGTGTATTCTGTCATATAATTACGAATGTATTGATGACAAAGCCATTATAGACTGACCCTAGTTAGATTTATATTGTTACGAGTGTAGCCATACCAGTGAGTCATTTTTGTTTCATTACAGCCCTGATGAAGGTCCTGACGAGACCGAAAGCTCCGCAATAAACACGCACGTTGATCACTAGCTACGTCCACGAATGCTCTTCTTCTCGCACTGTACATTATATATATATATATATATATATATATATATATATATATATATATAGAACAAAGAGTCTCAAGTACGCCATGAATCCAACGATTACAAAAAAAAAAAAAAAAAATATTACAAAATTTTCGGTCTGCCTCAGACCTTCGTCAGTGCAAAGACAATGATGGACAATGATAAGCATGAATCATAACAACAATGCTATGCGCGTCATGCGCGTAGTGCGTTGCCCTGGAGCTGCGTTGTCAAGGAGAGCGCTGATACGTATAGGGGTATGGTAGAAAGTGAAATCTCAATGAAGACTGAACTCAGACTCAACAAAAGTTTCAAGTGCTTGTTTTAATCATACTATGCTATACTATTTATGAAAATACATTGTTATATATACGTCCTTGTAATAAAAGACTTTAGCGATTCTATTTTTTTCGTAGATAAACATCGAAGAAAAGACGCATATAAAGCATTGATTACAAATGGAGAAGAAATTAAAAGGAATGAGTTAATAATACAACCAGTTATTAGAGCATCTGTTTACTGTAAGAATAAAAGTTATGACAAATTTACGGATAATCAAGACGTCATATTAAAAAAAAATAGTGTTCAATACAAATATAATGAAATCAATTAGAATCTCAATGAAGACTAAACTCAAACTCAACAGTTCCGAGCGAATGTGTATATTATATGCATGCCAATGTATGCAATATATACTATATATGAATACATTACTTTATGTATACATCCATGTAATCTTTGACTTTTGTGACTCCATTTTTTTCGTAGATGAACATCGAAAAAAAAGCATGTAAAGACGCAAAACAAGCATCAATTACAAATGGAGAAAAAATTGCGACTATATATATATATATATATATATATATATATATATATATCGAAGAATCAAGAAATAAACTAGTAATGCATTATTTCGCCAATAAGAATGAGTTTATTGAACAACTCAAATTTTCGGTGGCCTCCACCTTCTTCAGGAGTCTCGACGGGGAAGCGAGACTCCTGAAGAAGGTGGAGGCCACCGAAAATTTGAGTTGTTCAATAAACTCATTCTTATTGGCGAAATAATGCATAACTACTTTATTTCTTGATTCTTCGCTATATTGGAGCCAATACGTGAATTCGCAACACACATATATATATATATATATATATATATATATATATATATATATATGTATATAGATAGTCATCAAGATAAGAAAGTTCTGCGTCGGTGTGTAATGAATAGATATCAAGAGTAGAAACAGTCGTATAAACACCGCAGGAGCCAAAAAATTGGACTGACGTTTCGGTCATTGACCCTTTATCAAAGTAAGTCTGAACATAAATAATTTGATGCAAGAAACTAAGAAGACGCATAAGTTGCCAAGATACAAATAATAATAATAAAAGGCTGGCTGGACGCATGGTATAAGCGCTAGGGAGTGACGCCACAAAAGAAAAAAAATGCGCAATTTAAAGCAATAAAGTACGAATGTTCTTATGACGCAAGAAAACCAAGGCGCGTACTAAAGTAAGCGCGTGACGCAATAAAAGAAAGTATGGATTGATGCATTAAAAAATGAAATAATAAATAAACAAACAGACAAAACAAACAACAAAATGCATGGCGTCATAAAGGAAATAGAGAAAAAGTCCAAGAAGAGAAGCGTAAGATAAGCAAAAGGTGCATTTAGAGAGAGACGTTATCAAAAGAAAATGACACAAAGTAGTAAAAAAAAAAAGAAAAAAAGAAAAAAGAGAGAGAAGAAAAAAGAGAAAAAAAAAGGAGCAAGGAAAGAAAAAGGGGGAGAAAATAAAGTTCCAGATAATTACAAGAGACGTGAGATGCGCTCGCGCATACATACACAAACAATAAGAATAATCACGAAAAAAAAATATGAATTAATGAATAAAAATAAAATAAAACAAAAATAACAAATACATAAATAAACGAATAAAAAGATAATAAGAATAAGTCCTGAGCATAATGTAAAGTTCGCGGAATTAAAGTTCACTGATTGATTTTGAAGGATCGAAATGCAGCATTGATTCCATGAGGTTGGAAAGTTCCTCCATTCCTCCTTTTCTCCTCCATCATCTTTCTCTCTCTCTCTCTCTCATCAAGGCAGGTTCGTAGTACACATACCTTGACATCGTTGCAAGTGACGAGCAACGGGATGTCCAGGGGTGTTCAATCGAATAATAATAATAATAATAATAATAAACCATATTTATATGGCGCATATCACAAAAATAGATTAATGTCTCTATGCGCATAGAGAATAGACCTCGAGTGCTCGGTGACCCTATCTGCCAGTCGTCTTTTCGTCTCGCCGATATACACCATGCCACAGAGAGTACACGTCAATCCATATATGACGTTGCTTGTAACGCAGGTGTACTGCCCTCGAATGTGCCATGTACCTTTGGAACCCACGACATCATCAGAAGAGACAAGGGCACAGGTCTTGCATCTGGGTCGCATGCATCTAGTGGTGCCGAGAGAAGCGTCATCTCGGTTGGCTAGAAGTTTGGAGCGGACCAGATGGTTTTTCAGGTTGCGATCTCTCCTGTACGCAGTAACAATAGGATCGACACCAAAATCTTCTCTGTAGATTTGTCGGATACCTAGGATGTTCAGGTTGGCACGAACAGCACGAGCGATGCGCTGTGTCGTCTTGTTGTACGTCATGACCAGAGGGGTACGGGAGTTGGAAGTGTTGGGCCTCTTGGTGAGAGCTTGTTGTCGGGTAATCCTGCTAGCCTTTTCCTTTGCCTCTTCTTGATCTTATAGCAGTCAATGTTTGTAGATTACAATTCCTTTGCCAATATTAATATTGCAGTCATGATTTATTGCATTATTTCTAACTTTACATTGAATAGATTCATTGCTTTTTATTTGTGTGCGTGTGTGTGTATGTAGGTATGTGTGTGTGTTGTAACATTTTGTTTTCATGATGAAGTAAAACTGGTTAATCTTTGTTCCCGAGGTGGAGCGACATGGGATAGGTACGCGGTGGTATCAGAAACATAATATACAATTAGCCAGCAGTAATAAATGTTGTTTACTTGGTATAATTGTTCTTATAGAAGTTTTTTTTTTTTTTTTTTAATAAAAAGGGAAACATTGTTACATTTATGAGCATCAAATGCTTCGGATATATTCATATAGTTTTGCCATGCTCTTATTTCTACTTATTCGAAGCAGTTATGCACTGAAACATTTCACTATCTTCAAATTAATAAAAGAATCATTTCCCAAGTGCGTAATTAAGTTTACCATCTCTGCGAAATTGTTTATATGTAAACCATTCTTCGATTCTCACAATAATATCTCATCATGTAATTAACTTTCAATAATACGAATAAGTTAAGTGATAGCACAAGCACATGACCTCAATTTAATATTGAATGTCACGACTCGAGATACTTCAAGCGCGTTATCATACCTACCAATCTTATGATTTTTCCTTTAAGTCGATGATTATCACCGTGTTTCACTTCATATTTTCCCCCATTTCTTCGTTATTCTTCTTAGGTAGTCAAAGTAAACGACCCATGCAGCCCACACCAGCCGCTTTCCATTATGATTATCTTTCATTAATGTTATAGTTGTAATGTTTATTATTGAATGATTTAACTTTTATCTGTATTTCAAACCCACATTACATTGTTGTCCCAGCGTCAAACAAAAAAAAAAAAAAAAGCCTATATGCGTTGTCGCGCAAAAAGTTGTTCCTGGTTTTTCAACATATCAGCGTTGCTGTATGCAAATGACCTTTCATTATGCAACATAATAGCATTAGAGCTTGAACGTTTTGAATGCATTCTTTTTTTAACACGATATCAAACTATTGTAAGAGAACATACATGTGGTATAATTCCTTGCCTCATTCATCTTCATTAAAGATGACATGGATAGAAACAAAATGATGTAAACAAACAATAGCAGATGGTATCTTCTTGTGAGGTGAGAGATATCAAATATTCTTGGCAGATAACCCTGATCAGAGTACTGTGACTTCATTTTTGTCTTGCTGTGGAGTTTTTATACATGTTTGCGAACATCCATGTATTTACTGTTAAGTGAAGTTATCAATTATTTGATAAAACATGGATAAAGTGTGCACTTTGGTTGCAAGGAGATACAACACATTAGACTCCGCCTATTTTTTTTCACCTTGATTCATTCAATGTTCAATTCGTTTTCATGAGGAGAATCTTGCTACTTTCAAATTATTGCCTGCATTTTTCCAATTGCTATTTATATTCGGTCGCTTGTCAATTAAAAATTTGACATTCAGGTTTTGAATTTGTCAATTATTGTTCGTGAGATTTTTCTCTGCCGATTAAGCAGTGCTATGATAAGTTGAGTTTTTTATTCACACATAAAATCATCGTTTTGACATTCAAGTGTTTATGGTGTCAGTTCCAATTTTAACCAGATCTTTATTAATGTAGAAGTCCAGTAGTTCGGTTCCTAAAAGTAGATGAGTGGCATAGACCTACCAGAGGGTTAGTGTGTTTCGAATTCGATTAAAGCGACCTAAATATGTTGAGCAATACATTGGTTCGCAGGTGCAAATAAGACATTGTAAGCATCCTGCTAATATCCGCATTCTGGATACGGTAATTAACTCTACGTGACTTGTAGGGCTTTGTTATATTTGCAGGGGAAGTTTGCAAAGTGAGTATACATTTTCAGTTTCACATTTTGTGACTTTTATCTTTGCACACTTTCGACCGTATCGACACAATCAATGCAAGAGTAAAAAAAAAAAGAAAAATGAATCGTAACCATACCTCTCAGTGTATTTGTTCCCTTTACTTTATTGTGGTACGGGTTATTTTCACAACACATATTTGTCAGCGACATATATCAGCTCCAGCAATATGACTACAGTATTGGTAGGAAGCCAGTTCGGAGAAATATTAAGTGCACATCAATACAAATGATGTCCCCTTCTTTTTGTTGTTTATAATTCACATGCTTACAAATAATGACACACTGCACAAGCTTGCTTCACGTGATAATTTATGGAATTTGTCTATCAGAAAAAAAAAGAAAAGAAGAATGAATGAACTTGCGTTTCAATAAACAAGTGATACGATTGGAAGTCATTTAATTCTTTGCATAGCATCCACTGTACAGTGCACTCCCTGTATAACGAACACGGTTACAACGAAATACAAATCCAGGTCGCAAAATTATCGGTCTACTTTTTGTTTGCTCATTTGTTTTTACGAAAATTTTCGATATAACGAAAGAAAACTGCCGGTCCCGAGGAATTCTTTATAACGGGAGTCCGCTTTGTCATATCTTTTTTTCTTTTCTCACTGGATGCATTACCCTTTTTCTAGTCGCATATGATGCAGTCCACTCCTGTTATAACGAACACGGTCATAACAAAATTCCGATACAACAAAATGCAAATCGAGGTTGCCAAATTATCGGGTTTTTTTTTTTGTTGTTGTTGTTTATTTGTTTGTTTATAACGAAATTTCGATATAACGAAAGAAAACTGCCGATCCCGAGGACTTCGTTATAATGGGTGTCCACTGTATTGTATATTGCCAGGATTATTGTCAGGTGGATGTGCTGGCAAAAACTCTTTCCCAGGATAACTTGATTAATCATATCACACTGCCTAAACGAGAACTTAAAAACCAACATACCTGTTGATGCGAATGTGCAAAGTGGAACTCCGAACTGCTTTATGTATTTGGAGCCGTATGTATAGCTACACCTTTTCACCGATACAAACAATTTTTGAATATCCTTTCCAAGACCTATGAAGTAAGCATTCTCTTCACCTAATTCTTACGAGTACATTTCTATAATTAGCATCATGCTTGAATACATTTACCTGCTGAACCAGAAAGAACTAAACCGGAATGCAAGAAATAATAACACAAATGTATCGTACTCATTATTACAAACAAAATAGCACAGCGGCTAAAACCCCAGAGACCTACAAACCGACACATCGAAATGCTTTAAGGAAATCAACATACTGCAGCTACAAGGCTTGCTTGCAAATTTGTTACTACTGGGTTCTGAATTACGAAATGCTTAGATAACTAAAGACCACTATACAAATGCAAATTCGGAATAATAGTAAAAGAAGCTTAAAAGAATGTTCTTCCAAACATGGAAAATATATAAAACACAAAATAAATAACGCATAACGCAGATAAAGATCTTGTATTAAACGACATACACGATCTTCAACTTTTTTCCGACTATTGTAATCATCATAAGTCCCCAGTCATGATACTCCCAGAAGTGCATTTCAAATCATATTTCTATGGAATACATCGAAAAACATTGATTGGTATAAAGAGTTGGGTTTTTTTTTTTCCATTTTCCAAAACATAATTCACCACTTTACTTACCTTTCAGTACTACAAAAGTTGGATACATATCTCGTTCGACAAATTAATCAAATTCTTAACTATTCATTCACGATTGAAATTAAATGTTAAAGCAAAATATATCTTTTTTAACGTGGGAAAATAGTAAAGCTTTTTGACCACTAAATGGATAGCAAACTCTACGTTATAGGTATCATTTCTTCTCGAAACTACATTCGTCAATCTTAGGATAAAAAATATACTTCACACTATGCATTGTTAACACATATCTCTTGCTCATACACTGTTTTGATAAAATGCAACCTCTCTACATCTCTAGCGCTGGAAATCTCTCAAATTCAAAGTTTGCATCATTTTCTTCACGCATCTGCACAAACCATCAGGCTTAATATAAACCTACACGATGCATCTTCGCTGTCCCTTAAAGTACAAGTTCACCTTTACGTACATGTTGACTAAATAAATGCAGCACTATTAGTAGGAAGCATTAGCTAAATTTTTAGAAAAATCGGACAATCCGCTCAAAAGTTATGAATTTTTTTTTATATTTTCTGCTCAGTCACTGCTGGATGAAAAACCTAGTACAGCTTGTAATGTCACAAGTGTAGAACAATTTAAAGAAAATAAGAAGAAAAATCAACATATTTTCACTTTTCTTGCATTAATGCCTGTTCTATAAGGCATTGGGAATAACATTATTCTTAACATACGCTAGTGACAAGTCGAGGAAATGCGTACTTTTTTTTCTTCAAAAGACAAATATTTGTGAAATTCTCTTTATAGTTTCGATTTATCGTTTTACGCATGTGACATCATAAAATATAATAGACTTCTCATCCAGCAGTGACTGCCTAGATACTTTAGAAATTCACAAAGGTGCTACAATTGAGACCATGGTACAAACCTTGGGTAATTTGTACGGAGCGTCAGGTGTGTCAAGGCCTATTCCGTTACGAAATCAATCATTTCGTTACGATGATTAATGATCTTCGTCGACTAAATGACCAATTTCCAAACGAAATAGGCCATGCGACATTTGGCGCTCCGCTGTCCGTGGTTTAAACCATGGTTCCAATTGTACCTCCTTCGAGAAATCGGGCCAAGGGGTTTACCCCATCCACACTATTTCCACCCCCCCCCCCCCCATTCTCCTATCGGTCGCTTCGCTCTCTCAGTAGGCGAGGATCTCTGGCTGAATGGTGGCTCCATCTTGCATCTCCCGCATCTCAGGCGCCTCCCGTATCTGTGGCACCGGGGGCGCCTCTGGCACCTCCCGCATCTGTGGCACCTCTTGCATCTCCGCGTCACGATCATGATTTCGTTCTGGTTCTTGACGTCCCTTACCATCATAATACCTGATGCTGACGGTTACGGCTGGTTTCGTTTTTATCTTCCTCTAAAAAGGAAGAGAAAGGGGAGGGGGAGAGAAAAAAGAGTTAGATCACAGTCAGAGGGAGTGGTTGTGCACTGACGTAAGATGTATCTAGACTAACAGTTAGGAACAATTAACGACAACACGCAATCATTTGTTAGGATGACTATGATGTTGGTACGACTATAGATAGCAGTTATAGTACTCGTGTTATTCCACTATCTTTTACAAGCTATTGTAAGGCAATTTGACACACACTCACATACACACACACACACACACACACACACACGATCATTTAGCATGCTTTCAATGGCTAAAGCAGAAAATAAACGGACAGATTTAATCTTTTTCCTTACAACACAGGGAGAGATCTTTAAAAAAACCCCACAATTTATGGATAAAAGCAAAGGTCAAATGTGCTACGATATGCCTATTGGAAGAAGAGACAAATCATTAACTCGTAACTTGTCCTCTTGGTGAATTAAGTGACAATCACAAATGCAACAACCAATATAACGACATGCAATATGAAATGACAGGTTCTGATGCAACAATGTGACTTCATAAACCACTTTCATATCATATCAGCACGTTCGAATAAGATTGTAAGGAGACATCAGTCTGCTGTCTCTTGGTGATGTGATGATCTCATCACCTTATGATTACTAAGGAAATCAAGCGAAAACTTTAGACACCTTTTCTGATAGCCTTCGCTCAAACACCATTTAAAGAAAGGATAAGAACATTTTTTCACAGGTTCTGAAATTACAAAACTTATATCTACTGTCAGTACCTGTGTTAACTGTCGTTAAAATTCTTTTTTTTTTGAAAGGCAATGCAAGATATTTATAAGCTCGTCGTAATATATGATTTACGAACTAATAAATAAGTTAATTTGCTAGAAACATTGACGTATTAGTATGAATGAATTACCTCTGGACGTCCAGCGCAACATTGTTCCCTAACTGAGACCACGACAACAGTTGTCGACAGAGCCACGAAGATGACCACGGAAATGACAGCAGCAAGCTCTCCCGTAGCTCCACTCTTGAGATTAATACCTACAAATGATAATAAGAGAAAAAAACAGCAACAATATAACCCGAAACATAGATATTAGTGCCATTAAAAGGCCAATGCAGACATCTTGGAAGAGGAAGTGTGGGCTTTGCATTTTGGAGTAAAGACGTGAATAAACGTTTCTTTCAACAAGTTTAGTGAAATGATCGGGCGTCTGAGTGACTGATTCCTGTCTCCATCGCCGCACTCCTTAAGTCAGGGAGGCTGCTGAAGACCCTGCTTGCCACAGACCTACCATGCGCAATTTTCAATCTGTTTAAACAACTCCTACTTGCCAGGCTCTCTTCTTTGCTGGATCCTTTCCTGTCGAGGGAGCGGGCAGGTTTAAGACCACGCTCGAGCTGTGAGGACCAAGTTCTATATAGCCGTAAACTGGCCACTTACATCGAAGCTGATTCCAACAAGGCTTGAAAACATAGCATAACATTACACAACATAAAGCAACATAGCATAGCAGATTATGTTAACAGTGTCAAAGGCAAGCTATAAGTCTACAGGAAAACGGCGCCTTCCAAGTAACCTTTATATATATCACCGTCCTGAAAGTTGCCTATCTAAGTATATTATATTATACGTTTGAGTAAATATACCCATGTACATAGAAAAAAACGTGCATGTATTCGTGTACGTGCCTATATATACTCAGCAAAAAGAAAAGAAAGTAGACACATATTCGAGTTCATATTGTTCATGTACAATTTTGATGAAAGTTAATGTATTATATTCCAAATTAAAGGTAATTTAATCGGCTATCAAACTAGTAGGTCAATATAAAGTTAAACGTTACGAGTAAGTTAAACCCAGCTGTTTTCGCTCTCCAGGCCACAAAAGCAAAAACTGCAAAAATTTTTGTTTTTCATTTGAAAATGCCCTTCAAGATAACAGTGCTAACAAAAGACCAGTTCAACACAGAAATAGTCATGAATGCAATAACTAAAATTATTTTTTGTTCTCTTTATGACTTTGTGACCTCAAACAATTCAAAGTTACAAAACTAAAGGAGGAAAATAAGAATTTTCTGTCAATTTAAACTTCAAATGAAATAGGGAGTAAGGGCACAAAGATGATTAAATGAATAAAATATCTTCATTTGATTATTTTAATGTAGTTATTCAACAATTCATGAGACAAATTCAAAAACAAACTGATTTATAATTTTCCTACTTTGAGAAATTAACTGAAATTCTTACCATTTGTGTTCATATAGCTTCTTCTTGCATTTCATTTGAATTTGGATTTGAGAGATTGCCTTCGAAGAGAAAAAACAAATGTGCTCACTCATGCGTAAACTTTACATTTTATCGTCCTAACAGGTTGATAGTCAATTAAATTACATTTCATATGGTATATGTGACCCTGCACCTCAAAACAAACAAAAAGTCGCCAGACATGAATTTTTAGTTAAGACCATATTCTGATAGAGCAGACTTTAAGCTTTAAAATGATGTATAACTTAAATCAAATGCACTCTCCTTACCTATCTAAATATTGGAAAGAAAGCGCAAACTCAGGAAAAGTGTGAACTAAGAAAAGAGGCTGTGAAGTACAGTGTCTATTCAAGCGCTTAATCTTTACCAAACCGTGCTGGCTGTGCGATAAATGGGAAAAAAAAAACAGGAAGTAAACCACCAGAGTAACGACAATGAAGGGATTATCAGATTAAACTGAAATTAAGCATGCCTCATTAACACATTCTGTCCATAATTAATGCCAACTTTCAAAGCAGTAGCACTATCCTTTCAAAAGTTATTATAGTTGAAAGTGAAGAGTGTGGACAAGGTTTTTCAGAAATGAAAAAGGGGTTCTAAAGACTCACCTAATCACACTATTCTACCAAAAATGTTCGAGATAAACTGCTAAAAAAAAAACACACTTTCCTGCCCGTTTTATGATACCAAATTTTAGTATAATGTAAAAGAAGACCCGCTCTTTCAGAAAATATGAAAAAGTCAAGTTCGGCTAGGTTGATCCATTTCACTTATTTTCAGTCCTCACGCAAAATCAGTGTGTGCGACTTTATGTTCGTTTTGAGGTGCACGGTCACATATAATACATTAACTTTTAGCTGAACATTCTATGAGAAATATACAGTTTAATAATTGTTTTCTTTCTTTTTTTTTTTTGCTGAGTACTATATAATATATATATATATATATATATATATATATATATATATGTGTAATATATATTTGTAGGTGTGTATGTGTGCGTGTGTGTGTAAACATACATAAGGTTGATTCCAAAAGGTGCTAAATCTGTAAAATGTATGATTTGAAATATTTCTTTGAAAACATTGTATTAACAGGATTTCTCTTTATGCCACTTTTTTCGATGTGTGATGATATCTCTCTAATGTGTGAAAAGGTCTTGAGATGTAGAAAAACTGGAAGTGGTAATATTGAAAAAAAAAAGAACAACAAACAAACAGAATACCTCGATTTACTCGAAAAGACCCAAAGTGGATTTTGTACTAGTAATAGCACCTTTCGGAATTAAGCTCTTAATGTGTGAGTGTGTTTGTGTGTGTGTGTGTGTGTGTGTGTGTGTGTGTGTTTATTTATATTGATACATTAAATCATCTAAGAAATGTATGATGAACTCACGGCATCTTCTTCCACTCCCAAGTTCTTCCGGGGAGATATCGTGGAATCCGAGACGGCAGATGCAAGAGAAGGATCCTTCGTTGTTTATACATTCTGCGTCTGGTGAACAGTCATTCGTGTCAGCACGTAGACATTCGTTGAGGTCTTGAAAAATGAACAAATTATAAAGACATGCAATGCACCGAATGATTTACAGAAAGGCAGACAGAAAATATGAAGAAAGAAAAGAGAAAAGGGACGAAGGAAACATACATAAGAAATGTTTGCCTAAACACAGACAACCAGGACTATAGAGGACAGTTTACAAATGCCCCACGTTTGTTTCTTCCATTGAAATTTACAAGCATAACAAAAAGCATCCCGAAAGTCATTGTTTTATAGAACTGGGAGCAGATATCATGCTGAAGACCTGTTGGTTTAATAGGCTTGTAAGTGATTACCTAGGTGCAGTGACAGTGACGAGTATAGTTTCATGTAACTAATGTAATCAAGAAACATCACATTTCAAAATGATACGGTATTCAACAGGCTACCCCACATTTACAGAGGCAAATACACATGCCCCTTTAATGAGAGTAAAATTGAGGTGAGAGTAAAAGCGGGGTCATCCCACTTGACCAACACCCACGAGTCATACAGCCCACGATCGAGTTCGACATTGAAAACAGGTCCATGAGTCATACAGTTCACGAGTCATACAGCCCATGAGTTCGACAGAGGCAAATTGTTTTGAAACTTTTTGGAGAAAAGAAAAATAATTACTAACGTAATATCTAATTTTATTACATTTCAGTAATTGTTTTTACATTTTTTTTTTCATGACTAAAAAAATGATATCAAAATCATACTTAAGTTTATGGACACTTTAATATCGTCATAAACACAACGCTGGCTTGGCAAAATCAATTGGCAATACAGAATGTGTTTTCGATGTTCTTATGTTCGGTGGGGTAACATGGGTCGATACAAAAAAACAGAGCTTGAAAGCGTGGCAAAATCAGCCTCTCTGCAACATTTGCCTAAAGTACCATGTCAGGTCCCTGATGTAAGAACTTGAGATGCCATAATATCGGATAATGTTGGGTATTCTGACTTTTCGTGTAATAGTACGATTTGTTTTGTTTTGTTTTGTTTTTGTTTTTGTTTTTGTTTTTGTTTTTTTTTTTTGGGGGGGTTCGTTATTTCTAAGCACACAAATCTTTCTAGATGCAAAGGTGGAAAAATGATCATTTAATTAATCCGAAAATTTGTTTGGCTATACCCAGGGTTTGATAATTCGAACATGAAACAGGGTTTGTTACTTCGAGGGTTCGTTATTCTGAATATTAGATAGAGTTCGTTACAAGGCTAGGTGATTCTAAAATGAGATCTTCATTCCTTAGTTTCGTTTCTCTGAATATGAAATAGAATAAGGAACCTTATTTCATATTTAAATGAACGAACCTTAGATAAAAAGAACTTTCCATTCAATTTTTGAAAAACGGACTACAGAATGAAGAACCTTATTTCATTTTACGATTATTGAACCTTCAGAATAACGAACTGTTACCGTAATATTTTAGAATCATCTCAGTGAATATGTACTGTAGCATGTATCTGTATGATCTCAATGCAAATTGGGATTGTACAGAGGGGGAAAGCATGTAATGGTTCTTATGCATTAATAGCTATATGAAGGATGCAACGACAAGTCCTGGAAGTTTAAAAGGAGCTGTGTGTATTGAAGAGACATGATAACTTTGGGCAAATTCCTATAGTTTTTTTTTTCTTTCCGGTGCGAGATCTAGTTTGGGTTCCATGGCATTTGCTCCTCTGACTCTTGTTCCCATAAAATATATGGTCGCCATTAAAGCAAAGTTTACCCACAAACATGATTCTCAATCTTATTCCATTTCTCGAGTCAAACTTAATCTAAACCCCTATCACAACCTTTACCCGATCCCTAAGTCCTAGAAGAAAATAAGACTAGAGGAACTGACTCTAGTGTAAAATGTTGTGTCACACAAGTTTTGAACTGTCTCTAGTGTAAAATGTTGTGTCACACAAGTTTTGTCCTAGAAAATGGTATAATAATTGTTCCGAAATGGATAAGGAAATGAAGAGTTTGTTTGCAAAAACCGATAAGTCCATATTTGCGATGAAAGGTCAAGAAAAATAAAGAGAATAATAAGAAAATTTTTGCTTCTTTTGACCATAACTTAAAAAACATACCTTTATATGTAGTGACCAATATATCATTTAAAAGGTATTATTTTGTACTTTATGACAAAGACCGTACTTCAAAATCATCAAAAATGGACTTATCGGTTTTTGCGAACAAACTCTTCAAATATTTAATTTATGGCAAAATCAAATATTCAGAGATATAGGCAGACTGACATTCTAAAAAAAACATTCCAATTCATTGATTCAAAGTTCAATTTCTTTTAGCTATCTAAACGTAGAAGACATTTCCAGAGTATTGACACCATGATAAATGTCTTTCTCTTCTAAAGCCGAAAATGTCAACATAATTGATATTGCAACGGATTGACAAATGTCCTGAATCGACGTAAATAAGCACTGAATTGATCAGTGTTTTAGAATGTAGCATCCACGATAAAAGAAATTATGGGCGTATATACTCAAGCACAATTCGAGATTGAGCTATTCATATTCTATTCTCTTTTATCTATAGAAGGTTTGTCAGTGGTGAAATTTGGTGGCAAATTCACAGTGCAGGGTGCCGGGTTACCAAGTTGGTATAATTATTCATACATTTCGAAATCACTCAATTTAAGATTCCGCAACTAGCATGTGTATACACTGGATGCTATTGTGACCCTTCATCACAAAACCAACAAAAAGTTGCCACATATGAATTTTTAGTTTCAAGCAGATTCTGAAAGAGCAGATTCTAAGCTTTAAAATGATATATAACTCAATTCAAATGGACTCTCCTAACATAAATAAATCTAAATATTGGAAAGAAAGCACACACTCTGGCAAACTGTGAACTGCGAAAAGAGATTCTGAAGTACAGGGTATATTCAAACGTTTAATCTTTACCAAACAATGCTAGCTGTGCGATGAATGGGACAAAAAAAAACAACAACAAAAAGACAGGATGTAAACCACGGGAGCAACAACAATGAAGGGATTATAAGATGAAGCTAAAATTGAGCATGCTTTATCAACTCATTCTGATCATGATTTAAATTCATGCCAACTTTCAAAGCAGTAGAGTCGCCCTTTCAAAAGTTATAAGGATTGAAAATGAAGAGTGATATGCAAAGGATTGTCAAGAAATGAAAAGGGGCTTCCAAGACGTATCTGATCTCACTACTCTTAAAAAAAAAGAGTTATAGAAAAACTGCTACAAATACGTTTTCCCATTCATTTTACGATCCCAGACTTAGGAATAATGTAGAAGAAGAATAGATCTTTCAGAAAATATGAAAAACTCAAGATAGACCTATAGTTGACCTGTTTTACCTTTTATGAGTCCTCACGTAAAATCAACGGGTGTGACTTTTTGTTCCTTTTGTGATTCACGAACTCAGCGTCTGTTTACATGACTTGTGAATATACAAACATGAACATGATATACAACTTCTGCGCCAGTAAAGACAGAAATATTTTCGATTCTACCTCTTACATCATCTAACAAAAAAAACTTTTACTGCGTACCCGAAACTACCGTAGATTCTTTCATAAAGTCCAACGTCGTAATCCCGCCAGTTGCATTTCCGTTAAGCAAAGCGTTCATGACCTCATCTTCCACTACAGACATGTTGATTGTCGGGTGAACGAAGGCATCAGCGGTGAATAAAAGGCTGCTATTTCGAATACTTTCAACTTTCAGATCAAAGATAGATGCAGTTTCTTCAAGAATCTGTTTCAAGGAGGATATAGCAAGGTTTCTCTTATTTGATTGTTGATAATGCATGAACTATCGTTGTCATATAGCTCACAGCTCTCAGTGCATATGTATTGCTTACATCCTATTCAACTGTTATTTCTGTAAACGTAACACACAATACCTCACATTAATATGAAAATGAACAGAAAAGAAATGCCAACCAAACAAGGACATGATGATGCTTCTGAGGCATTCTTTTGCTTTCTTTTATATGGAATCTCTACGAATATAAGCAATGCATAATATTCCTCGCTGTACTCCCCCCACACACAGTCGAATATGATAATAAGAAAATAAGAGTGCACTGTGGCTGGATTGGGCCAGGTCGGGTGGTGGGGTGATCTACATCTACATTTACATTTACAGGGTATGTGTGTGGGGCGTGAGTGTATATGTGTTGAGACAAGGATGTGTGGGGTGTGTGTGTGGGGGGGGGGAGGTGTTGTTGTTGTGGAAGTTCAAGTTATGTTTGGGTAATGTAGATCTTCTCGCCCCATGGTTTGGCTTGCTCCAGTCTGTGCAGTGTACACACTTTTTTTTCTTTCTTTTTCAGTTGGAAGGGAGGATGAAACTTTTAATTGGTCACTCATTAGTTTGTTTGCTTGTTTGTTTGTTTTATTTTCCTTCCCCATCTCGGAATATCGCTCTTGAACAAGATCTGATTTGTATATGGTAAGTTAATGTTCTGCCCTTTTTTTTTTTGTTCTTTTTTACAATTCCTCTACCTTGTTCAGTGATTGTGTTATTCTAATCAAGTTAATTGTTGTAAATAGTGTGATTCTGTATAATTTTTCAATAAAACATAGATTAGAAAAATATTAAAATAAACAGTACAAAAATATAATCATGATGTTTCTTTCGTGTTTTTTTTTTTTTTTTTTTTTTTTTTTTTTTTATAATACACTTACCACGCGTCTGAAAGCCACGCTCGTCCTGACAAACTCTTCGGACTTATAATCGGTCAGCTCGCTCACGTACTGCAAGTTTACTCCGTTCTCTGCCGTCACCTCAAGAATTACATTATATCTGCCAACCGCTGAGGAAACAAGCACAATATTAAGGAGCGGTGAGCACATTGTCCTTTATAAGACACTTTTAATGAAAACATTCCATGTGAAGTTTGTTTCCTTTTAATCTACGTTTTTACAATATATTTCCATGTTTTATTTGTTAACAAAAGGGATATGCGCATCAATCTACGATGGAGAGACAATCTCAAACTGCTTTCAATCATTATGAAAGTTTGCCTCATTATTGACAGTGATGTGATTTTATGTATCTTTTGTCACAGCTGATAACCTATATAACACTATGTCGCAATAGTTTGACATAAGATGATAGGACGTTCCCACCACCAATGAGTTCTTTAATATATATATTATTGTAGGGCCTATGTCTTTGGTTTTCTTTTGATTGATACATACCTTCACAGAATCCCCTCCTTCGAAAATACCCAGGCCTGCATCTGCACTCGTTCTCAATGCATTGTTCATAGACTGTGCAGTGTACATCCGTCTCACAACCCATGACACCTTCGTGGAGATTAAACGTATAACGTATAAACAAGTTATTTTACCGTCATTTCTGCGATTTAAAAGGAAGATAATCTTGATGGAGAAGAGGGACTAGGCTTTTGAACTTTTTTTGTGACATAGCAAGAGGGTAGTTATGAAATTGTTAAGAGAAAACCATTTTAAGAGGAATTCAAAGTTTAGTTGATTGAAAATGGAGCTTGCAATGGATAAGACATTCAAAAATGAAGTAAAACAAAGGAATCGTTATAAAGGATGGGTCCCACCTTTAATCAGGATTACTCTGATTTGGGTTTCTCAGCCGTTTCAGAAAAAAAAAATAATCATGTAAAATAAACATTTAACGAACATTAAATAAACATTTAGTGTTCGAACTCTCTTGGAATTGCACGCTCTTTAGTATTTTCTCTTCCATAAGAGGTTTCTCATGATCTCATCCAAATATTCCCGAAAGCATAAGTAAGGTCTCAACTAAAACTTCACAATCCCTTTGACGAATGACGAACCTTCGGCATTATGAAATTCATTTAAATTTGGGATTAACGAACCTTCGAAATGACAAAATGTTAACCTTTTTCCATCATCTTTCCACAAGTGTCATCTTCTAGTAGTTTGTTCTCCTAATAAAGGGCCAAGGAAGTTTTAAGGCTGTAAAGAGTTTTATCGGAAAAGAAACACGATATTAGTAATTCTTAATGTTTGTTCTGGTTGTTTTTTGTTTCCTCTTTTGCTATTTTGGATCAGAATGATACGTAGGCCTATTCACAATGACCAGGAGGAACGTCAAAAACGATGTAGAGAATAACAGAGACTGATATCACCTTCCTCATTCAAAATATTGTATTTCGAAACATATTTCTCAGTAAAGAACCGATATGCCAATTATTATAGGAGGTTTATTTGGACAACTTATATTTTTAGACAACTAAGGTACTGGTATGTGCATTCAGAATGGTTTCCTTGTATTCTAATGTTACATGATTAACTGACAGTCTCTATTTTTGTTGAGATATCTTGATGATAAACTTGGCACCATTTTTAGTTTGCAAATATTCTAATCTCTTCTCAAAATGTTTGATATTTGTGTTTCTCACATACCAATATATTTTTAGATTATTTATCCTTATGCCTGTTCTTCCTTCGCCATCTTAGCATGACGCAACACTTGTAACTTGCAGACGATTGTTATGCCGAAGTTTGCTTGCTTCAAAAACTCTGTACGCAAGAGCTATAATTTCAGTCTTTTTCTGAATGTGTAGGGTATTTCGGTTATCATTTCAGTTTATAAAATGGGTATTAGATTTTCTGCTATATGACTGGTCCGAATGCATGGCCATGCGTCCGATAAAATCCGAACGCATGGCTCAAGCTTTGTATAATGTTGTAGGTGTACCGGACGCGTAATGGGAAGAAGGTTGAATATCATGAAATCACTGGCCCCATTTATAAAAGGAATGACTAACAAGGCTTTTTCGTGGATCGGCGAGAAATGGAAGCTCTCATTTTACTTTGGAAACTGCCTAAAACCCACTCGCTGTGATACGCTCGTGGGTTTAAACAGTTCAGAAGTTAAACTCGCGCATCCAATTCTCATCGATCCACTCTGTCCTGATGTGCATAATTGTATCTACGAGTTGCTTCTTTTCTAACTCCCTGCCATATCAATGATAATGCACTTAAAATTAATCAATCTCCTACCTGAGACAAAAATGGCGAAACTGCAAGTGGCTGTATTTCCTGACGGGTCTCTAGCAACGTACGTAACGATGGTTTCCCCTACTGGAAAGAATCCACCATTTTCGACAAAAGGTTCAACTGTCAGTGTCACGCTCCCTGAGTTATCCGAAGCTGTTGGGGTGATCCACGAAATGCGTGCCAAAGACATACCGGGCAAAGCCGGTGCATCGCGAGAACTGGGACAGCAAGAAATGACAGGTTCTTCGACATCTTTGGAAAAACACAAACCAGTCCATGTCATTGTTGGTTCCATCATTATCACAACGTTGTCATTTCGATAATTCATAGAATTTCCATTGCTATAACCACGTTCAAAATTGATTCGATTTTTTCCCAAAAGAAAGCAGCTCTAAAATGATAGATCATAACAGATCGCAACATATCCCTATGTAGCAGCATGTACAAATGGTAAACGTGTCGTCTTATAACTTCCAATGACCTCCATACTGATTTGGCATAAAAGACTCAATCGTTGTCATTTTACTATGAGTCTTATTTACAATGATTATTGTGTATACATCATAATCATAACTGATTACTATATTCAACACATGCTTGTGTGGAAACGACATGATTAGGCCTTGTAGAGCCCACTAATGTCAAAATCGCCCACTAATGTCAAAACAACCACTAATGACATAACACGTCGACGACAAATGTCAAAACAACCACTAATGTCATAACACGTCGACGACAAATGTCAAAACAACCACTAATGTCATAACACGTCGACGACAAATGTCATAACAACCACTAATGTCGTAACACGTCGACGACAAATGTCATAACAGCCACTAATGTCATAACACGTCGACGACAAATGTCAAAATCGAATTAACCACTAATGTCATAACGCGTCGACGACAAATGTCAAAATTTCCATTTTTACTGCAAATGTCATAACACGTCGACGACAAATAATATGTTAAAATTTCCAAGTTTACTGCAAATGTAATGACCCGTCACAAAGGCGGATCCAGGAATTCCATAAAGGGGAGGCGCCTTTACAAAATCAAAGGCTGGTGCGACCCCGCCCCCCCCCCCCCCATTTTCTTCTTTTTATTTCTGTTGTGTTGATGAAATAAAGAGAGGGGGCACTAAAGGGGGATGCGCACCCTCTCAATCCGCAATTGCGTCAACCGCAAATGTCAAAATCGGGGATTAACCACAAATGTCATAATACGTCGACCACAAAGGTTATAACGCGTGACAGGGGCGTATCCAGGAATTCCGTGAAGGGGAGGTACCCTTACAAAATCAAAGGCTCGCGCGACCCCCTCCCCATTTTCTTCTTTTCATTTTCTCTTGTTTTATCAAAATATAGAGAGGGGGCACCATGGGGGATGCGCTCCCTCTCGATCCATCATTGCGTCAACCACAAAATAATGATCAAACTCATTGCTTGCATTACGGGGAAGGATCCAGGAATTTCGTAAAGGGGAGTGGTCTTTACAAAGTCAAAGGCTGGCGCGACTCTCCCCTCCCCCCCCCCATTTTCCTCTTTTTATTTCTGTTGTGTTAACAAAACATACCGAGGGGGCACCAGAGGGGGATGCGCCCCCTCTCGATCCGCGATTGCGCCAACCGCAAATGTCAAAATTGGATTAACCATAAACCTAATGTCATAAGACGTCGACCACAAAAATGTCAAAATTTCCAAACGTACTGCAAATGTCATAACGCCTTACAGGGGCGGATCCTGGAGTTTCGTAAAAGGGAGCCGTCTTTACAAAATTAGAACTGCCGCACCCGCTATTTTTTCTTTTTATTTCTGTTATTTAAAAAAAAAAAAAGGAAAGAAGGCACCGGAGAGGAATGCGCCCCCTCTCAATCCGAGATTGCATTATAGTGGCGGGTCCAGGAATTCCGTAAAGGGGAGACACCTTTAAAAATCAAATGCTTGCGCAAACCACCTCTCCTTTTTTTTATTTATCTAATTTCTTTTGTGTTAACAAAAATAGAGACGGGAAAGGGGTATACCGCCTCCCCCCCCCCCCCCTCGCTCCGCGACTGCGTCAACCATAAGTTTATGGCAAATCTCATTGCACTGCATGGGACGGAACCAGGAATTCCGTAAAGGGGAGGCCCCTTTACAATATTAAAGACTGCCACTGCCGCACCCCAATTCTTTTCTCCCTTTTTTTTTTTCGTTTAAAACAAAAAAAAAAAAATAAAAAGAAATAAATAAGGGGGAGGGTAATTGCGCAAGCACCAGAGGGGAATGCGCCCCCTTCTCGATCCACGATCAAGCACAAAATGTCAAAACTCATTGCTTGCATTATAGGGGTGGATACAGGAATTCCGTAAAGGGGAGGCGCCCTTACAAAATCAAAGCTGCCGCAACCCTACCCCATTTTTTTCTTTTTATTTCTGTTATTATAACAACAAAAAAATAGATAGGGGGCACTAGAGGAGGTGCGCCCCCCCCCCCCCCCGATCTGAGATACCGTCAACCACAAGTTAATGTCAAATCCAGCGTTTGCATTACAAGGGTGCATCCAGGATTTCCGTAAAAGGGAGGCTCCTTTACAAAATTGAAGGCTTCCACACCCCCTTCCATTATTATTTATTCCTGTTGTTTTAACAAAAAAAAAAGGGGGGGGGCACCAGAGATGTACCAGTCCCCTCCCCATCCATGATTGCGTCAACCACAAAATTAATGTCAAAACTCATTACTTGCATTACAGGGGCGGATCCATCAATTCAGTAAACGGGAGGCGCCTTTACAAAATAATTGTAAGGGCTGTTTTGCCGCATCCCCCCCCCCCCATATTTCATTGTTATTGTTAAAAAAAAAAAAAAAAAAAAGGAGAGGTGGCACCAGAGGGGGATGCGCCTCCTTCTCGATCCGCGATTGGGTTAACCATAATATCAAAACTATTGCTTGCCCTACAGGGGCGGATCCAGCAATTCCGTAAAGGGGAGGCGCCTTTAATTAGAATCTGCCGCACCCCTTATTTTTTTTATATTTTTATTTCTATTGTTTAACAAAATAAAGGAGGCACCATAGAAGGATGCGCTCCCTCTCGATACGCGATTGCATCAAAAACAAATGTCAAAACTCATTCTTTGCATTAGAGGGGCGGGTCCAAATTCCGTAAAGGAGAGACGCGTTTATAAAATCAAAGGCTTGCGCAAACTGCCTCACCCCCTTTTTTTTTGTCATTTACTCTGTAATTTCTTTTGTGTTAACAAACATAGAGACGGGGAGGGGGTACCGCGTCCCCCTCTAGGTCCGCGACTGTGTCAACCACAAGATAATGGCAAAGCCCATTGTTTGCATTACAGGGGGCGGAACCAGGAATTCCGTAAAGTGGAGGCCCCTTTACAAAATTAAAGACTGCCTCTTGAACTGTCGTTTAAATAGAAAAAAAAAATAAAAAGAAATTAATAAGGGGGAAGGGGATTGCACCAAACTATCATAAAAAGACGTGTCCCCTTTACGCTTTCCTGGACCCGCCCTGTAATGCAAGCAATGAGTTTTGACAATTGTGGTTGACGCAATCGCCGATCGAGAGGGGGCGCCTCCCCCTCTCAACCGGTGCCCCTTTCTATTTTTTTTTTTAACAACAGAAATGAAAACAAAAAATAGGGGTGCGGCAGGTTTTAATTTTGTAAAGGCGCCTCCCCTTTACGGAATTCCTGGATCTGCCCCTGTAATGCAGCACTAAATTTGGTCATTTGTGTTTGACGCAATCATGGATCGAGAAGGGGCGCATCCCCCATGCTGCCCTCTCTCTACAATAGTATTTGCTAAAAACAAGAGAAAATGAAAAGAAGAATATGGGGAGGGGGTCGCGCGAGCCTTTGATTTTGTAAAGGTGCCTCCACTCCACGGAATTTCTGGATACGCCTGAGTTCTCACCCAAAACGTGAACATTGAATTCACACAATCTGTCGTTTCCAGACGGATCTTCTGCTTTGTAAACGACGGCTGTCGTTCCTATTGGAAATAGGCCGTTGTTCTCTATTTGCCCCTCATAAGTCGTTGTCACAGACCCAGAGTTATCAGTCGGAATAGGGTCAGCCCAGGAAACTCTAGTAGTTGGCTTGCCCTCGTCGGTAGTGGCGTACTGAGTGAATGGGCACCGTTCGAACTTGGGCTTCTGATCGTCTGTGAAGACAAAATACCAAACTTCATAATAATTTACTATATTCAAGTCCTTATGAAATCACGTTGTATGCATCGCACATGCAAAATGCAGAGAAGTGATCCCAGTGAGAAAAACAAAAAATGAAAGCAAAACGGTTCATATTTCATGTCAATGCACGTTGAGGGTTGTGGAACACGTTGTAGTATCTATGAAGGGAAGCGTGTCCTATATGGCTATTATGCATTTGTGTATTCAATAGAGACGCATGCATGCTATACACACAAATATAATATAATATAATATAATATAATATAATATATATATATATATATATATATATATATATATATATATATATATATCCGTTTGGTATATATCCGTCGGGAATATGAAGTTTGTTGAGGACTGAAAAGTGCTCAATGCTGTAAAGCAGAGCATATTAGGCGTACCTGTGTTTTGGTGCCTTGTCTGCTACCGGCGGTTTCACGCTGTCGCGATCCTCAGGCAGACTGACAAAGTGGTGTGTTTCTGTGCTCATGTGGCGCGGTGGATCGGTTTGACGCTTGGATGATTTTTCTTTTCCGGTGTCTGCATTTGGATATGAGCTCGGACCTTTTATTGAGTGCGTTTTTGTTTCGGATGATGATGGCCTTCTCATCGAGGCAGAGGTTGCACAGGCCACTCCTTCTTAGAGTTAATTTTGACTTTTTTTTTTTTTGCTGTCCCATGTCAGTGTGAAGTTTACGCGTTTTTCTTTCAGGCTCCAGATGTATTTTGAGAGTTGGGTTTCGTTTTTGTATTTCTCATTCTTGATGGATTTAACATGATTCCTATATCTGTCTTTGAAGGTACCCCCCGCCAGCCCGTAGTAGCACTTTTCCTCGTTGTCATGCTTGACGGTTGCCTTATACACAAGAGCCGTTTCCATGCATCTTCCTCTCAATGGGCATTGGTCTTTTTGGCGGCAGTTGCATTTGGGTTTGGGTTCGGTGTCACGTGACTTGGGTTGTTTGATAACTCTTTGGTTGTGGGATTTTATGACTGCATCCATGTTTTTCATGCAGCTGTAGCTCACTTTTACCGTATTCTTATTGAATATTGGGTTCAGCTTGTGCCCTTTGGGAAAATGTTTGTTGATGAGCTTCAGGAATCTACCCCCACGTTTGTCTTGGTCGCTGCATTATAAGGTGGGTTGAACCATGTGATATTCCTGCTCCTGTTTTTCCTTTTTCTTCTCTTTTCCTCTTCACTCGGTTTGTAGTGCTTGATGTTTTTCTCGTAGCCGCTTTTTTTTTTCAGGGCTTCGTTGTACAGTGGCGCTGCGTTGTGGAATATGTCTTCGTTTGAAGACAATGTCGATATGCGTTTTCCAACGGCTAAGGGTATTTGTGTTAGTGTAGAGGGCGGGTGGTTGGAGTCCCTATTGACGTGGAGGGGGGTGTCGTTTGGTTTTCTGTACGGTTGGAAGGTGCCAGTGTCTAGCTTAAGTGTGGCATTTAGGTAGTCCACTACCTTGAGGTTGGTTTGGACGGTGATGCGCAGACCTAGCTCATCAAAGACTTTAATGAGGTCTTTTCGCGCCCTATCGGCTCTACTCCCAGAGGCTCTCCTGAGCACTGCAAGGCCATCGTCCCTGTATAATACTACGCTGTATGTGTTCAGTTTTTTGTTCAAGAGTGAGAGTGCATGTCATCCAACGCTCACCACCCCAAATAGAAGAGATGATAGGCTTTGAAAATGACCTGCTGGCCATTGTAGACGACATGGAATTCAGGCAGGTAAACAACCAATTCCAAAGAAAACTCCGCGATGACGTGAAACGTATAAACAAATCGGAAAAAGTGCTTGTCCACGCCGATAAAACCAGGAATGTGTATGCGATGAACCCCAACAGTTATGAGAAACTTCTGAATGAGAATATAACCGGAAAATACAAGGTTGCACAGGAAGAAGTAATAGCAGACATTGAAAATGAATCTGAGTTAATCGCAAAAGCACATCAGTGACAGGTTGGACGGCACGATGGAAAAACCCGCCTTTGTCACACTAAAAGACCACAAGGATAATTTCAACAACAAGCCCCAGGCCAGACTAATCAACCCCACAAAGCCAGAATTAGGCCGCGTTAGCAAAATAATGCTCGATCGCATTACGGCCGTGATTTGGCAAAACAACGTATCTGCATTCTGGTACTTTCGAGATATTCGCGATTTTAGATTTTGAGGCCTCAGAGCACTAGAATTGCTCCCATTTCTCTCCAGTCGATTAATTTTCCAAGAAACTTTTTTAAAAACATGGCCTATATCATTCCTCTAGTATCTAGTCAGAATTTAAGTCAAAAAGAGCTTTTTTGTTCAAAATATCAAAGATTTTTTGTAGATACGTTGTTTTGCCAAAACACCCAAACTTCGGACCACGTGCGTGGTTTGGCAAAACAACGCAAGTTGTTCTGCGCACCACGGCATTAGCACGGCAGAACAACGTATCTTACCTCGCACTGAGCAGTAACGAGGCAGAACAACGTATCTGCAGCGTGCAGCGTGCAGCCTCTCTGCGCATCATTCTGCGCAGGGAATGTGATTTGGCAAAACAACGTATCTGCATTTTGGTACTCGGCTGTAGCAAGGCAGAACAACGTATCTGCAACGTGCAGCGTGAAGCCTCTCTGCGCATCATCCTGCGCAGGGAATGTGATTTGGCAAAACAACGTATCTGCGTTTTGGTACTCGGCAGTTAATCTGCTGCACTGCGCTCTGCATGTGCGGCATGCATAAGACCGGGCGCGGCGGCGGTTCAGTTCAGTCCGAGGCAATGCATCGTCGTTGTGTGACATGGCAAAACAACGTAACTGCAGCAGTTACGTTGTTCTGCCATGTCACACAAAGAAGATGCGTTATTCTGCCAGAAAAACCAGAAGCTCAAATGAGATTCAGGGACAGCAACTGTTTTGGCAGAACAACGTAAGTAAGTTACGTTGTTTTGCCAAATTATTTGGACTTATTTTGAAAAATCGCTGAAATTCAAATGCATTTTTCTAAAAAATGATATCACTTTCAGAGTTGAAATTTTGACAGATGATAAAAAATGGCGTAATTTATCTAAAAAGCTAAAAACCTGACACACCACAAATTTTCAGATGCGTTGTTTTGCCAAATCACGGCCGATTAACAAACAAATAAAAGACAAAATCAACCCAAACCAGTGGACCAACACAACCGATGTGCTCAATTGGTTCAACAAACTCCCGGACAAAGAGTCCCTGACCTTCATTGTATTTGACATAGTGGACTTCTACCCCTCCATCTCAATTGAGCTGTTATCCACATGTCTGAACTGGGCCAAGAAATTCACCACCATAGAAGAGGATGAGATAGAAACGGTAATGCACGCGAGGAGGACACTCCTGTTTGACAACAACAACAAAGCATGGGAAAAACAAAAGGGACGAAAACAGTTCGATGTTTCTATGGGGGCTTTTGATGGAGCCGAGATATGCGAACTAGTTGGATTACATGCACTCTCACTCTTGAACAAAAAACTGAACACATACAGCGTACGATTATACAGGGACGATGGCCTTGCAGTGCTCAGGAGAGCTTCTGGGAGTAGAGCCGATAGGACGCGAAAAGACCTCATTAAAGTCTTTGACGAGCTAGGTCTGCGCATCACCGTCCAAACCAACCTCAAGGTAGTGGACTACCTAGATGCCACACTTAATCTAGACACTGGCACCTTCCAACCGTACAGAAAACCAAACGACACCCCCCTCTACGTCAATAGGGACTCCAACCACCCTCCCTCTACACTAACACAAATACCCTTAGCCGTTGAAAAACGCATATCGACATTGTCTTCAAACGAAGACATATTCCACAACGCAGCGCCACTGTACATCGAAGCCCTGAAAAAAAGCGGCTACGAGAAAAACATCAAGCACTACAAACCGAGTGAAGAGAAAAAGAGAAGAAAAAGGAAAAACAGGAGCAGGAATATCACATGGTTCAACCCACCTTATAATGCAGCGACCAAGACAAACGTGGGGGGTAGATTCCTGAAGCTCATCAACAAACATTTTCCCAAAGGGCACAAGCTGAACCCAATATTCAATAAGAATACGGTAAAAGTGAGCTACAGCTGCATGAAAAACATGGATGCAGTCATAAAATCCCACAACCAAAGAGTTATCAAACAATCCAAGTCACGTGACACCGAACCCAAACCCAAATGCAACTGCCGCCAAAAAGACCAATGCCCATTGAGAGGAAGATGCATGGAAACGGCTCTTGTGTATAAGGCAACCGTCAAGCATGACAACGAGGAAAAGTGCTACTACGGGCTGGCGGGGGGTACCTTCAAAGACAGATATAGGAATCATGTTAAATCCATCAAGAATGAGAAATACAAAAACGAAACCCAACTCTCAAAATACATCTGGAGCCTGGAAGAAAAACGCGTAAACTTCACACTGACATGGGACAGCAAAAAAAAAGTCAAACTTAACTCTAAGAAGGAGTGGCCTGTGCAACCTCTGCCTCGATGAGAAGGCCATCATCATCCGAAACAAAAACGCACTCAATAAAAGGTCCGAGCTCATATCCAAATGCAGACACCGGAAAAGAAAAATCATCCAAGCGTCAAACCGATCCACCGCGCCACATGAGCACAGAAACACACCACTTTGTCAGTCTGCCTGAGGATCGCGACAGCGTGAAACCGCCGGTAGCAGACAAGGCACCAAAACACAGGTACGCCTATATATATATATATATATATATATATATATATATATATATATATATATATATATATTATACTGTATACTTAAATATGATATATACATACATACATATATATATATATATATATATATATATATATATATATAGTATGATATTATATTATATATACGTATACTCGCATATGCATTTTCACTACATAATGATGAAGAAGAAACATCTTTGTTCAGCCTTATATCAACCCTTATATGCACACTTCTCCCCAATCCCGCACACGTCTCCCCAGTTCACCATAGTATCGGCTTTGACTTCAAAGTCACATTGGACATCAGCCGAGGAGATAAGTATATAATCAAAGGACCTAGTGGGGCAGATATGTGAAAAAGATGCTCACATCCGACGAAAAGTATGACATTTTGCATACAAGGGTATTTTGCGGCGCTGATTTCAAAAATTGCCGAATCCAAGAGATCTGACCACGGGGTCGGCCGCCATTTTGAATTTCAATATGGTCGCCGTCAAAGATCCCTATCTTCAGTTCTAAATGACATAAGCCATTAAAATTTGATACATACAAGCATGGTGATATGATGACTTAAATAACAGACTTATTTGATATGTCTCACAAGCTGCACGGCAGCCAATTTGAATTTTCCTACATAGTTGCCATGTTGGAGTGTTGAAAATCTCTATCTCGGGTTTGTAAATTAGGGTACCTGATTGAGCGCGCGTTTGTAACTGATTGAATGCGCGCTTCTGCATTTACATTGTGACGTCAGTGAAAGGTGCATTATGCTTCATTTTTGCTGCACTTTTTGGCATGCCCGTGAATGTTAGTCGTGATGTTTGTCTAATAGCAGTCATATCGGAATTTGAAATAGCGGGCATTGCGTTTGTCAGACACATCACATTAGTCCATTCTTTAACTCAGTATGTTAAAATACTTGTTTGCACCTAATTTCAGCGTCACTCACCACTTAGAACTAGAGATAGGGATTTTAAACATTTCGTCGAGGCGGCCATATTGAAATTCAAAATGGCGGCCAGTCGATGTTTGTCAGACATTCTAATTAATCTGTCATCAAATTCAATATGTCAAAACGCTCTTGTGTACCATATTTTTGTGCCACAGGTCATTCAGAACTGAAGATAGGGATCTTTAAATGTGTTTTGTGATGGCGGCCATATTGTAATTCAAAATAATAATAATAATAATAATAAATAATAGTGAGACTCTTATAAAGCGCACATTTCTACCTAAAAAAAGATACTCGAGGCGCTATAGAACAGAGTACATATTGTGTCACGTTACAACAGTATCACAGAAACTAAGACAATAAACCATCAAACAATAGACCTATGTACGTACACATACTATACATACAGGTATACAATATTGCTAATTTAAATTGAAAATATATGTCTTGAGATTCTTTTTGAAACCATCAATGGAAGCTGCTTCTCTAAGAGATTTTTGCAGGCCATTCCATAGTTTTGGGCCCGAATATGAAAAAGCCCGATCCCCCCAATTATGCTTGATTCGTTTAGCAAGTTTGATGAACGGAGATCACGTGGTGGCCGACCCCGTGGTCAGATTTTTTGGATCCGGCAATTTTTGAGATCAGCGCCCCAAAATACCCATATACGCAAAAGTTCATACTTTCCACCGGATGTGAGCATCTCGACCAATTTTTGCTACATAGCTGCCCCACTAAACCGAATACTCGCATACTGCTGGAGCCGCTAACAGCGTGAAGGATGCGTCATAAAGCCAACAGTACGTCGCATTCACTGATTTTGTGTGTGAGGACTCAAAATAGGTGAATGGGTCTACTTCTTGTCAATCTCGAGTTTTTCACATATATTGATGGAATAATTATTCACCTGAATTATGCTTAAGTTTTGGATTATGAAATGAACAGGAAATGTTGTGATTTAGGCACCCTTTTTTCTTTTTTTTTTCAACAACACTTTTTTGGCAGAATCGTGTGACGGGTGTGTCTTAAGACTCTTAGATTTTTTTTTTTCTTAAAAAGCCTTTACACACTCTTTCAAAACATCTTAAAGCACGATGCTACTGTTTTGAAATCTGATATTTGGTTATGATTATAATGCGCTAATACTGTAGAGCAGGTGATTAATTTCAGCTTAAAGTGAAAACATAGTTTTAGTAAGGGTTTGAAAACCCGTCTTGCACCATTTTATATTTGTTTTAAATATATCGAAAGAGGCTGCCAAGAAACTAACCTGGCTGGCGCAATTTGCCGGGAAGATGAGTTGTTTTAGAATATTTTGAGATCACAAGTAAAAGTCGGTATACCGACTTTTATTCCAGAAGTTTCCAGGTTTACTCGGTCTCAGGGACAACTCGGCCCTATTTCCGACAATTTACACACAGTTCATGATCGCCTTATTGTATACATAGGCGCACGTTCATTTTGTATGCGCGTCGGGTGAGGTTCTTTGACACGCGCGTTGTATCAATTCGGCACACAACTGCGGCCAACCAGAACGCGAAGTGCTCCCACAGGACAACACTGTACAATCTACAGGGACAACTCGACCCCACCGTCAAAGCGAGGCAGAGTTGTTCCCGAGTCCGAGTTAACCTGACCCCGATCTGGGAAGTTCTGAGATGCGAACCTTTTTGGTTAATATTTCGCATTTTCGTCGTTGCTCAACGAATATCTTGTTATTACAGCGTTATTCCACACATTTCTTAGGCATACTTATGGATTTTGGAGCGAAATTTGACAAATTTTCAGGCGTACCAGAACTATGTTTTACCTATAAACGGTAAATCCCTTAATTGTTGTAGGTATGAAAATTTATATACTTCTTTTCTTTGCTCCATTCATCGCAGAGAGCACGGCTTACGGTCATATTAAACACTTGAATTTACCCTATACTTCAGAGACTCTTTCTCAGAGGGACTTGCCATTATCAAACTAGCGTTGCAAGTACCAATTTATAAACTCGGTCGAGAGGGACATGGTGGATAACCCCCCCCCCCCCAACAACAAATAATAATAATAATAATAATAATAATAATAATAATAATAATAATAATAATAATAATAATAATAAATAAATAAATAAAAACGAGAAAAAAAAACCGAAGAAAAAAAAAAAAACACATCTAGTTGATAGACATAAGCGCTAGGCGGGAATCGAACCCAGCTCTTTCCGATTGGGAGACGGGAGTCGTATCTTGTATGCCACAGCGACCCTAGATAAGGCCACTATCAAAGAGCAGACTTTTAGCTTTCAAACGATGTATAAACCAATTCGAATTGACTACCTTTCTTAGCTATTTAGATATTGGAAAGAAAGCACACGCTGGGTAAAAGAGTACTGGTAAAAGAGACTTTGAAGTACATCGCTTGTTAACCCTATTAGCCAAGCTATTTTAACCCCTCGCAGCCCAAGGGGGGGGGGGGCATATTGTGCCCCTATATAACTTTTTTATTATTTGATGTATCATCGTCATATTTGACACGTGGGTAGAGTAACTCATATTTTACATGACCGTGCATTTGAATTTTCACAAGGTCACCAATGGAGGGCGCTATTTACCAAAATATAAAGAAATTCATAGGAAATATGGTAAAATCATGATTTTCTGTATAATTTCTTTATTCCCATTATATATGTCTTATTATAGACCAATCATTTTCATATTTGCCAGAAATAATAAGCAAGTTGAATTGTATTATTTGTTATGGTTGAAATTTCTCAAGATCACCACATGGGGGCGCTATTCATATCAACATAGTGACACATTATGAGACCTGAGATGAAATGTTTGGGATGGGTACATGTATAGTTATGACATTTCATATTTGCATAATACTGCAATTTTGAGATGCAAATTGATAATATGATAAACTAATGATATTAGAGGCATAACTTGGGTGAAGCAATCAAAATAACTCAAAATATAAGGGGCAATCTTTAGAAAACATTATTGTTTTCAATTATCTCGATTATATCTATTGTTTTATGCCTTTGTCACATAAAAACAAAGAAAATAATAAGAAAAACTTTCCAGGACCATAATTACTTTAAATTTTGCTCCTTCAACAAATTTCAGCCAAGAAACATCCATTTCATACACTGTAATGGTGTTAAATGAATGGGAACAGAAAAAAAGATGCAAAATCTGACTGACATGGTTGTCAGTTTATGGTTGCCATGGCAACCAGCAAGATCAAATATAGCTAAATTATATATCAAAATGTTCGCAATAAGATTTCAGGAAAAGTCACCAAATTTGGTTAAATTGGATTAAGGGCGAAGGAGTGGCAACGAAAATCTGGTAGGGGTGGCACAATGTGCCCCCCCCCCCTTGGGCTTTATAGGGTTAAAGCCTTAATCTTTATAAGTCGTGCTCTGTGTAATGAATATGACAAAACAAAAAACAAAAAACAAAAACAAAACAAAAAAATTTCCGGGCAATTACCCCCAGAGGACCTTACCCCCCCCCCCCCCCCCCCCCGCTAAATACTGGTTAGTGGTAAGGTAAGAGCAAAGATTAGGGTTAGGGTTAGGTTTAGGGTTAGGAGTTTGGGTTAGGGTTAGGGTTAGGGTTAGATTAAGGATTAGGATTAGGATTACAGCCAGACCGCCCCCCCCCCCAAAAAAAAACAAACAAAAAAACAAACAAAACAAACAAAAAAAAAAACAAAAACAAAAAACAAAAAACAAAAAAACAAAACAAAACAAGATGCAAAAAAAAACACTAAAGGAGTTATCAGATTAAGATGATATTGAGCGCGCCCTATGTGAACACACTATTTCCACGACTTTTATCAACTTTCAAAGCAGTAGCAGGACTATTTCAAATGTTTCTAGAATTGAATATGAAGAGTGTGTAAAGGGTTTTGAGAAATGAAAAGAAGCTTCTAAGACATACCACTCTTGTGCAAAAGAGTGTTAGAGAAAAACTGCTAAAATCACAATCCTACAGTAGTTACATCACCCCAGACTTTAGAATAATGTAAACTAAGAATTGTCGTTTGTAGAGAGAGACAAATTGAAGAAACTCACACTTTAACGTTCATCCCTCTGAATATTTATTTTTCTTTCATTAAATATTCGTTGTCCGCCTTGCACTTCTTAACATAACAATATCGGAATCTCGGAGCTTGGGTATTTGTTTCATGTTCATAGTGTCATTGCCGGCAACCAAGGACAGCATGGTGGTAGTGTTGCTGCCCGGAAAGTCAGATGACAGGCTGGAGTCAAACTGGTTCCCTTCTTTCCGACATGTCTGTTAATTTACAGATCAACAGTTGCAATTTTAACAAATTTAATTTGTAGAGAGAGACAAAGTGAAGAGACCGACACCTGAACCTTTTTCCCTCTGAATAATATGTTTCTTTCATTTCAGAATTGTTCTTTAAAGGGATGGTACAGTATTGGTGGAGATGAGAATTGGGCTTTTAACTTTTGCGAGATACCAAAAAACGCTTATGATATAGTACAGAATATACCATTTTAAGAGGAATTCAAAGTTTATTTGATAAAAATCGGGTTTGGAATGACTGAAACATCTAAAACAGAGTAAAACAAAGCGATCGTAATAAAGTGTGGGTCCCACACTTTATTAGAATTGCTCTTTTTTGGATATCTCAGCCATTTCAAAACCAATTTTCATCAAATAAACGTTGAATTCCTCATAGAATAATATGTGACCGTGCACCTCAAAACGAACATAAAGTCGCACACACTGATTTTGCGTGAGGACTGAAAATAAGTGAAATGGGTCAACCTAGCCGAACTTCACTTTTTCATATTTTCTAAAAGAGCGGGTCTTCTTTTACATTATGCTAAAATTTGGTATCAT
Source organism: Diadema setosum (assembly GCF_964275005.1). Lineage (NCBI taxonomy): Eukaryota > Metazoa > Echinodermata > Echinoidea > Diadematoida > Diadematidae > Diadema > Diadema setosum. The sequence goes on along the minus strand of NC_092694.1, from coordinate 2,971,508 downwards.
GCTAAAATTTGGTATCATAAAAAGTGTGTGTGTGTGTGTTTTAGCAGTTTATCTCGAACATTTTTGGTAGAATAGTGTGATTAGGTGTGTCTTTAGAATCCCTTTTTCATTTCTGAAAAACCTTGTCCACACTCTTCACTTTCAGCTCTAATAACTTTTGAAAGGATAGTGCTACTGCTTTGAAAGTTGGCATTTATTATGGACAGAATGTGTCAATGAGGCATGCTTCATTTCAGTTTAATCTGATAATCCCTTTATTGTTGTTACTCTGGTGGTTCACTTCCTTTTTTTTTTTTGTCCCATTCATCGCACAGCCAGCAAGGTTTGGTAAAGATTGAAGCGCTTGAATAGACACTGTACTTCAGAGCCTCTTTTCTCAGTTCACACTTTTCCTGAGTTTGTGCTTTCTTTCCAATATTTAGATAGGTTAGGAGAGTCCATTTGATTTGAGTTATACATCATTTTAAAGCTTAAAGTCTGCTCTTTCAGAATATGGTCTTAACTAGAAAATCATATGGCGACTTTTTGTTTGTTTTGAGGTGCAGGGTCACATATGCTCTTTCATATTTCATAAGAGGTTTCTCATTATCTCACAAAAAAAGTTAGAAACCTGAAATTAGGTCTCAACCAGAACTGTACAATCCCTTTAAGAAAATGAATAATGAAATGCAAAGATTAACTATAATTTATAGGAGGACCTGTTTCGCCTCTTTTGAGTCCTCACGTAAAATCAGGGCGCGCGCCTTTTTCATCCTTATGTGAGGCACAGTCATTATGTATCATGGTTCACCTGCAATTTACTGAAATATTCAACTTTACAATGTATTCATCCATTGCAATATAGGACAATCACACTTGGTGAGGACCACGTTTTGACACAATGACTCTTAATTATTTGCGGTTTCCAACTAACTACCGAATTGGGTTCAATTATTGCAGCTTCCAACAACTGCAAAGCTCTTTAGAAATAACTTATTTCTTTTCTTTACCTTTAACAGTAATCGTAAAAGTGCAAGTAGCAGAGTTAGACGCCGCATCCGTGGCCTCATATGTGAGATTCCTGGTTCCGATAAACAATCGTGATCCCCTTGAGACCCCTACAGATCTAAACGTGGACCAAGCATAGGTTGTATTATCGGATGCCACAGGGTCTGATGCCCACGTTACTTCAGCCGTTGCAAACCCAGTATCTGCATAAAAAACCCTGTCCATCGGACAGGTAAGTCTTGGCAAGTCGGTATCAGCTACGATTGAAAATAAAGAAAGAGAAAAGACGATCAAATTTCAGACAATTTTGTTTAATTGAAATGGGCATTAATGACACATTTCTCTTAATTACAAGCATTTTCTCGTGACATTCTACTACGAATACCTGCCTCAATCAGTCAACAGACATATACTGTTTATTGATACATTCTCGTACGTTCTTATGACACGGAAACAGAAATTCATTATGACGTCACTATGGATCGCTGACGAACAATCCCACTCAAAGAGTGTCTTTGTTAACTCACCTGGCACATGTATCCGAAGGCGCCTGTTGCTAAAAGGTGTATCAGCGCCATTCACATCAACATGTTGTTGTTCTTGAGTGAGAGCGCCGTTATCTCCGAAGCTTTTCAAGAAATAATCAGAGCCTACTTGGTCACCAAGAACGATGGCTCGTGCGTAGACTGATAGGCTGAATAGCCGCATTGTGCCGCACTTCACGATGTTGTCCACCGGACTGCTGCCATCAATATTCACATAGCCCACTTGGCCCTCAGTATTAGCCCAGAACAGACGAGCGGCTGCGTTGATATGAGTATTACATTTTACGGCAAAGGTAGGATGATGTATGATGCATGTGTAAATTCTTTTATTTTTTTTTTCTACCACCACTCTCAGAAATATCGCATGTTCAATCTGCATTGCTATGAATACCATGATATTAAAACCAGTGGAGTTTTAGATTTCCATGGTTACAATACTGTTAACCCTCAGTAATATCACAAAATATAACATCATTAAAACAGGCAATTTCAGTTGACCTCTACCCTCTGACCCAATGACCCAAAACTTCCCAAAGAAAATATTTGCCTGCTTGTGGAATCCTACTAGATTATAGATTCATGGGAATATCTTCAGTCATGGCATGGGAGGGATGAAAATGAAATATTATTCATTCATTCATTCATTAACTCATCTACTCATTTTATTCCTATACGGGCACTTGCTGTTCTTACAAAACTCCATCCAACTTTAGAACAGTTGTATGTGATGATACACGGATATACAGGAACATATGAACAGATCAAAATCAACATTTCAGTTTACAGGCTACAAATCATAATCCCCATAAGCCACCCCACCCATCCATGCAGACACGAATAACTCTACGCTCTCTCTCTCTCTCTCTCTCTGTCTCTTGTTACTATTTCACTTGACTTATGACCTTTAACCGGGAACACGTGCACCTTCTGGATGACAGTGTAGCTTTGTCCCCTCACACTTAATTTTCCCCTAAATGACATGTAAAATAAGTTAAAAGATAAGCATTGGGTAAAAGTTCATACATGATGACGCATACAAAACTATTCTGCTGTAGCTTGTTACTGACATTTTTTTTTTTTGACGAAATTTGAAACAATAATCATAGTTACGGCAGATATCGATATTTTGAAGTGGACTTTCGAAAATAAAACACGCTAAACGGAACTTTACATACTTGTCTTTAACGTTGTAAACTTCGTACTTGTATTGATACTTATAATTAAGCTGGTATGATATACAATCGGTGATCTTTACAATGGTTTCGATGTACTCACTGGCAACCTCAACTGCAACAAAGTCGGCTTTTGTATTTTGTTTCAGGTAAACCACACCCTCTCCGTTTCCGTCTGTCCGAATCACATCGAATGTTGCACAATGCCTTGATAAAAACAGATAGCTGTAAAGAAAAATATCACACAGGAATGCTGTACAGATACAGATCTATGATTATGTGGCGATTTTAATCTATCCTCGTTGTCCTTGTACATAATTATAGGCATCTTGATGGCACGTAACACAATAAAAGTCCGCTCATTTTCCTGCCAAAAACCATCTGAAACCTGTTAATAATTAAGAATATTTCAACCGCATAAAGTTTCAATGTCGTAAAAATAAGATAAAATAAGATAAAAAATAAGATAAATGGTTAAGAGAACACATCCCTGTATTTCGTCCGTAATACGCTCGTCCAGGTTTCGTATCAAAATAAAGGCGCGCAAGTCACCAATGCCACAACCACGAGTCAAACATTCCATGAGTAATAAAGCCCAAAAGATAGACTCTGCAAAGTGAACGAGACCCATGAGCTTAATTCTTCCTATCGAATATAGCTCTCCGAATCTGAACGCGTGTGACTCTCAATTTGTTTTTTCTTGACCTCTTGGGATAAAAACTTCCGGTTATGAACGCGCAATGTGCGATTGTACGCTTTTATGCACACTGAACGCCGAAGTAGGCCTACTACTATTCACAGACAGTATCAAATTCTGTCTTAATCTGTCGAATATTCATAAATAGAGTTATTACCCACGCCGATGAAAATCAGTAGGGGGATAGTAAAGGGTTCCGTATGTTTGTTTGTTTGTTTGTTTGTTTGTGTACAAGATAACAAGAGAACGGGTAAACGGATTTGATCGAAATGTTAATAATAATAATAATAATAATAATAATAATAATAATAACAATAATAATTGCATTTATATGGCGCTTCATACTGACGTTTCTAAGCGCACTGTTGCTTCTCATACAAATAGACTAGAAAAAAAAAAAAGAAGAAGAAAAGGCTCGGTCACCATAACCGGCTTTTGTACGTGGGCCATGAAGTAATTGGAGAGAGGAAGATGAACGGAGGGGTCTGGTAGAAGAGGAGGAGCGGAGAGATACTAGGCTTTGAAGATATATGGGTGCAAGATTACGTGTGATCTTGTACGTCAGAAGTAGGATCTTGAAAGTAATACGGGAATGGACTGGAAGCCAATGGAGTGAGCGGAGAAGAGGAGATATATTGTCATGTCTCCTACTAAGGGAGACTAATCTAGCGGCTGAATTTTGGATACGTTGGACAGGGGATATGTGAGAAAGAGGGAGGCTGACAAGAAGGGAATTGTAGTAGTCCAGGTAGGAGGAGACGAAGGCATGGACGAGCCGCTTAGCTGATGATTGATCAAGCAGATGCCTGATCTTCCCTATTTTGAAAATACATAATGATGCAGACTTACAAATGTTTGTGATATGGTGTGTAAGAGTTAAGTGTTTGTCCAAAGTAAAGCCAAGGTGCAACCCCATCCCGAGTAGTTAGATCTGGTAGAGGAACTGTGTTCCTAAACTGTGATGAGAAATGGATGAGTTCAGACTTGTCTTCGTTCAGACGGAGTCTGTTGGCTGTGGACCAGGCTTTGATGTCGTTGAGACATTCTCTCAGTGAGTTAACAGCAGCAGTCCTATCACCAGGTGACATAGTTATGTAAATTTGAGTGTCGTCAGCATACATGGCGTAGTTAACTCCATGATGACAATTGATGATTCTGGTGAGTGGACCTGTATAGAGGAGAAAAAGAAGGGGGCCGGCAACGGATCCTTGCGGAACTTCGCAGCTGATAGAACTAGGACGTGACCAGGTCCGATTGATTATCACCCTCTGTGTGCGATCGTGAAGATATGACTTGATCCATTGGATGGCAGTGCCTGTAATGGAATAGTCATTACTAAGTCGTTGTAGCAGCAACGTGTGGTCGAGCGTGTCAAACGCAGCCGAATAGTCAAGAAGAAGAAGAGCAGCCTCATTGCCCTTGTCGACAGCAAGAAGGAGATCGTTGAGCACTTTCAACAAGGCAGTTTCTGTTGAGTGGAGGTTGCGGTATGCTGACTGGTTTGTAGGAAGCAGATGGTTACTATCAACATACGACATCAGCTGTGTAGACACAATCCTTTCAAGAAGCTTACTCACAAATGGCAGATTGGCAATTGGTCGGTAATTGCTCAGGACATCGGGATCAGGGTTCGGTTTCTTCAACAGAGGGGAAACAAGAGATGTCTTGAATGGTATTGGAACTATACCCGATGTCAATGATGTCTTAATGATGTTTTTTAGGACCGGAAGCAGCTCACCAAGGCACTCTTTGAGCAGCCAAATTGGAAGAGGGTCCAGACTGCAAGATTTTGGTGGAGATAGCATGATGAGACGTCGAAGCTCAGCATCGGTGACCGGCTTAAACTCGCTCAGGTTGCAGTTCAAAGAATTCTCAGGAGCCTGGACGGATAACTCCAAATGGTTCACGTCAGATGCAAAGGAAGACACAATATCATCGATTTTCTTCATGAAGAATATACTGAACCTGTACGCTAGTTCAGAATCAGATGAGTTCAGGGGATGTTTGGATAATGACAGGAAAGAATCGATTAGATTTTGGTGATAATCGGTTGACCCTTGCAAATTCTGTGTGACCTTGAAGTTTTGACCCCATGGCATAGTGACCACTCCGAAAATTTCCCGTTTCTCATTTTGCGATTTTCCGCTACCATACGAAAACATAAACTCCCAAACGATCCGACTTCGCTGCTCAAATGTTCGTAAGAATTCCGAAATTTACGTTTAGGCTTATTTGAGGGACTATGTCCTTCTGGATTTATGAAAGTTCGCTTTCCGTCGTCACAAACTGGCCCGTATTTTGATGATTTTTCAAATTAACATTGAATTTTTTTTTTTCGTTAGAGGAGCATTTGCTCGGTCCCAGTCACACTGCACGATATGCGCGCTCAATGTCAATGCGCGTGCAAGGCCGCTGAAAATGCATAGCGCTCTACCCTGTTGGTGCAAAATTGCATCGGGGACGTTGCGGCGCTCGTTGGAGACCGAATACTGGTGTAGTACACATTGCATTCAACCCTTGCATTGAATAATTCCCATAGACACTAATCATAGGGGTAATTGCCTAGGGGGTAGGTAAATTTGGTTCTTCTTTTGCGCTTTTGTGGATACCATCAAAGATCGTACACTCATACGACCTTTGATACCATCACACTCTTGGCTTGCTATAAGCAAAATATCCCGCAAGAAAACGGCGTTTTTCTCGATTTTTAGCGCTTTTTCGGCGACCCGTCGCGTAGACAATACTCTTAAAACTGGACTTAATTCGTGCGCGCTTGGAAAAGTTCCGATTCTGCACTTTTGACGGTGGAATTTGGGGTTTTCGATGGATTTTTGGAGGAGACTAAAGGACTTTCCTGTTGTGAATGAGTGTTCCCGTATGTGAAATGATGTGACTGTAGAACCAAAGATCGTACACTGAAGTGTACGATCTTTGGTAGAAGTCGTTGGCTGGTGATAAAGGACACTGGCAATAAGTGACCAAATTCTGGTAGATGACCGAATGCACAGTATGTTTACCCCGACTTTGTACAAGGCGTGGGTCTGCCGCCTCTGACGGCCCTCTCTAGTTTTCTAATCTGTAACTTGACATTTGATGAATGGGATTCTTCTGCAAAGCGGCCCAATGCTGGGCCGATGATGCAAAACAACGAAATATGGAAAATATTCATAGATTATTACGGGCGTGATGTGGGTAAACCAAGTACTGGTAGTTCTGTCGGGGCAAACCGCAAAACCGGATCGATCGCATATCGGTATTGCGAGGTGATATCTCTTGATACTAATGTATGCACAGATCTTTAATTTTGCACACGGTCGCAACCTCGGGCAAACAAAGGATGCGAGCCTGCAACGTCGGCTGCTGCAGCCGTCCCCGACACGTCCCCACATGTAGACATACGTGTATGTTGTGTACATGTGTGCGATGCATCAACTTCGACTTTACCTCCTGGCATTTCGTGTGGCTCTAAATTAATTCCCAACCTTAGATGAGGGGAAATTCTAATGTGATCAAACGCAATTTGGACTATAGTTTCGATTTTATTGAATTTTGGCTTCGATTTTGTCTTCAGTAGTTCTGAAAATGGGTGAAAACACTGCTGCTACGGAACATAAACAACAGTATGACCGCATCACTTCAAACGTCAATGATTTCAAGCATTATGATTGATTGTGAAATCTAAACTAGACAACGAATCTCTCATATCGATGTGTTTCCAAGGATTTTTTTTTTTTTTAAGTTAGACTCAGACTGATTAGACTTCATGAAATAGAATGTCGATTTTGACCTATTTTTCTATTAACAATAAAAGTTAGGGGGCCTAGCCCTATATAGACTAGATCTAGAGTAGATCTAGACGTAGGCCTAGACCTAAAATTAAAAACAAAAACAGTGATAGACCTAAACTCCCTAACATTCGCAGTAGGCAACATTTATTTCCCCCTTTGACTTATTCATCACGACCCAGGTCTGGTACGTTGGTTTCTTGAGGTATGTCCGGTCGGCCTAACCTCACTAAGGAAAACACGGAAAAGTCTCGTGTCCGAAACCTCATTGAACTTCAGGCTTGAAACACTCCCATCCGCGAAAAGACGGTAATTTTCAAATGGCTTGTATCCCTTTAGCTTTCCCAGTCATAGTCCGATTGATGATCAGGTAGTTGAACACGTCAAAGAGTCCAAAATCTGGAATACTCTCGAAGTTGGATGTAAACCCAGGGAGCTTGTTAGGATCGGAGAACGAGCAGCCTACCAGAGCAAGCTTCTCCTGAAGTTACCGGCCGGTGTCCGCCCTGGAGAGGTCGGGATCGATGGGCAAATCCAAATCGGCTACGGCAGTTGCACTAGTTTGATGAGTTTCTCCTTGTTGTAGCCGCTTGTGCTCACACCTATATCCCTAAAATACTCAGTTAATTCCTTAACTGTCCAATCCTTACATGGCTTGCTCGAACTTTGGCTAGAACTAGAAGCTGACGCCATCTCAAAGCAAGATTATAGCAAACAAAAGTTGTCGATTATCCGCAGCGAGTAATGATCGTAGACAATACACGCGTGAATGCCAAAACAGTGTGGCGCGCGCTTCCGCGCTTATTTCGCTTGCCCGACTTAGTTACAGTCACTAGGGTCGCGTGGGGTTGACGTCATTATACATATCATTAGTAAACCGGTCTATTAACACTCGGTATTAAATAAGGCCCTCGAGCTCGCCAGTCTGCAATACAAAAGGGCTCACGAACTCGACAACAGACAGCAGACAATAAAAAAGAGCCCAGAAGCACTACGCAGAATAATAAGGCCAACAAGCTTTTAAACATGGCTAATCAACTTCATCCATAAATCCATGTTAGGTGCGTATTTGTATTCCGAAGATATGACATGATGAAGACATTAACATTGGAAGAAAATGTGAAGTGATTATGTGCATTCACATCAGCCGTCTCGTAAAAACCAAAGGCCCTGTCACACCGTTCCGGGCAAGCTACGCGGGCTTGTGGCGAGGAGGTAGTTTCTAGCACGTACAAGATTTTCAGCGGGCGAACAATAATGTTTGCAATTTTCATTCATGCCTTGTCATACCGTACGAGGGAAGTTTTGCGGCTTGACTTGCGGGGAAACAAATTTACTCCCCGGAGCTCTCCGCAGTTGGTCCGCACCTGACAGTATCTAGCGCGTAGTTGCCCGGAGGTGCTTACGCAAGTCCGATTTAACCGCAGCCAAGTTTTGAGCATGACCAAAACTTTTTCCGGGTGAGTCGCGGGAATGCCCGTAGAGGTCCACGCAGAACGCCAGTAGGAGGCCCTTAGCGGCAGCACTTCCCAGGCAACTCCTACGCAGGTACTTCGCAGTCCCGTATGCAGCCAAGATAATGAAATTCTATGGGATTTCAGCCATTCCATTAGAGGAATTCCTTCAATGAGTTGTCAGCCCCCACGCGACTGGTACAAAGGTCACACAGTATACTCGCAAGTATGATTTAAGTAGAACGCGTCCAGCAAGTAAGACACGTGCGCTGACTCGCTCAAATCCTTTTCCGCCCTCAGGAATGTCCGGTATGCTAGAAAATCCCTACACGTAACAAGCCCGAGTAGCTTGCCCGGAAAGGTGTGACAGGGCCTAAACACGGTTGCGGGTAAAAAAAAAAAAAAAATATGCGTGCGCACCTCCGGGCGACTGCGGTTGAGATACATGCTAGGCACTGTCATGTGCGGATCATCTACGGGGACCTCCGGGTAGTCAAAATTGTTCTTTGCAAGTCGCACGCAAGGCTTGCCCGGAATGGTGTGACACGGCGTTTAACGTGAAATGAAGTCTGCGACGAAGTGCTTCACAATGGCCTCTATTATCGAGGCGTACACTTTTTTTAAAACGATCTGAAGATGTTATAGTACAAGCTCTAGTCATTAGCATAATATGTAGAATTTTAGTATAATGAAATGAGTTTAGTAAGTGAAATGTTCTTTTCGAAAAATGAAATAAGTTCTAATTGAATTGAAAAGTATGAATTCACATCACATTTTTGAATTTCTGACATTTTATGTGAGCCTCTTATAATTTCATCATCCTTCTTCAATGTAAGTTGTTTTGGGAACTTCAGAGTTTTTCTATCTCGTGATGGCGATTAATGGTAGAGCCTGCTACGCTATTTGAACATTTAACGTTAAGTTCACAACATATTTATTTATAGTATAGGTAAATTGTTTGAGTTTTGTAAGATGCTTTTATTGATTCTGATGTTGTTGGGTTTTTTTTTTTTTGGTTGCTGTTGTTGTTTTGTTTTTGTTTTGTTTTTGCTTGTTTTTTGTTTGTTTTTGTGTTTTTTGTGTTTTTTGTGTTTTTTTTTTTTTGGGGGGGGGGGGGATGGACGTTAAAGAAGTCCGGATAAGAGATTACTTGGACGGCAGCTGTTGTTACTGTTGTTACTGTTGCTTCAGACACGGTTTATACTTTTTCTATTTTTTCACGTTTTCCTGTGATTTGATATCTCGAATCTTTTAACTATTTTGTTTTATGTTATCATTTCAAGGACTAGCTGAATGTATAAACTATGAGACTAAAATAGATAAATGAAATAAAGGAATATGCTGTAGCTTAAACTCACTGAGTATTCGGGAATAAAACAAATTAAACATCAAATCATTTCTTCATAATTAGTTGTTCCTTCATTATCGAACAAGTATTTCAAGACTTTAGATCTCTTGACGATCGAAGTTTGTACGACCTAATGGACATATTTCTTCCTCGTATGCAATATGTATATATATATATATATATATATATATATATATATATATATATATATATGTAGCACAACAGTGAATGAACATCGGAAAATGGAGACTTCAGTAATGATGTGACATGCAATTTCTTGATTACTATGTATGTATTCTTGCATTCATGCGAGAGGATATTGATTAATAATAGGTACTTTGTGTGCCAAAAAAAAAAAAAAATACTTACTCATTTTTTTCGTCGATATCTAGATCGAGGAAGTTCGTGCATTCGCCATTTATTACTGTCGGACCACCAGTTGCACCCCATGCGATGGACTGTACTCTCAACGAACCGGATGACACCGTAGTCCAGTAAAGCTTCTCGGTATTACTATTTATTCTCAGTCCACTCAGAGTTCCGCCGACTTTAGTAGAGAAAGAGGTAAATAAAAGAATATAAATCATTTTCATGTGCTCCTACCACATAGATAGCTGTATATCTTGCTAACAGCCAGGTTGATTGGATGAATTGTATGTGTCACTCGAAACGGCAATTTGACCTTTAAGGGCGTTGTGGGGATAGCATGGATTTTTAACTGCGTGAAATGGGTTACACTCTTGTTTGCTCTATCCGTGGTAAAAACCCAATATCGACCAGCATTTTGATCTCTGCATACGTGTCCTGTTTTTTTAAAGAAACTCTACCGAAAGACGATGCATATAACAATGTTGGATGCAAATAATGGTCCTTTACTATTCAAGCTGAAATAAACTAGAAAATAAAGAAATGAACATAACAACGAAAAAATATATATGTGACCCTGCACCTCAAAACGAACATAAAGTCGCCAGACATGAATTTCTAGTTAAGACCATATTCTAAAAGAGCAGACTTTAAGCTTTAAAATGATGTATAATTCAAATCAAATGGACTCTCCTAACCTATCTAAATATTGGAAAGAAAGCACAAACTCAGGAAAAGTGTGAACTGAGAAAAGAGGCTCTGAAGTACAGTGTCTATTCAAGCGCTTAATCTTTACCAAACCGTGCTGGCTGTGCGATGAATGGGACAAAAAACAGGAAGTAAACCACCAGAGTAACAACAATGAAGGGATTATCAGATTAAACCTAAATTAAGCATGCCTCATTAACACATTCTGTCCATAATCAATGCCAACTTTAAAAGCAGTAGCACTATCCTTTCCAAAGTTATTAGAGTTGAAAGTGAAGAGTGTGGACAAGGTTTTTCAGAAATGAAAAGGGGATTCTAAAGACACACCTATTCTACCAAAAATGTTCGAGATAAACTGCTAAAAAAACACACTTTCCTGCCCGTTTTATGATACCAAATTTTAGCATAATGTAAAAGAAGACCAGCTCTTTCAGAAAATATGAAAAGTCAAGTTTGGCTGGGTTGACCCATTTCACTTATTTTCATTCCTCACACAATATCAGTGTGTGCGACTTTATGTTCGTTTTGAAGTGCACGGTCACATATATCTAAAGTATCGTCTAGAGTATCCTTTAGCAAACTTACCAGCCCCCACTCAGAAAAAAACATAAAAACATACAAAAAAATAAAATATGAACGAAAATGATGTGTTCATTCGTTTAGTACTGATCAACAGACTGGATCAGGTACATTCTTTTGTGTGTATGACGTACCCTTTATTCATCGACTACTTATGTTGGAATTCCTTACTTTCACCTACACAGTGCAGTTGATCATGTTGCAATGGAGAAAATACAAAAAAAAAAATGAACTGAGCTACTGCCTCACACACCCTCCTACTTCTATCTATGTCAATACGAACGATGCAGTTAAAACGACCCAAACGCGGCATTTATCCCCTTAAAAGTATGCACCAGATCGTTGAATTTCAGTTTTAAAAATGCAAAAGCTTCACACCCTCCCTTCGGTTCAGCTGAATAAACTTAGTGGGTAGCTTACACAATGAAGAAACACACGGAAAAGAGAGGTGAGGGATACTACAATTTAGCCAATCGTAATGTACTGAATGATCTTTGATTTTTTTATTGAAAAGTTCCATATGTTCTTCAAAAGTGTCTTCCAGATCGTTGAATTTCAGGTATATAATTTTGACCATGCATCACAAAACCAACCAAAGGTTGTACGTGCTGATTTTCTGTGAGGTTGAATATATTGTAGGTGAAATTGATCAGCCTATAGTAAATCTTGAATTTTCTTCAACATTATGCCAAAGTTTGGGATCATAAAATGAGCAGGAAATTGTGTTTTCAGCAGTTTTTCTCGAAGATTTTTTTTTTTAGAACAGTGTCTTACAGACCTAATAGACTTTAGACTTAATAGTCTAATAGAGTCCCCTTTTTATTTCTTAATAAACCTGAACATGTTCTTCAAATGATGATGGTGCTGCTTTGAAAATTGGCATTAATGATAAACAGAATGTGTTAATAAAGCAGGTTCAATTTCAGCTTAATGTGATAATCACGTTATTGCTGTTGCCCAAGTAGTCCACATTCTATTTTTCATCCTATTCATCGCACAGCTAGCACGTCTTGGTAAAAATTAAGCTCTTGAACATGTTGAATAGACCTAGTACTCCAGAGCATCTTTTATCAATTCACACTTTTTCGAAGTGTGTGCTTTCTTTGCAACATTTAGATGGGTTGTGAGGCTCCACTTTAATTGAGTTTTAACATGATTTTATTTTAAAACTTAGAGTCTGCTTTTACAGAAATTCTCTCAAGATAATTTTTTATGTCTGGCGACTTGTTTTTTATTGCAATTTGATACGAAAGCTCCCTCGTGTGAGAGAGGCGTACCCTGCCGCACGCCCTCCCCTTCAGTCGTACCATGTCCTCACACAATTATGACGCAGATGTGGGAAGTGATGTGAAAAATTCCATATTAGGCTTTCACTTTGCCTTAAATGTTCAGTTTTCCTACTTTGCGATTGACAATATTCTAACCCCTATCCCCCCCCCCAAAAAAGTGTACATCATATCTTTGAATTTCAGTTCTTAAAAAAAAAAAAGAAATGCAAAGCTCCAAGCCCTCCAGTTGATTCCCGTTTCCCAGCTCCCAGTTCCCATAAAATTAATACAGAATGTAAACACACGCGGGTGACAGATACTACATTCGCATTGTATTTGAATCTTTTGCATTTTTAGAATTTAAATAGAACAATCTGATGCACACTTGTGTGGAAAACACAGATACTCAGAAAAAGTAAGAAAACTCAGAAAATGTCAATCCCTCAAGTGTGTAAAGAGTATGGAAGGGGACGTAAACGGGAGAGGGTGTGGGAGGGGAATTCCCCTTCTTATACCCAAGGGAGAGTTTGCATTTTCAGAATGGAAAATCCACAATCTGTTGCACATGGGTGAAATATCTGGACAGTTTTTTATCCAAAAAGCAAGATAATTTTCCTCAATTCAGGTATTATGGGGGGGGGAGGACAAAATGACATGTCGCCCCTTTTACCTCCGGGGATTTATGCCCCTTCATACGAGGGAGCTTTTGCATTTTTAGAATTCAAATGGCAATATCTCGTCAACACATTTCTGATGAAAGTTGGGAAGCTGTCAATCCCCCCAAACTTTAAGTGTATTAAATCTATAAGGGAAACCAAGCGGGGGAATGATTTTTGAAGGGAAACATCCCCCTCCCACTTCATAATCCCACTCTTTTAATCATGGCCCAAAGTCCCCCCCCCCCAAAAAAAAAAAGAAGAAAAAATATTAATAATAATAAATGAAGGTCGTAGGGGCAGGGAATTGCTGAGGTGGGTTAAAAGACAACAGGCAAGGTGCTTCTCAAATGTGAATATGCATCATAAATGTACAGAATACATGACATAATATTACACCACAAATGAAATATAATAAAGATATGTGAAAGTAAGGCCTCTGTTACACCTGAGCCGAAATATGCTTCGAATCCACCCGAATGCACGTATTCGGGTGGATTCGGGTGCATTCTGTTCTTCTTCCACGAACATTCCGAATGGGCGAAAATTCGGGAGGGATTCTGAAACATTTGTGGAGGAATTCGGCTCATTTTGAAATGTTCGAAATAAGCCGAAGACCCTCAAAACTACTCCAAAATGTGGCCCAGAAAAAATTCATTCGGGCCACATTCGGGATGTATTCTAATTGAATTCTGTTGAATTCGGGGAGGCATTCGGGGCATTCTGGGCAGATTCGGGCCCATTCGTATTATCAGGGGAATAACGGCCCGAATCATCTACCCAAATAGACCCGAATATCACGAATAGGCCGAATCTGTTCAGAATGCCCCAAATACCTCCCCAAATCCATTTGATTCGTTACCCGAATACAGGGCAAAATATACAGGCGAGTGAGCCGAATAGGCCAGAATATGGCCGAATAGCTGCCGAATAGGTCGATTGAACGGCCATAATGCCCCGAGTAGCGATTCCGCTCTGATTCTGGACCTATTCAGAACCTATTCGTCTCTGATCCGGGGAGCTTTCCGAAATAATAATGATAATAATAATAATAATTGCATTTATATGGCGCTTCATACTAGTGTTTCTAAGCTCACTTGTGCTATTCATACAAAAAAACTAGAAAACTAGAAAACACAATAACATTAACAAAACCAGCATATTAACAGTAACAAAAGAAGAAGAAAAAGAAAAAGAAAAAAATACATATGATACAATGATGATAGAATAATTATTAACTGACTGTGTGCGCCGCCGGAAAAAAAAATACAACTGATTAAACAGGTGAGTTTTGAGAAGAATTTTAAATAATTCAACAGATGGGGCATTCTAAATATAAAGAGGGAGTTTATTCCAAAGAGTGGGAGCAATGGAAGAGAAGGCTTGGTCACCATAACCGGTTTTTGTACGTGGGCCATAAAGTAATTGGAGAGAGGAAGATGAACGGAGGGGTCTGGCAGAAGAGGAGGAGCGAAGAAGGAGAGACTAGGTTTTGAAGATATGTAGGTGCAAGATTACGTGTGAAAACGTGAACACAAACAGAGACGAATAGAGACGAATCCATTCGATTCCGTCCATATTCGGGCAGAATCGGTCCAAATTTATTCGGGAGAATTCGGTTTTGGTTTAACCCTGCCTTTTACTGTCATGGAAAACACAAACTTTGGTAACGCTGTACATATGATTGTGC